>NW_023604861.1:90188345-90210266 GCF_014898055.3 Talpa occidentalis | reverse complement strand
GGGAGTGAGAAGCGCCCCCTTTTGGTGTCAGGAGATACTAAAGAACTCAGTAATCCAAAAAAATAACATCTAATTCAATATTTTAGAAAGTGAAAAATAATGAAAACAAATTTAAATAAAGACATGCTCTGACAGGCCATGATTGCATTGAGGCAATTAAGGTGAGTCACGCAGGTACAGGTCAGATATCTCTTTTTTTAAAGATTTATTTATTTTTTATACAAGCACTGGGTACAGTCAGAAGCATGGGAGGGTGAGAGATTCACCAGAGCCAGAGCAGCGGGGAGCAGAGCAGGCAGACTGACGAAGTACACTGCTGAGGGGAGCAGTGGGCATGATAGGAGAGGTCTGTCGCACCATGTGGGATCCTCGCTGGCGGCCAGGGATTGAACCTGCACTGCAGAGGCTGCGGGCAGCTTCGCAGCCCAGCACTCAACCGCTGCGCCATCAGGGGAGGCCCCAGATATCATTTTTTGTTTTTTTAACTTTAAAATATTGGAGGATATATTTATTCTTAAAAAAAAGAAGTAATTGCTTACCTGAAATCAAATTTAACTGGGATCCTGTATTGTTATATGCTAAATTAGCTACACCTACCCACACAGGTAATCAGATGTTTAAGATTGTAGCTGGGGTTGAGAAGGCCTTGTTGCCCAGTTCTATGAATAGAAGGGCAACAGGGGACTACGTATCCCATCTTGCTCAATAATATGCCAATGAAAAGCACATATGTTCCTTAGATGTACAGGATCCTGTTGGTCAACATGGGTAACATGCAAAAAATTATGGTCATCAAGCTCCTAAGTCAAGTGTGTGAACCTGAACTTGAGACTAACAACTGTACAAGGACCAGCATGCCAAAGGGCTAAATGAGTCACTCAGAAGAGAGCCAAGATGTTGCATTTAGTGTGTCACTAGATCACTAGATCTTAAATCATAAGTAAGATATGAATAGAAAAAAGAGGTGTACTTGAAAGGATGGAGTGGCAAATAGAAAGGCATCAAGACAACAAATAGCAAGGCAGGGAATCCCTGGTGGTGCAGGCGATTGAGCGCCAAACTGTTAAGCAGTCCGCAGCCTCTGCAGTGCGGGTTCGATCCCAGCCGGCTGGCAAGAATCCCACATGGCGCGGCAGACCTTTCCTGCCTTGCTTGCTGCTCCCCTCAGCAGTGTCTTTGGTCCGTCTGCCTGTTCCATTTCCCGCTCTGTCTCTGGTGAATCCTCTCACCCTCCTGTGCATCTGGCCTGAACCCCAGTTCTTATATAAATAAATAAATCTTTAAAAAAAAAAATTAGCAAGGCAGGTTTTGGGAGGATCATGGATGAAATGGACCAGCTTTTCTCCATGATTTTTCTCCGTAATGTGAAGGGATTGGTTCGACAAGCTGTAAAGAAGTAATTTTTATATGAATTCCTTTAGAGTGTGATTACGCCAACTATATTTTGATCTTCAAGACCAGCATTCCATGAAACTGTAATATTTTGCAATCCTGGGTTTCTCCACCTTTCAAGTCTTTGGCTAAAGCCAATTAAGAAAAAAACTCAGTAGACCTGGGCTCTGTATGTATTCACACTGTTTATAAAGGGTAGAAATGATAAAATAAGGACTAAATCTGAGAAAATTTGAGCCACTGGAATAATGACAGTAGTGCTTTAATACTCAGATTTACACAGCAAATGGGATTTGCAAGACATAACTCCTTACTTTTCTGTACTCTATGTCCATATTTGGAAAAACTTTTAAATTATTGCCTTAAAATGAGTAGGATGACAATCATTGAGGCAAACAAAAGAAAAAAGACTCTTGCTTCCTGGTGGCGGCCCTCCATTGTTAGGCTCTATAACCATGGACTAATGATTTGCCTCCTCTTTTTGAGTTTTCTCATGAGCACAATGGATAGCATAATATATGCCCTGCCTTCTTCACCAGGTTAGCAGGACAATCAATCACAATGTCAATGTGCTGGAAACAATAAAAGGCATTAACAGTAGTCAAGGTAATTAGGAAAGTATTTCTGCTGTGGAAAAAATGGAAGGATTGATTTGGAAACTACATAGAAACTATTTTTGGATCATCTGGACTTCTGCTTTCTCCACTGGGGCAGATAATATACGAAAACATTGCCAAAAACTAGAATTTCTAAAGGAAACATTATTTCTCTTTAAGGAAGGAATATTTGGGGCAGTACATTTTAAGTACAACTAGTCTAAGATATTTCTAAGGTGAAATAAGGGGCAAAAACTTCAGATGAATGTCTTAACATAGTAAATTCTTGAATATATTTGTTAAAATGACATAGAACTTGATCATCTCCAGCAAATTCTAGTTACCAGGAAATGAACCAGATGCCTCATCCAACTCTCTCCCCCACGTCTTACAAGTTCTATAACCTAGAAGAAGTCTTACCAGTTGAAGTTTTTACACCCTCTTCATTTTTACACTCTCACCTAGTAATAAGAAAATGTGTGGTTTTAATTCATTAACTACTTATTCCCTTCTTTTGGTGAACAGAAGTAAACAAGAAACAGTTGTAACCACTCTCTGCCAATAACTATCTAAGTGAATTGACTACTTCTCCAGACTCCAGACTTACCATCTATAGCATGGAGGGGCCAGAGACAAGCTACAGGACTAGGACATGTGGGAAACCAAAAAATCCTCAGGACATGTAACCACCCTTCCCTTGTTACAAGAAAGCTCTCACAGCTTCCTTGCAGGAAGGACTGTGAACTGACAGTCTGTCAGGGTTTTCTCATTTCTAAAATGTGGATAAATGCTTGCCTTGTGGGATTATTATGACGTTCTAAGAGACATGACCTGCAATATGCTTGGCACAATACCTGACCTAGCACAGGCAACTCAATAAACGTTCATTTTCTCTCCTCCCCCACCTGTTCTTTCGTTTCAAAGATGAGGACAGCAGATGCAGAGAGAAGTGCTCACTGATTGCCATCACCTAGCTAACTGGTGTCTGACCAGGACCTCCAGGCCCCCAGTCCAGGACTTTCCCCATTTATTATATATCTAAACGCTCCCCCTTCTCTCAAATTCTAGGACTGTGATTGTTAGAGTTTCATGTTACTTTTCAAAGGCCATCCAAATGAAATCTCAGTACGTATTGGTTCTATCAGGTTTTGTCCACAAACTTTGTATGTCTTTCTTGGGCCTGTTCTCACTTGTCATCTTTATATTTACCTGAAGATGATGAATCTGCAGTAGAGATAACCATGTAATAAATATATTTTATTATTTTAAAGGATTTATTTATTTATGCTTTAAAGATTTTATTTATTTATGACTTAAATATTTAAAGATTTATTATACAAAAGCTGGGTTGTGGGCCTGAGATGCAGGGGGGTGAGAGGATTCACCAGAGACAGAGTGGGGAGAAGAACAGGCAGATCTACTGAAATACACTGCTGAGGGGAGAAGTGGGTGAGACAAGAGAGGTCTGCTGCGCCATGTGGGTTAGTTCCCTGGTGGGGGATCAAACTTGTGCTGCAGTGGCTGGCTTAACCCCTTGTGCTACCAGGAATGCCCCAAATATATTTTAAAAAGAAGATAGATGGAGTATTCACACACACTGCTCCACATGCCTTTCTTATTGCCATCTGTTGCTTTAGTGGGGTGCATGATTATTAAACTTTGTTTAGTCTTTGAGCACTATTGTACAAAATAGTGGGATAGAGCTATGGCTTCAATTGATGAGACTGAAGGAAATGAATTTCCTTATTTAAATTTTTGCCAGGGATCCTTTATTTTCCCGACCTCTGGCTCCAAATTCAAGTCCAGTTTTCCAAAGTATCAGATGCTGTCAGGGAGACTTTCATATTTTCAGTTTTATTATACACACACACATACACACACACACACACAAATTGGGGTCTTTCTCAAATGAATTTTAAGATGAATTGAAATTTTGATTTTTATAATTATTTCAACAAGTCCCTCTAGGGAAAAAAAGTCCCTTCCACTTTGCATGAGCATCTTTCTTTCCTTCTTTCTGTCTCTTTTACCACATCAGTTAATGTATTTATATCATATGCTGAATATTATACAACTGATACCAGCTCCCTAATGTATAAAACAAAAGATACAAGAGATTTTTTTTTAATTTCTGAAATTGACTATTTCTTTAAAGGGTATTCTCCATTCATGTCGCTCATCACATCCTAAATACATAATCCAATCCAAGTGGCCACTCATGGTGACCGTGTGAATATAAATCTACCATCTTAGTGTTTTCTGTGAGATCCAAGGTTTCATGTTAATTTCAAGGCATGATTTTATTATATAATAATTGGGGAATGACTGTCAGAAGGCAGATGTTTATCACTTTTTTTCTTTTCCTCAATGGTACCTGCAAACTTGATAGAGCCTATGAAGAATCTTCAAAATATTGCATAGCTATGACTAACATATTTAATGTACAGGTAACTAATCAAATATGAACTTTTTAAGTTGTTATTTGAAAAAAGTGGAAGTCAAAATGATCAGAATGGCAGAAAGCAATAATGCACCATCACTCTACCTCCAACACATTTTCCTGTCATTTAAACCTATGATTTAGACAACAGGAGGAAAGACAAAAAATTATGTATTGATCCAGCAGTCACCCTGTCACATTTGGAGAATTGCCCATCTACCTGCAAACCCTATATATAGAAAAAATAGTCTTATTAAAATAGTACTTTTATTTGTAGAACACTGAACAGCTCATAACACCTCTTATTATGTATAGGTCACAGTCTGAGAAAATGGACCTTTCTTTTCACTATTTTGTACAAGGAATGGACAATATCTCTTTAGAATGGATGAAAGTTTAGCAGTGGTCACAAATCAAACTATGGTCCAGATATGACTACATCATGACAGCTTTCCTGGACCCTTAGACTAGTGGGGAAGGATGTCAAAGGTAGGCAGGGGAAAATGGAAGACAAAATATCAGGCATAAGTGTATCTGACATTTCTCTACAAGACCGCATCTATGCTCAGGAAAGAATCATCAATATGTAAAAAGAGACTATCAGAATGGCATTTATCTGTAAGCCTCACAGGCCCTACCTATTAGCACAACAATATCAGTACACATCAGGCAATACACAGTAAGGACTGGCATGGGGTGATCAGGGTTCATCACTCTTTGCTTATACCTTTCCGGTAATCTATCCATATTCTTTTGGTTAAATTCTCTAAGTTTTCCCTTTGACTCTCAACCACAGGGTTCTGACCAAGGGATACATTTATGAAAACATTCAAACAAGAGAGAAAGCTACTATAAGGTTGTATGCAGAATTATTTTGAAGGAGGCAATTTTTTTTCCCCCAAAGGGATTGATAAACTGTCAGTAGATGCACTTTGAGCTACTGAACAAGTCTGAAAAAGGTGCCCCGTAAAGAAAAACATAGTTGGGCAGGGGATTGGAAAACAGGAGGAAGAGAGGTAAATTTAGGGCAGGGAAGGGATGAGGATTTAAGGGGAAGAAACAGAAGGTAAGGGAAGGAAGCAAAGAGAAGAAAAAGTAGTCACTTTTGGAGTCAAAACTTGTAAAATGGAGTCATAACTTGTAAAATAAAGGTTAGGATACAGTGTTTGTTTGCTTTGTCATTATAGCCTTAGAGTCTGTTGCTATGCCTGTCACATAACAGGAATTCAAAAGACTATTAAATAAACTTATTTTATTTAATCAATACATGGAATCCTGAATTTAGTTGTACTTAAGAGTTTTAAGTATCCACCAGTTAATAAATTCCCTCATGTTTATTGATGCTTAATTTTTGTCACTTACAATCAGAAATATGTGACTGCATGAGAGATCTCAAAACACCAGACCAAAATAATTGGAAGACAGAGTGCTAGAAAAGGGAGAGTCCAACTAAGTCAGCCAAGGACATAGCCCAGAAGCCCTTGTTGGGAGCTAAGACTTTTGCACAGGGTTTTCCCCCACACTAATGATGGTCGAAGCTCTAGATTCTATTATCAGAGTCCTTCCCTAAATTCTGCTAATCAGTAGCCTTGAGAAATTGCCCATGGAATAATCTCTAGAATTCCTGCTTTTCCTCAAATTCTTCCCATGACCCACCCTAGTGTAGATCTCCACCACACCATCATTTGTTTTAACCTCTCTCATTATCCTCAGTGTGGTTTGTTAATATTCCTCAAACTATTTAGTTCTTCTGGATCCCTACTTTGCTGAACACTTGGGCCCATATTTTAAGACTTCATAATCAGGGCTCCTCTTGTATTTGCCCTTGTATCTGATTAATTTGTTCCTTTTCAACAACTCAAACACTTTCTACCTCATCTTGGTACCTGAATGAAAGAGGTCATTTCCCCTACAACCACTGGTTTATCCATTCTTCAAGGTAGAACTCAAAATTCCCCTGTTACAATGAATGTTTCTAAACTGATATATCCCTTGAAGATCTTCCTCCCCTGCAACTGAATCCTTCAATTAAGTGCTGCACCAGGTAATGTGGATGTTAAGAATATACCATTCTGATAATGTATCAAGTTTTCATGTGGCTACAGAACAGAACTCAAGCTTTTGATGACTGGTGTATGTAGTGTATATTTTAGTTTTCTCCTAGGGGACTCAACATGATACTCCTAATAAGTGGTCCAGAAATACATGTTTATGGTTAGAAGGATAAATTTTCCAAGCAGGTACCTAGAGATAGGAAGCACATGTGGAAGGGATAGGGATGAATGATTTGGAAAATGTAGGGTCCTAAAAATAAAGCTCACCCAACTCACAATTGCTGATCAAAGCCATAGAAAGTGGTTGGCTCATGTGAAATAATATAGCTTTTGCTACTGGACTTCTTTTATCAACACAGTTGTAGTCCTTAGTGATTATCTGTCAGAAAACACTGCATTGAAGACATGTTTCTTCAAATTCCCCTCCCCCCAGCTCCTAACCATAGGTGATTGCTGAAAAACCAGGGTTACTTAACCACATGCTCCTTCAAAACTCATGAGAGACCATGAACTGAGCAAACTGCTAAAAAATGCTATTTCATCTTTGCATTTAAGATGAAAGTATCCAAGGTAAAGTGCAAATTCCCACTGATTTTAAATACACATACAAACACATATGAACCCATAAATGATTTACATTTCAATGAAATTTTAATTTTGCTTCATTTTTAAGTGCATATTCCCCACTTAGTTACAGTTAAAGATAGCAACACCTAAAGGATCCCTAGAGTTTGGCATTTTCCACACCTCAAAAAGATGTCAATATCTGAGTTCACGTTGCTGAGAGTTTACAGATTTCAGACAATTTTCAGACAGAGTGTGAACTTAGTTTAAGGGAAGTCTATTTTTTTTGGAGATCTCTAAGTCTTGGATCAATTCACTTCCTTCATAATTCCTTCATCACACCTACATAATTCTCCAATTCACAGCAACCCATAGTCCTTTTGTAACAGGGTGGTCCCCAGGAAAGGGGGAGGTTCCAGGTTCCCTGCCCCACCCAAAAGGAGGGTGGAACTAAACACGGAGAGACAGAAGCTGCAGAGGAGACTGAGGAAGGAAGGAAGGAAGCAGAATGGAGATCCAGAAGGAGACCTGGAGGAGGGGTATGGAGCCTAGAGACACGTGAAGAAACTGTGCTTGTCTTTTGGTCATGGACTGGGTGACACAGATGTGGGTGAGAGACCCAAGGGGAGGTGACAATGGTGGCTTTTATCTTGATTTTGATTTTGCTCTTTTCCTTCCAGGCTTGTCTGGTTGTTTTTGACCCTTTTCTGTGGGTCCCCACTGGAAGATGCTTTAGACTTGTGGCAGGCTTTGGGGCCTTGCTCTGGGCCAACCCTGCTTGGGTGGATTTTTAACCACAAGGGGACGGGTAACTTTGGGTGCTTGATTTAGAAACTAGATTCTTTGCCTGTCCTGTATTGTTTCCTGGTTGTATTAAAGTTCCTTCCTGTTCAAGTCTCATATGTTCCGTGTTGATACGGTGGATGGCAGAACCCATTTAGAATAGGCAGTTTTGTGAGGTTTGGGGTGCCCCCTCTCCCTGCCCTGTAACACTTTGAGAATCTACAGCCATCTATTTCATTGATTTAGGGTCTTATAAATGATTCCCACTCAGGCAATAATTATATATTGTGCATATCTCTCCTATTAATTGAATTTCAGATATCACACACTCAAAGGCTAAAATACAGAAGTATAAAATGTATCATTATGATCATATACTGCTCAGAGACTTCTCTTAAGTTTCTAAACTTATATATATATGCCTCTTGTCCCCAAGAAGTAAAGGAGCTTAAGGAGAGTATATCAATCAATTTGGGCTGCTATAACAGAATACCATAGACTGTGTGGTTTAAACAACAAAAATTAATTTTCTCACAATTCTGGAGCTTGGAAAGTCCACAATTAATACCCAGCAGGTGTGGTTTCTGATGACATTTCTCTTCCGGGATTATACATGGCTACCTTCTCGCTATGTCCTGACATGGTGGAGAGAGAAATTGCAACAAGCTTGCTAGCATCTCCTCTTATAAGGGCATAATCACATCATGAAAGCACTGTCCTCATCACCTCATCTAAACATAATTATCTCCCACAGTCCCCATCTCCAAATACCATCACACTGGGGGTTAGGGCTTTAACATATGAACTTTGGAGGGACACATTTCAGTCCATAGAAGACAGGAAAATGGCTGTCAATTATACTTCCTTGAAACTCTGAAGATTCTTACACAGTGTCTGACATGGAATAGGATCTAGCAAATCTTAAGTATGCATAAATAAATACATATAAATATGCATTGAATATAAATGAATGAAGTAATTGGTATTCTAGATGTTTGACATGATTATAAGTTATGGATCTTTGGGGGACAAGATTACCATGGTGCCAAGTAGAGTTGATGGGGAGCTTTATCTCACTATTGGTAGATTACTACTGTTACCTCATCTCTTTCTGCACACACCCCCTTTCCTCTATGTTCAAAATCTCTCCTAATAAGGATGAGAAAGAAATCAAAGCTTTCAACTGACTGCATGGGACTAAGATGTATGTACACATGACAGAAGAAACATAAATAGTAAATGACATCTCAAATCTTTCTGTTAACATAGTGGGAGGTAGGAACAGATAAACTTGAGGACACGGGCACCAAAAGGGAATAGGTTTAGGGAATGATACTTCTCAATGACCGGCAGAATTCTGAAGGGGACAAAGCATCACGTTGTACTAGCAAACACCTCTGTTCAACAGCCCGACAGTAAAGAAAAAGGAGGAATGTTTCTGAGTGACATGGAACAGAGGAAATATACAATTTGGGATAACAGGTACTTTTTATATATCCAGGAACCCCCAAAGACTTTTTTGTTTTCTAAATCAATTCTGACCTCAACTGATGTTTGCCAAAATCTAGGAGGATGGCCTCTACTTTTCCTCTTGGGTGTCACCACCACCTATTTCATATCTTGGCACTTTCTCCTTCCTCTCATGCTCTTCTCCAAAAGGCCAATACTGTCTGGAAAGCAACTGCACAGGTCCTAGTCATTTTAAGTCGTCTCGCCATAAAGGAACTAAGAGAGAGTAATGTCTATTTTTTAATTATCTGGAAAGTCAAAGTAACTAAAGAAATATTTTAACTATTTATACACTTTCAAGCGGCCAGATAAAGCTGCTAACTTTACTGTTAGCCTTTGATGTTCTTTTATTTTTCAGGAGTAGAGCTTATCAAGCCTTGGATACTTTTTCAATTTCCCAAACCCACTCCCAAGTCTGACTGCAAGCCCAGGATGCACCCAAACTCTAGCACCATCATCCAGGAGGAGCAAGCTTGGGCATCTCTGGTAGCCTAGGGAGGGCCTCTCTGGTGGCTAAGTCTCAATGCTACCACCACAAAGGCCCAACCACCTCGATGGCCTGAATTGGATCCCTGGCCGGGGAACTAACCCACATGGCAAAACAGACCTCCTCTACGTCACTCACTGCTCCCCTCAGCAGTGTATTTCAGTAGATCCACCTGTTCTGCTCCCCATTCTGTCTCTGGTGAGTCCTCTCACCACCCTGCTCCTCTGGCCTGCACCCCAGTTCTTTTATGAAAAATAAAATCTTTATTAAAAACAAAAACAAAGGAGCAAAGCATGGGCCCCCACTTAGTCATGGGTGAGTCAAGGTTATCTCTGAAGCCCTTCTCATTGAGGACATTTAGAACCTCCAGAATAGAACAGTCTCTTGGGATATTTGCTCACACATGGAATCAATGAAAACTTTATGAGGCAAATAGCATTTTTGTAGCATGACAGTTACAAGCTAAACTAAGTAGAAAGCAGGCCGAAACCCTGGAACACATGTCTCACATCGTCCCAAATATTCCTCACTATGTGGCTCCCATAAACACCATCTGCTGTGTTAATTTGTAAAGAATTACAAGGTTCTTAAATTACACTTTGCTCTCTGTAGTGTACACTGTGTCTATTAAGGGGGAGTTGAGAATGCACATCACATCCAGCCAGACACTGAGATCTTTTTCCTCCCTATGCTGAGATCTTACTGAAAGTTTTCTAGGTCTGCATGGAATTTTAAGAAGTGCATCGTATTCTCTCCAGACCAGCTGTAGGAAAAAAAATCAAAATGAAGTGCACACAACAAAACCTTTGCCTAGATTATAATCCTAGCAATTTATACATTTTTCCAGTTGTGTGCACATCTCCCACTTCACCGGATCCTCATGACAGTGTAAAGTTCTTGGTTAAAGGACTTCAAAGTTAAAGCGAGTGAACAGCCAAATTGAGAGAACTTCTTAGGTGAGACTTAATTCTTCATTGCTCACTCCTGACCTTCAGGTCTTTCTCCCTTGGGTGGTAGCAGGGAGTGTATTTGCTTATCCCCATCTACTTACAGAATCAGAAAAGCAGAATCTGGTGCCATACACACATCTCATATGATGCAGAGTTATGGTAATAGGCTGCCAATGTAAAACATCTAGGTGAATTAATCCCAACGATGTGGTTAATAATATGATGGTGTGTGATGGCTAGAAATGAGAATCTTTGGCTTCATAAACCTAGGCTAAAAACTGTTCACTTGAGATAGTTATTGCAAATGTGGATTCCTGGGTCCCTCCACCAAGAGATTTCAGCAACTCTGGGGGAGGCTGAATGATCCTCATTTATAAGCACTTTTAAAAATCACAGATGAGTTCTAGAAACACAGGAATAAGGCAATGGTCCCAACAGGACTCATCATTTGATTCACTGATATCTTTCCAATTATAACCCAAGAATCTGTATTTTCAGATTTCCATGAAATTCTGTTCATCTGTTTAATTTGGGAATGATGAGCAGCTTAGCATTCGTTCCCTGGTAGTAAGCCTGAAATAGGACCCGAGATATCCACCATTAAGGCAATTTTGCTTAATTCCCAGCGAATTAATCACTCTATATCAAAGACATAAGTTTCTAAACCAAAACCACTTAATTAGAAGAGAAAATCTGTACTGCCTGAAAACCGAAACAATACAGACATAGACTGACACATCACTTCAGAAGTCCCTGCACAAAGAAAAAGAAAGTTAAACCAATTTTCCCAGTTTCATGCTTGTCATTGTCACATTTACATGTAGACATAAAAATAAGATAACCTAGATGCAACAGACAAAGAATGAAGAAAAACTGTTGATCTTAGTAAAGCATAGAAAGCTAAAGAAAATTTTGCAAGCTCTAACACACACACACACACACACACACACACACACAGGATCCTGATGCAGGCAGTACTTTAAAGCTTCTACTAGTAAATCCAAATTTATACTCTGCTGATTTCCTAACATTTTTCTGAAAATTAACTCCCAAGTTACTCTTCCCAAGTTGACAACTCTCTGCTTCTTTGTAAGTACATCTCAGTCCACAGAAAAGAGTTGTTTTAAGCACCCCCATAATACTCTCCTATATGCCAACTCTATCTTCTTTTCCCCAGCCTGAAGCATCCTTTACTGCCCAGAGCAAGCCCTGCCTCTCCCTGAGTACAGAGCCTACACATAATTCACCCTTATCTCAATCACAATAGCATTGAGCATAGACACTTCCTGATGCAGGCTACAGAATCCTCCTCAGATAAATCCCTGCACAGCCTTCATCCGTTCATTGGGCAAGCTGGCACTGAGTGGTCTCAGACACATCCCTCCTAATCAGACATCTGGCTGTAGCTGCCTCCTGACTTCCAAGCTTTGATGAAAAAGGCAGAAGTAGGGCTAAAGGTTGTTGCCTAATATTTTCTCTGTTCACACAGAATAAGCTGAACTGAATGAACCACTGTTACTTCCAATTATGTCATTAGACCTGTAAAAAACTGGATTTCTAACACTGATTATAAGGAAAGAAATTATTGGTACAGGTTGTCAGTAATCCCAAATTATTTGATGATGCATCTGTCAATTGCATATACAATGCAGTAGGGTAAAATGGAATTATAATTATGTTTTGCATTTGAATGTATGCATAAATGAATATGTGTGTGTGGTACATGTATGCACATGTTAACAATTTGTCTATCTTTATCTCTCAACTGTATGGGCACCGACTCCTCTAGAACATAGCACTATGAAAGAAAGACCGCATCCCCCTGTATAGGGTTCAGTGTCTAACAGCCAGCCAAGTGGGAAACAAACAAATAAAGAGAATAACCAATCAACATTACATGTGGTATCATTATCCTGACGTTATGTCCATAAGCTCAGTCACTCTTGTGTATACAGCAAGCACTGGCATAGGCTTCCAATTGCAATGGGCTGGGCCAGGGTTGAATTCACAGGCTGCAAATCACACCAACCAGGCTGATCTTTGTCCTTTTGTGCCCTGGAGTCAGTTGCTGCCTTCTATCTCAAACAATGGACATCTCTGTCAAAGGACAAGTATTTATGGAACACCCACCTATGTTGAGATTTACATTTGTGATGTGGCAGAATTGTTGGCCCTCCCCCATTCATATGCTGAAGTCCTAAACCCTAGTAACTCAGAATGTGAATATATTTTGACAAGGATCTTTTAAAAGATATTTAAAGTTAAATGTGCTCATTTGATTGGACCCAAATCCAATACACTGGTGTCTTAAAACAGAGATTAGACACAGAATAACACAGAGGAAAGATTATGAGAGACAAGACTGCAAACCAGTGCCTCAAATCCAAACTGTGGATACCTTGATCTCAGACTTCTAATCTCCAGAACTATGAGGAAATAAATGTCCATTGTAAAAGACCCTAATCTGTGGAATTTTTCCTTGGCAGCACTGGAAAACTAATGTGAGGTGCAGCAGGAAACAATCAAGTGATGACTTGTTGATAACAATCAACAAGTGATGATAACAAACAATCAAGTGATGACAGTGCATAAGATATAGCATTGATTCAGGTTGACAAGAAGTCTAAGAGCACTGTGGTGAGGGCTGGGGTGAGAGTGGGGGGGAATCATGGCTGTCTACAGATATTCTAATTGATTTCTTAGAATGCTCTTTAGTTTTTCATAGCACAAAGTCTATGTCAATCACTTGTCTGAATAAGGAAGGAATTCCATGTCATTCAACAATTACAAAATGGCTTCCCTAAGATTCAGAACAGATTTCTTGCTATGAATGCCAGACAGGCTTTCTCAAAGAGTCCTACAGTTCTTATTAAAAACTGGAAGCTAACAGATGCAAACAAAATTAATACATACATACACACATATATAGATACACAGATAAATACATAGATACATTGATAGATATATCTAGTTAAAGCAATCTTCCTAATAGGTCCTTACACATTTCTCATTTAAAAAAAAACAAAGGCAATTTATTTTTACATTCTCTCATAATTTAATTCAAATAAAAATGTGACTTTTGTCTTCTATCTGAAAGCTGGCAGACGCTTCTGATTTAAAAAACCTGTGATTATGTATTTAAGTACCTTACGATGCTTATTCCCTATGGTTAATGTTTATTTTCTGGTGTCCCTCTCAGAGTTCCTGCTTAACCCACCTGGTGTGTGTCTGAGATACCATAGCAACAACCTGCATGTTGACTAAAAAGAGTGACAAAATCCATGAGCAGCTGGATTATAGCAAAATTCTGGTCAGTGCTAGTCATTGGGGACTTAGTGGACAGCAATGCACAAAGTCAAAAGCATGGTTTCTGGCCCTCCGCATGGTAGATATTTTGGGCCAGGCAATTCTTAATTTGGAGTGTTGGCCTTTGCATTGTAAGGTATTTATCAGTATCCCTGGTCTCTACCAACTAGATTCCAGTAGCGTCCCTTCCCTCAGTTGTAAAAACCAAATATATCTCCAGACATGGCTAAATGCACTTTGGGGAGGGATCAAGAACTTGAGAATCATTGTCCTAATAAGTCAAAAAGGTGATTTAAAAAGCAATTATAATGCAATAAGATAAATGCTATCATACAGACATAACGCAAGTAAATAATACACAATACAAGGGAACCAAGTAAAATAGGGGTAGTGGTGTAAAAAAGAAAGTTGCTTCCCCAATGATAAGATATAAAATAAAGACCACAATTGGACAGCTACTATCTGTTAAATGGGACACTTTGATTGCTTACTTAATCAGACAAAACGTACATATGTAACTGATTTATAGGTGTGTTTAAAGACAGAAATAAACTTGTTGAACATTCAGAGAGTAAGAGATAAACCCAGGACTTCCTCTGGGCTCTAAATGCAAGTCCTGCTAGTTCTTTAGGTATGGAGCAATTTTAAGAAAAATTAACTTTTGCTGTATGAGGGGTAAAGCAGCTCACAGACAGAAAATCTACAAGCAGAAACAAACAAAAAAATACTTCTCTAAATGTGGGTCTTAGTACAGTTTAGAGACATTAAGTGAATGTACCATTGAAAGAATTTAGGGCCTCCCTGGTGGTGCAAGGGGATAAGATGCAAACTATGAAGCTATCTGCAATCACTGTAGCATTAAGTTAGCTCCCCGGCCAGGGAGCTACCCACATGGCACAGCAGAACTCTCCTGTCTCACCCACTGCATCCCTCAGCAGTGTTTTTCAGTCAGTCTGCCTGTTCTGTTCCCCCCTCTGTCTCTGGTGAATCCTTTCACCCCCCACACTTCTGGCCTGTACCCCAGTTCTTGTACGCATAGGTAATTAAGTCTTTAAATTAAAAAAAAAAATTTGAATTTTAATTTTTTTTTCTTGCTTAATTTTATTTTTTATGCACTGAGCAGAGGGTCTACTGGAGAGGATCTGGGACTCCATAGCACCCATGGTATGTACATGAGAGCCCATGGATTGTCCTGATCTCTGGGAATCTCCAAACAGCCACCAGCAACCAGTTACCATCCACAGACTCAATCATCTCACATCGGTATGCTTCACAGATAAGATGACAATAGTTTCCACTATGCTTCCATCGTCCCAGTATAATCAGTAAGAATCTCACACTTCACTCTTAAAAGTACCCCAGTTTGGATGACAATAGACCTTATTATTAGTCTAATTATATTGTTAGAACATCTATTTTAAATCATTTTATGTACTCATATTTGCTGTGTAAAAATTCAACCCATAATTTGATAAATATCTTTAATAAGACACATTATCTTACATTCTTACCTAAAATCTTCTAATGTCAACCTAACACAAGATAATGTTTAAGGAGGGTCTTTCCAGTTTCACCTCAGTTTGGTTTTCCACTCTTATCTCCCACTCTCACCCCAACCCCGTGTATTAGTCATTATCCCCAGAACAGATTGTGCTTTCACGACTCCAGACTCTTCCACATGACATTCTCAATGCCTAGTCCCACCAACATCTATACAATATCACTGCCTGCCTCTGTGATAGAATGGGCATTCCCCTACTCTTCAGTCTTACCTACCTATGGAAGACCTCCTTTGTATGCTCTATAGTCACCTCTTTGTATGTGTGTGTGTGTGTGTGTGTGTGTGTGTGTGTGAGTGTACCCACACACATGTGCACATTGTATTTTATGCATCCTCTTCTGCGGTTCTTCTCATAATTTCTGGCTCATATATCTATGCCATTCATATTTTCACAATGTTATTCTTGTTTTTGTATCACTAATGCCTGTATTACTTGGTACTTATTCAGTTGACATTTGATACATATCTGCTGATTAGTGACGACCACAAGTGACTGCTAAAATCCTAACTGCCCACATTTTGGATCGTCAACAGGAATTTACTAAGTGCCTATGATGTGGTAAGCATGTGGCTCTTGCTTCATAACACACACAAGTAAGGGGCTTGAGAAGCATAGTGAAAGCCAGGGATTTCTGCATCTTAGTCCCCATTTTGTTGCAATTTTCTCTGAAACCAGGCAAGTTTCTGAACCTTGACTAGAGCAAGGTCTTACAACTAGAAAATGTCTGTTGTTTTTCTCTCCAAGTATAAGTCATCCCTGGTCAAGGCCATATATGCTAAGGTCTTTTGACTAGATATCAATGATTTAGCACTGGCTTGACCTAATCACAGATATACTTTTTCTTGCTATTTTGAGATATATTTTAAAATTACAAAACAACATGTGTTAGTTATATATTTTGAACACTCATATAAATCAAATAAAAATTGAAGATCTCCTTCACCTCCTCTCATACCCCTTTCTACATTGAAACTGTCAGTGATAATAACTTATGACTACTGTATAAATTAGTAATACAATCTTAATATTAATTATATTGGTAATATTACTTCAGTGATATTCCAGATAGATGTTTTTCTCCTAAATCTGATAAACCTATCAATCAGTCACAACTTCAAAACAGGCAAAAGAGAGTTAGTTATATTGGGAATTTTCCCTTAAATGTTGAGATTGTAACAAAAAAAAAAAAAAAAAACCTGACACACCCCAAAACATCTGTATCTAGTGCTTCAGGAATGACTCCATGTTCCAAATAGATCATCAAGCTAACCTGTTACATTCGATAGCTTTACGTTTTACACCCAAATTGACCTGTTTTCTTTTTTTCTTCTTTCTTTTTTCTTTATATATATACACACATATATATGTATATGTACGTATGTATGTATGTATGCATGTATATGTTACATCATTGTTCATTTTGTACAACACATGCTTACATGCCTTTCTCCTTTCAGGTGTTTTCCTGGTAAAATTCCCACCACCAATTCACTTTCTACCACCAATTCACCCCCTACCACCAATCCACCCATTTAAATTGAAAGAAATTTATCAGCGAAATAAGCCAAAAAGAAAAAGAAAAATACCGGATGGTCTCACTCATAGCAGGAATCTAGAAAACTTAAATAAGGGACCAGGAAAATGAATATAAGAAAGTGAAAATCAAAATCAACAAAAAACTATGAACCAGAGACACTTTTTGGGGGGTGGGGGGCGGGAGGGGAAGGATTGGGGTCAGAATGGGGCGTTTGCAATTGTATGGGGGAATATAAAAATAAAATTTAATATTAAAAAAAAAAAAAAACTAAAAAAAATTGTTTCAAAAAAGATCTGTGTATAGTGTATAAACTATCTTAGCACATTTATAGGACTATTTATACAAAGAAGGCCATGTGGAGGGGATTAGCATTACAGTGTGATGCAACTCCTGTCCACAATATGTACCCCATTACTAATGCTAATTTAAAATCCTACTAAATAATGTGTATGGTAGTTCATAGTTTATAAAGTGCTTTTCAATACATTATTCCATTTAAATCCTCAGAACCCGTAACTTTGGCAGTATTGGTAGTATTTGGTAGTACTTATAGTGTATATTTGCAGAGGTAAAAATCCCAAAAGGGTAAAGATCATGCACTCAAAAACTGTTTAAACAGTCAAAACCTGTTTAAATTCGAAATTGGTATTATGTGATATCTTCCCAAAGGAAGATGGCTTAGGGATATTCTATATGGTAAATCATTAAAAGTCCACTCTGCATGTATTTATCTGCTAACAAAGATTTCCAGGTATGATGATGTCATTCAATTGATAAATACCTTGAGCTTAACTGCTAAAAATCACAATGAAATACAGTCCCATCTCAAAAGAAACAAACTGTTAAGACCTTAACAGAGCAAACTACAATTTCTGATATTCTAGGCATTTCAATGATGAACAACTGAGGAGATTTGTATTAGTTGGGAAAAAAACATTGATATTGAATATTAAATTCTTAAAAGAAACTCTCTCATTCCAATGTCCTAAAACTTTTTCACACTATCCTGAGTGGGAAATGAAAGTGCAAAAAATCCCAGTAATCATCATGTTGGTTCTCACCAAGCATAAAGCTATTTGTAAACAGCTGAATGCTCAAACGGTTTTTTCAATTTGCATCTAGAGATTGGCCATAGTGTAGTTGCTGGCAAAGAAAATCTAATAAAGTTTTAAAAATCTTAAGATAATAACTGCTACCATTAAATGTGTGTCTGCTACGGTTCGGGAGACTTACATAGGTTATCTCTCACTTCCACAATAACCCTGAATCAAAGTATGTTCAGCTCTTTTTATTATGGCATATATGAAGGTTCAGAGACCTTAAGAAATCTGCCTGCATTTATAAAACTAGTGGAAGGTAAATAAATAAATAAATCTTTAAAAATAAAATAAAAAAAATAATTAAAACTAGTGGAAGGTTCTAAACCCTGGTGAACCTAAACATTCTCTGATCCCCACAGTGAGTCCTCCAGTGGAGCTGTGAGGGGAATAGTAGGGAGAATAATGGCTCAATGAAATGGCTGACTTCTGTTACGTTTTTCCATAAGGGATATTTTATTTTTAGGAAATAACTTAAGTATTGTCAACCCTACCCAACTGATTCTCAAATCGCATAATCTGCCCTCAACATGTAATGCAGTACATCATCTCCAGCTCTGAGTTTTCTTTCCTCAAAACTTCATACATTTCATCAATCCTTCCCTTTTTGTTAGATGCATTCATCTCTTCTGTTGGGAATCATTAGGTGAAAGAATGGTCTGAAGAATAAAATTGAGTATTCTCAAATTCTGTGGATAACACAGAACTTTGTGGAGGCACAAACTTTGTGGAGGGCAACTGAGCAATGTCTATCAAAATCTTTTAAATTTGAATAGTTTTGACCCAGAAATTCCACTTGTGCGGTTATAATTGATCAAAGACAACTACTTAGTCAAAAAATATTTAATATGGCCTTTTTTTTTTTATTTTTGATGTGGTGTTCACACATTGATGTGGTATCAAATCACTTTAATTCTTTATAGGGGCTTTTGAATGGATATTCGGGTAGGAACATCATCATCAAAGTAGATGGAATAATATGATTCCCAAAACTACCATAATATGCCTAATTTCTATTATTAAAATGACAAAATTATTTTAAACTTTAAATTTTAAGGTGATCTTTATAGAGATTAAGAGTACATGGACTGGGCCTCCCCGGTGGCACAGCGGTTGAGCGCTGGGTTGCGAAGCTGCCCGCAGCCTCTGCAGCACCGGTTCGATCCTCGGCTGCTTCCCGGCCACCAGAGGAGGGTCCCACATGGAGCGCAGACCTCTCCTGCTGCCCACTGCTCCCTCAGCAGTGTACTTTGGTCCTTCTGCCTGCTCTGCTCCCGTTCTGGCTCTGGTGAATTCTCTCACCCTCACGCTCTGACTATACCCAGTGCTTGTATAAAATAAATAAATCTTTAAAAAAAAAAAAAAAAAGAGTACATGGACTAAAAATGCATTAAAACATTTGTTATGTTTATTCTGTATATTACTTACATGTATATAACATGTATATATACTTTAATATATATGCATATATCTAATACTATATACCTATGTGTGAAAGAGTTTCCCTCTATCCTTTCTAAAATTTAAATCAATTTTCACAAAGGTTGTTTGCCATATTTTCAAAACACTTTGGCAAAACCAAATCATAAAATGCACTTAAAATGCTACTGGCTGCATACAACTTTGAAAGCCTAAGAAGCTTATGATTATGATTAGATTCAAGACTAAAATGTACTATGCATAAATTTGAGCATATGGTTTTATGAATTGTTGGGTTTCCCTTTCCTTTGTCACCTCTTTTTTCAATCGAAGTATAACTGACACATTATGTTAATTTCAACTTACAACACAATGATGGGCTATTGATATCTATTGAAAAGTGATCACAACAATCAGTCTAGTTAACATCTGTCCCCATACATAGTCACAAGAGTTTCTACTTGTGATGAAGACTTTTAAGAATTCTTCTCTGAGCAACTTTCAACTTTCAAATTTGAAATGCAGTGTTACTCACTATAGTCATCATATATAACATCCCCCTGACTGATTTATTGTATAACTGAAATTGATTTCTTTTGACCACCTTCAACCATTTGACACACTCCACCAGCCATAATGGAAGAACATGGTAGGGACAAGGAAGGAGACTTGACAAGGTGTTTTTAGATAGAAGGTTCCAACATTAAGTGATTCACCATCACTACCAGCAGGGTTGTGTCCTACCACATGATGTTCCTCATTGGTTAGAACTATAAGTCTCAAGAGATGGTTCACAGGATATATTGCCTTGAATTTGTCTCCAAAACAATTCTCTAATATATTATTTAAATAATTCATAAGGAACGCACACATACACACACACACAAACACACACAAACACTTTTTTTTTAAGTTCTACAAAGGAAATGTGAGGTCACTGACAGTTAAAAATTGAAAAAAAAATCTATTTAAATCGATTTAACCTTGCTTTTCCAACAGCTAAGGTCTGCCAAAAATATTTTTCCTTTGTAATGCCCATTAAAATCTCAAGAAACAGATGTTCGAGGAGTACATGCAAGTCACCCATGAACAGAATGTTGCATGTGACCTGTCTAACTCAAGCATTCCATCGCCCAAGAGGTAGAGCCAGAAACATGGAAGTTCTTGGGTCTTCCTTGCGGTGATAAGTCTTTTGGCAATGGGGTATTTGTTTGGGATGTTAAGTGCTCTATGCAAGAAATGCCTCAAATTGATCCTGTTACCTTCTGGTCAAGTGATAGCAGTTCCAGTTCCCTCTCTGCCTAACTAGTAAAGTGAGATACAAGTACAGGACATCAGTGGAAGACTGGGCAGAGCAGTGAAAGACCCCGAGGGACAGGCCAGAACAACAGACTACATGGAACAGCAGTCTTCTCTGACAATTTCATGAAAGTCTTAATTACAATGTTACTGCAGGGGGGAATTGTTTTATAAATGCCATTATAAACACAGTCTGATTGCAGAAATCTTTTCATCTAAAAACTAATTAAACCATTATTTCTTCTCAAAGTACAATGGTAAGTTTTTCATTTATGGAAAGTTGTACAATCTTGTATTCCTTATATTTAGAGAGCATCTTTTTTTTTTTTTTTTAAGAAAAGAAAAGGAATCTTCAGGCCAAAATAATCTTAGAAATTAGAAATGCTATGAAGAAAATAATAGTGATTTTTACTAAAACCAAACTATTTGGTTTGATTCAATGAAGACAAAATTCAATGAAGCTTTTGGTTGAAATGTAAAAGTACTGATCATTTCTGTGCACCTGCTCATTTTGATGTAAAAACTGTAAATTTGACAAAATGTGATTAATACTTGGAGCACTAAAATGAAGCTCTAGGGCAGTGTCCTACTCATTCACTGATGCAAGGTAGAAAGTGACAGGAGTGGGGGTAGGGGTTGGGAGGCTAAGTGGTCCTACACCTGCTTGTTGATGCAAAGAAAGCTGCTCTCTAACTGGCTTTGAAGTAGTCCATTAATTATATATATCAGAAACAATGAATAGATTGAAATTACATAAGTTTTCTTCTATTTCTTGTCTACAGATAGAACAAATATTAACTTGTGATTAAAAATGGTAAAGATGATTCCATCCAAATGAATTTTCAATTATAGAGAAATGGGAAGATACAAAAGACTATTTATGCAAAAATAAAAAATGAAAAAAATGATTCCATAAAGAGGCTAAA
>NW_023604861.1:89873922-90188245 GCF_014898055.3 Talpa occidentalis | reverse complement strand
CCATTTCCAGTGACAATCGAATTTATGTTTCGGGTCCCTACATATGAGATTTACCGGTTCTTAAGGAGGCACATTCCAGCTTTGAAGATAAATGTTAGAAAGAACCTGTCTGTTTCCCATTGGTCCAAGTGCCCAGTAAAGAATAGACAAAATAATTCTAACTCTAAAACCCCTTATACATGAAAGCCCTCTGGAAACTTGAATGTAGCCATTAGGTTTCTCCTTTCTCTTCTCTTTGTCATTCTAAGCATACTATTCCTTTAACTGTTGCTTGCAGGGCTTGTCAACCTCAGAATTATTGCCATTTAACACCAGATAGTTCTTTGTTTTGAGAGGATATCTTATGCACTGTAGAATATGTAGAGCATCCTTGTTCTCTATTGAGTAGATATCAATAGCATCTCCTCCTTATCACCCCTAGTCACAAACACTACATCTCAAGACATAGCTAATGTCCCTCAAGAATTACAATCACTTCTATCGATATCACTGTTCTAAATAATGCATTCCAAAATAGATGCAATAAAAGAGATCCTAACAGTCTGGGGGAAAAAAATCTTTAATAAATAATAATTCCCAAATTAAAAGTAACTTTTATCTACTAGGTACAAACTAAAATATCAATCAATTTTATTTACCTTTACTAAACCCACTTAAAATAATTAGAATCAAAAATTTGAATTGTGCATTTTCGTTTCCTCAGTTTGTTTGTTTTTTTTTTTTTTTTTGGGTTTGTTAGTGTTGGAGAGTGAAGGAAATCATCCCTCTTGGTTCTTCTAGACTTCTAGACTTGGCAAATAATCAAACAAGGATCAGGGTCGGGGGTGGGAAGGGGAGGGATTGGGGTCAAAATAAGGGGGTCACAATTGTATGGGGAATATAAAAATTAAAAAAATATATATAAAAAAATAAAGTCTAAAGAATATTATATATAAAAAAATAAATAAATAAAATTAAGTGAAAAAAATTGTCAGGTATTTTCAAAAAAAAAAGAACAATATGAGAAAAATTAAAAAAGAAATTTGGTAATAACACGTATACCTCACCTGTACAAGGGAGAGGCCAGCAAATTGATAAGTTCACCACATGGTTTCAGACACTATCTTAAATAGCTTAAGTAAGATAAACAAGGTTGAAGGGACAAAAAAGGGAGGTCAGTTAGGGAGTTTACCAAGAAAGGCACTGTAAAGAAAGGTATGCAGATTTAAGTTCTGCCTTCTCCATGGAAAAGAGATAAGATTAGGTCTTCCAGGTACAATGAGAGAGATGCCCTTAGAGAGTTCACATGAAATAAATGTCTTTTTCAAACATTTGTCCAAACCCACACCAAGAGACAACCTTGATATAAACTATGAACTCTGTGTAATAGTGATGTGTCACAGTAGCTTCCTTAATTATAACAAATTTATCACTCTAGTTAGGGATGTGGATAACAGGGCAAGCAATGTATATGTTGGGGCAGAAGATATGTGGGAACTCTCTGTGCTTTGCTCTCATTTTTGCTGGGAACTTAAATCTGCTCTGAAAAAAAAAGTAAGACTTTAAAAAAATTTATTGATGCCTCCCTGGTGGCTTAGGGGTTAAGTCTCAGGCTGTCACCTCTATGGCCTGAGTTCAATTCCCAGCCAGGGAGGTAACTCACATGGCGTGGCAGACCTCTCCTGTCTTGCCCCCTGCTCCCTTCAGCAGTGTATTTCAGTAGTTCCTCCTGTTCTACTCTCCACTCTGTCTCTGGTGGATCCTCTCACCCCCTGTACCTCTGTCCTGTGCCCAAGTTCTTCTACACATGAATGAATAAATCTTTAAAAAAAGTATTAATTTTTCAAAACCTGTTCTTCTCCTGAATAGTGTGTGTACACAAGCATACATCCTACACAGATACCAGTGTGTTCTCTTCTTTACAGAATCACTGCAACCACATTTTTTTTTTCTGAATTCTCCAGATAGATAATGATATATACATATAAACTCTATACTAAACATCTGATAAGCCCAACCTGATATGGTCTAAGTAGTAATTATTCTATCAAAACAAATAACTTTTTCTGCTTTTTTCTGTGTGAGAAATGTAAGATTTGTGTGTGTGTGTGTGTGTGAGGTAAAAGGCCTTTTAACATCCAAATTAACAGATAATCATCTTCCTCTATAACTCTTGATAGCAAGGCTACTGTTATCATGCAATTTTCTTCTTGAACAAGCACAAGTCACAAGTGTACCCTCTGAAACCAAGCAGGTGAATAACGTATAATTAGATGAATTTCATTTTTCAGAGACCATACTATTCTTTTTTTTCATTCTATGGTGTCCCAACTTCATTCCTGAAGAGGCTCTGCTGTTATGTCTCAGGCCAGAAAATAAAAGGTGAGGAAGCATGGCTGTAACACTGTCAATAAAGCCACTTATGGGTCTGCCAGCCTGGACTTCACTTCTTATAAATGTAAAGGACTGAGCAAGGGACAATAACATATTTACAGTCCTTAAAGTCTTAAATACATGTAAAAGACTTCATTGTGAAAGAATTACCTAGGAGAAATAATCTTTTTTGCTTCTTAATGCCAAATTACTTCTTTGACTTTTTGTTTTCTTGGAATAACTGATTATCACACTCTGAGTCAAAGCCCAATTTTCTATAACTGCAGTATTGAATCATTATTTCACCTTTTTACCTGGAGAAGTTAAAGAGGAGAAGAAATCAGTGATTGTACAAAACTCACCCAATATCTGGTCTGTGAGGAGCGCGTGAAATGTGTTTCTGACAAGGCATATTCCAACTGCCATGAATATGAGAATGTTCCATCCCCAAGTGCCAAAAATTTTCCACCTGACTTCACAGCTACCTCACACATTTGCTTCTGCCTCCATTAGGGTGACTCAGATATCATCTGTGGTCATGGGTTCTGCTAATTAAAGGAGAGAGGTGCGAATCTTAGGAATGACACTTAGCTCAGCTCTCACTAGGCAGGTGATGTAAATGAATGAAGGGGTGTGTAGTACCCTACATGGCCTCAGTATCAGAAGGGCTGGTATTTGAGTATCAGGGTTGGTGATTCAGGATCAGTAGGCCTCTTGTTTAGTGTAGAGTTTATATGTATATATCATTATCTATCTGGAGAATTCAGAAAAAAAAAAAGAGTTGATTTATTTATTTTTTTTCGTTTTAGGATCTCCTATATTATTTTGTTTGTTGCTCTTAGCAACAAATGCCTTTTTTTTTTCCCCCAAACAGTATACAGAACAACACTTTATGGACTTGATACATTTCCTCAAGAGGCCTCTGCAATCCATGGCCTGACCCCCCAAAGGTTTGTCAATTAGTCAATTAGATTATCATCATAAATTTAAGGCAGCTCTGCACTATGCATATATAAACAAAGTTATCAAATCAGAGAATGGCAAACTTCAAAGTACCTACTCCCACTTCCAGGGTGGGGGCATTCAGTGTAGACTAGTAATAATGCCCCAAGGCTCCTCACTCTGTAGGATCCTCAGCTATTGAGCTGGGAACCAGATCATTTCAAGTGGTGGAATAGAGACACACAAGACTAGGTCAGGTATCGGTGCCTGGGGTTGCTAGCACAATGTTGGGTGAGGTACAAAACAATATATATAGTATAAGCTAATACTTGTAAGAAACAAATATTTATGGAAGGGTTTCATATAAATGCAGCTTGTTCAGGCTTTTGCACCATTGGCCTCTGTGGCTATCACCTGTGGCCTTGAATGCAAGAGGTGCTTGGGAGCAAGAGAGCCCAGAAAGAGTTTAGATTTGCTGGGGGCTAGGAGGCCTGTCAGCCTCCTGGCTCCCCAGCATCCCTGCCTTCCTGCACCTGGTTGCCTAACTACAAATGGTGTAAGAAGATCATTAAAAGTCTGAAAAATCCACTGAGGGCTCTAGGACTCTCCTTGGCCCATTCTGCACCTGGTTGCTGGCACTACAAAATGGCTTTCTCCAAAATAATAATTGGCTTTGAGTGTTTAGAGAATGTGATATCTCTAGTTTTCTTGATCCTTAGTATAACATTCTAATTTTCTAATTCTATTATATTTCACTCATGTAATATGATTTACAAATATGGGCACTTCAAATTATTTTTTAAATAAAAGTCTGGACATTTTGAAGATGTCATGTGACTGTACTCACTGGACATGACCTCGCCAGTGAGAGCTTAGCTTTATTTTATAATGGATTTAAAATTAGGAGAAGAAATAATTATATTTTGATGTGTGTGTGTGAAAGGGAGTGATTTCTTCCCTTCTAGAAGATGAGATCAATTATACAAGACCAGGGCAGTATATCAGGGTCATAGAGATTTGGGTCTAAAAATTTGCTAGAAGCTGTTTTCAGAAAGCCAACTCAGTCCTGGAAATGCCTAAGCAGTCAGTTTTAACTTTTTCTAAATCTTTTCATTTTCTATTCTTGTATATCAACAACAAAAAATATTCAGAATCATGATTATGGGTGTTTGAATATCCTAAGTGATTTCTAAGATATTTCAAAGATATTTCTAAATAATAGGTCAGATGCTGTAGAGATGGATCTTTAATTCTTCCATCATGGATCTCCGTGATGGTAGTTCACAGAAGTGGGTTCAGTTGTTTTTTGTTTTTGTTTTTTTTTTTTTTTTTTTTGTGTGTGTGTGTGTGTGTGTGTGTATTTACTGGCCATTGTAGAAATTTAAAAAAAAATATATTGAGTGAAAATGAAGAAGTCAAAAATTTATAAATGAGCATTTAATCTCATTGGAAAAGAGAATATTTCCTTATGTAAGTGAAGAATATTCAAATACTATAAAGTTACCGAAATGACATGATTAGCTTTCCTTAGCATTTGAAAATTTGAGTTTTGCTCGAAGCCTTAAGATCTTCCTCCTGGAGCTACACTCAATGAGAACAGGAGTGGAGTGGATATTCCATAGTCAAAGTACAGTCCTCTATTTGAAGACCACCATACCTAATCCCGCAACATAATGATAAAGTAACACCAAGAGGTGTGTAATTCCTGACTTGGAATGCTAAGAGATAGAATTCGGGATTGCCCACTGATTCAGACCTAGCTGATAGTGTGCCTACATTTTCCAAGCAGAAGTTGAACTATGTCCTTCCAATGTTGATTATAAAACCAGTAAAATGCAAAGGGTTTATTTTATCTAGACAAAGACTGAATGTAAAAATGGAAGGGCCTTCCCCAGTGCTATTTATTAAAATTTCCCAAGGAGCCATGAATTCCCTGTTATTAGGGTAAATGTCGGTGGAAGATAGGCCGGTTCGATAGCCAGTAGGAAGAATCAGCAGGAAATTAAAATTGCAAAACAGGAGTAAAACCATGGGATGATTTTTGTATACTTGGATAAAAGCAAGGAAATTGAATATTGAAATTTTTGTAGCATTCTTCCCTGGTGGTACAGAATTGAAGAGCACAGTTTGTCATTTATCAGAAGGTCAAACCCAAGATGATTTAGCAAGATATTCCCTCTAAAATCAAAAAAATCATCTAAAGACAAAAAAAAAAAAAAAATCCTAAATCTTAGAGATACGAAAACCTTAGTAAATGAGTGCACTTAGGACTAAAGTCGGCACTGCTCCCTCTCCCTGTTTGGTGGGGAACGCGGAGGAGGGCCAGAAGAGTCCTTCAATGCAGAGAGCCCAGGCAAAGGGCTTCTACTGCCCATGTTGAACAGTCATATTCCCTCTTTCTCAAGGTTTGCTGACATGGCCATTGCCAAGAATAGGAAGAAAAGATTTTAAAGCTAACATTGAGGCTTATTGAGAAGTTGATGAAAGCATGAAGTCTCTTTAGCTCAAAGTCTCCCCACCAACCAACATTAGAAGCTCCTTGCCCACCTCCTACTTCCTCATCCACCCACACCCACCAATGCACCTCAGCTTATGTTCAAGGATGCAATAGCCTATCTGTGTCCATGTGCCAAGCCCATTGACAAAAGTGCTGACCTTCACAATAAAACCCAGGCCCTATCCCTACATCCCAGAGACAGCAAGAAGCCAAATAATGATTAATGTGTGGGGCTTGTCAGTCTTTGAAGTTCATCAAGGAAGCTACCTCTGCAGATTCTTCAGAAGCTGCTCTTTCAGGTGATATTTTTTCAGCTGGTGGGTGTCAGATATCAACAATTAAATACAACAAAGTCTCTAATGTTTTTTTGTTTGTTTTATTTTTGTTTTCTGGAAAGGTATCTATCTTTCCAGCAACTGATATTCAGCAGCCACTTCCTTGCCAGCAACATGATTTTCCAACTAATCACAATGGGCAATACAAGTCTATGAAACTGTTATCAGTTACCTGTTGGTTCTGGCTATTCAGGCACACAATGAACTCCTTGTATATTTTTTCAATGAAGTCTTTAGTCAGAATATTAGCAAAATGATCAAATCTCCAGATTCTAAAGAAAAGAGAATAGTCTAACTCTGAGATAGACCAAGGGTGAGAATCAAACCTCTGACAGTAGAAGACACTTCAGTTATCATGCCACCTCAGAGACAACAAATCTGCCAGGTCTCACCCTCCAAGCCTTCATCTTGCCTCCTGACACTGCAGGAGTGCAAGTCACCAGTCATTGAATGGCAGAGGTGGAAAACTTAGCTCTCATTTTGTTCAATCCTGTGTTTTGTTGATGAGTCAAAAAAGGCAGGCATTTATCTAGTGGGTAAAATTCATCACTGTAACCATACTAATTGCCATCATGATTCATGTTGCTAAACTTTAACTGATCACTTACTACCAGATGGCCCTCCGCTAAGCACTTGATACATATCATCTCAACGCAATATTGAACTATAAGTCTACAAAGTTGGCTTCTAATCTTAAAAATAGCACACTGTGGGAGTGAAATTCACCTCTATAGCCTTGTTCAGACTGTGTTTAATCCTCTGGTTACAAAAGGCTATCTCCATGTCTATGAGTGTGAATAACATTGCATGTAACTTGGTTTTTGTTGATGTTGCTTTGTTTTCAAATGGAGTCCAAACTTTAATGCTATGTGGACATTAAATGCAACTTGGCCTATTTTACTTTATTCACAAGATTTTGCCCTAGATGACTCTTTTTTTTTTTTTAAAGTCAAACCTGTTTTCAAAATATAAAATCACATTGGCCAGGAATATTCAAAATAAAAAGCCACAAGCTCTTGCATTTTCTCCCAAGATGTTTATGGATGCTGGTAACAAAGGAATAACAATAGCAAAAGTTTAAATCTTTCCACAGGGAATCTAAGACTTATTTGGATGAATAGATCCTTTGTGTATGTGTGTGTGTGTTTAAAAAAAAAAAAGGAGACAAGTCAGTATTGCATTATACAATAGCTTCATCGTCTAGATGTCAGAAAGTCCAATTTCTTAGAAACAATGACTCTCAGAAGGAGTGCCCTAGATTGTTGAAGGGAAGGTAGTTTCAAAAAAACCTTTGATTTTGAACTAATTCTAGATTCACAGAAGTTGCAAAAATAGTACAGACAAATCTTATGTACCTATCACTCAGTTTCTTCTTACAGAATTATTGTACATTGCACAATATAATCAGCTAGACTAGAGACCTGACTTGGCTTTCACCAGTTTTTACGTGTGGTCTTCTTTTCCCTCCCTCCCTCTCTCCCTTCCTTTCTTTCTTCCCTTTGATGTCCTTGTGTATGGAGATACAGAGTTTTAGAGTGGAAAACTGTATGGAGTGTGAAGTAAGCAAGGCTAAGTGTGAATCACAGATTTACCATGTACTTACAGAGGTACTTATAGCCACTTTGAGACATTTTCTCTCTCCCTATAAGATGTTTCCTTGTGTTATTTGAAGGCATTCACAATGAGGTAATGAGGGTGCGTGAAGTGCTGGCCACAGGTGAAGTTCCTTAGCTAAACAGAGGGTTTAGAAGCTCTAAAATTTCCTCTCATGTTGGTTTAGAGATATATTTACATCTTGTGGTGCAGACCCTATTTGAAAGATATTTACTGAAGATTTATTAGGAGGAGAGAGATGTAGTATATCCATTATATCAACTACAACATTCTCTTTCTTATCTGAAATATGTCCTTCCTTGGGGAACCCCAATTTTATAATCTTATTTTCATTGAGGTCTTTGATAGAAATCCTGCTGGGACCTAAGCAAGGTAACATCAGACGAAAATAACATCCTGGCTGAACTCACAGACAAATGCTATGGGAACTGTGAACACTTTTCATGTATCAATCAAATGTACTTTCCCCATTTATATCTGAACAGCGCAAGTCAAAGTAAGAGTTTCTGAAAAACTACTTGAACAAAGAAAATAAAAAAGGGATGCTTATTTTGAAAAAGGCTTCTCTCTTTTCCAAAAATTATTGTTCCTAACATTATTAAAAGGCTCTCCTAATACCTTTAAAATTCACTGGATATGTTAAAGAAAGGTATACAATCTTCACAGCTCTCTAGAAACATGGACATGGAGCAATTTACTTACTTAACATTATTCACTCAAAAAATTAAGGAAGGAAGAAATGGAAAAAAATAGAATGACAGGATCTCTGTATTCTTGGTGCTGCTTGGGAAACAGGCATGATTTCTTTTCATTACATCTTCCTCTTTCCCTGAGCATTTTATTTGGATGGAAAGCTCTCTGTAAATCACCTCAATAAAGACTAAATAACTCCCTCCAGCAGGATTCAGATTTCCATTACTTTATATACTGAAACGCCGATGAGTTTTCCAAATCAATATTACAACAGAAATGTGGCAATTACAATATAAGGCACAGAGGAAGAACACCTAAGACGTGGCTCTCTCATTCTATTTTTGGAGGAAAAAGGCAGGCAGGAGCAACTAAAGAAAAAGGCATAGATGAAGGCAGAAGAGTTGCAGATGACCCGTGGCCCGGCTTGCCAATGATGAAAACACACAGTAAATAACCAGGAGACACATTATTAATATTTCATATTAGAGAGAAGGTGCTTGCTTCCTTTGTAGATAAAAAAAATAAAAACCATCACACCATACTGCAACAGAATATAACATTCAGGAAAACATTAGTGAAGGCTTGGGCTTATTAAACAAATGAAGAGCTTATTCTAACTGCACTATAAAATGAAAATTAAATTATAAAATGAAATTCTGTGGTTTAATGTCTTTTCTAATCCACCGTTTAAAAGAAATAAAGAAGTTGGGAGAGAAGGAAAAGAGGCCTGGAGGAAGAGAAGAAGGAGGTGGAAAATGGCTTCTTTTCCTTCCCAGCATTCGCTGCTCTGTGAAGGGCTGGCTGATATGCCCTCCAAATATATCAACTAATCCAAAAGCTTGGGAGCAGCATGTGAAGCGAGAGGAAGATCCTCTTTGTCAGTTTTCTTCATGCCTTTCAGGGTATCCAAAGAGACACCTGCTCCTGGCAACATGTGCCAGATTTCTTCAATCTATAGTAATTGACATCTTTGTCATCCAGATACCAATTCTAATGGCTCTATAATTGATAATACCATATGAGGGAATTACATCAATAAACACTAACTGCACAATCACTAAATTTGGACAATAATAAAAACGTTCATAACTCATATTTGGAGATTATTTGAGTGTATATGCTAAGATCATATCCCTCCATCTCACGGTACATATATCTGTTCAACAGTCTCAGGACCTAGCATGTGTGAGTCACTGTGACTGGTGCTATGGCTGAAAAAATTAACTCATGCAGTCAATATTTATCTAGAACCTATGGGATTATAGATCCCAGGGTTCAATAGTAAACAACTCACAACAAGGTTACCTATGGCACATACAAATTACTCAAAATCCTTGCTTTTAAGTACCTCTCCTCTCATAGAAGCAAGATGGAGAGAGACGCAGACCTTTAGAACAAATAATTAAAATTTAGTGAAATGAGTGTTTAGGAAGTTTTAAGCCAGGGGGGTAGGGGTGCAGGGTGGAAATCAGAAGAGTTAAGAGCAAGAACTCTAGAACTAGAATGCCTGAATGCCAACCACAGCCTTGCTACTTACTAGTTAACTGAATACTACATAAATTAACTTCTCTGTGCCTCAGTTTCTTCATCTGTGATATGGGACTTATATTAGTACCTTCTTCATGTGATTAAATTAATGAATGTTAGTAAAACTCTTAAAACAGTATCCAGAATGTAGGAAATACTACCTAAGTGATTGCTATATAAATAAGGTGTCATATTAAGATGATAAAGGTGCAAAGTACATGACAGCATAGGCATGGGAGGGCAGGCATTAGTAAAGAGGAAAAAAATCTATAAAGCAAAGTTTCTAGCAAATATTAGAATTTCAGCTATCATTATACACTATTTCTTCTACCTGTTTTTCAATTCCAGATTTCCTTTTCCTCAGCTTACAGTGAGAAAACAAGTACAAAGCACTTAATAGAGATTCCATCATTAGAGCAAGAGAAACCCTAGAAAGAATTACTTGGAACCCCTGACTTGAATGTATTCATTCTAGTGCTTGAATCACTTTTAACACCACATCTGCTACCACATGGATAACCTGTTGCCATGATGAAAACTTCAAGAGCCTAGATAATGATTTAGATAATGTCATGATCAACTAATGTGTCTCGGAGAAATCACTTACCCTTTATAGGCAAAGTGCCAAGAAATATATCCTGTGTAAATGTTTTTTCTTCTTTTTCAGTTTGGCTCATTGACTATAAAACAGCAACATCAAGATCTATTTCAGAGGGCTATTTGTGTAGTTAAATTCAGTAACAGGGCACTCTAGTGACGTAAGGGTTTAAGCACAGCACTATGAAGCTATTCACAGCCTCTGCACCACGAGTTCGATTCCTGGCAAGCCAAGGAGCTAACCACATGGCATGGCATACCTCTCCTGCCTTGCCCACTGCTCCCTCAGCAGTGTATTTCAGTCACTCCACCTGTTCTGCTCCCCACTCTGTCTCTGGTAAGTCCTCTCACCCCCACCCCCGCACCTCTGGCCTGTACCCCAGTTCTTACATGTATAAATAAATAAATCTTAAAAAATAAAAATAAAATAATTCAATAACATATTGGAAAGCTCCACAACACACTTCAAGTGGAATCAGAACTCATTCCTCTTGCCATCTATGTTCTGGGCACCCACTTGTGGGAATGGCTGATCATTAGAGCAGCATGAACATGAAAAGCCCCAAAAACCTTCCAGGTTTTTAACTCTATCTGGGATGAGAAAAAGAGAAATAAGATTTAACCTGAGCCTAATGGCTCCCTGCCTGTGTGCTCTGTAACTTACCTAAGGGATAGTCATTGTCCTCGACTAATCTAGGCCTTGAAATTACTTGAGAAATTACCAATACCTCAGAATGCCCAAAGTACCACAAGAATGAACAAAGGAATTCACCCTGAATTGGTGAGCATTAGAGTTTTCTTTTTATTTCCACCTAATTGTATGTCTATGTTACCTGACGAAGAAACAGAGAAAACATGAATGTAAAAGGAACATGAGATAAAGCAACAGCTGAGGGGACCAATAGGGATGATGAATTGAGTAGAAGATTTGTCAGAGGGACTTACTAAGTGACAGTAAGAAAACATACTGAGAAAGAGGTCAGAGATGGAAGCATAAACTATCAAATAAGCAACGTTTCTCAGAGCCAACTCTTAGAGAACCAGATAAAAGATGAGAAAGCCCGAGAGGATCTGGAATAGGAGCCATAGAATTTGCAATAATTAGTGTATTAGCTAAGTGGAAAAGGAAACTAGAATGATTTCAGAGCAGAGGTCAAACACTTCACCAGAAAATAAGTATAGAAGGTCAAAGAGAAACCAAGGTGGAGAGATAGGATGGGGGATTTATAAAAGGCAGACTCGTGACTCCATGACAAGAAAGGAAACAGGATACAGAAGAGGCGCTGTCGAGGATAACACTCACAGAATGTATACCCAGGCTCCTGGATGCTTGCCACTGTGTCTAGATGTCTTTTCAACCAGGAAAACTGCTCTCAATATTAATAGTGACTTTTTAGGCTGAAAATTGATAACCCAGCAGCTCTTTATGCATTAAAAAAAGGAAAGGAGAGAAAAATGAGAGAGACAGACTCATGTACCTAGGTGAAATCAGCATCAGTTGGAAAAACCATATGACTAACCCATCTGATTATTGCCCCCACACTGAATGAGTAATTGATGTTGCCTATAACAGATATAATTCAAGAAACAGAGGCTTAAAAAGAATGAAAACTCTATAAATACCTATATAACCTCTAATTCAATCATTATAGCTTAGACATTCCATATGCTGGTCTCAAGTCCCCTGATATGAAGCAGCATAATGTGTCAAGTGAAAATAATTAATCTGAAGCCTGAAAATTCTGAGCTCAAGTCTCAGCTTGGCCAGGTACTGCTTTGTGCAGGCTTAGGAAAGTAACTCTATCAGCCTGATATTTGTTTTCCTCCAAAACAAGTCAAAATGAATGTGTAGAAATTCCAGCCTTCCAGGTTTATTTTCCTAGAGCAATGAGATCTTGTTTTTAAAGTATGTAGGCTGTATCAGGTGCTCACTTAATGCTCACTTCTGGGATTTCTGAAGCTGGCCCAAGGCACAGGATCTGAGTTGCAAATATAAAATAAGTTGATTGACTTTACATAACAAAAGCATCACTAAACCTCTTATTGTGCAGTGGATGATTCCTTGGCAGGGCAGGCGCCCAGGAAGGCTATGTACAAAACTTAACCAACACACCCCTGCTGACAGCACTCACAGCTGGAGCCCCTCTTCTGGAACTGCTGGAGGAGCTCAGGGCACATTCCTTTGATTATCTATAAAAGTGGAAAATATTCTTCTGAGCAGGGGATTGACTTCTGGAAAAAGTGCGCACCATTTGGATCCAAGTTCGGGGAACAAGATCTAGCTAAAGTGTGACCACAAAGCAGTGAGACTAATTTTCTCTTGTGACTCCTACTCTAGTTCAGAAGGCATTTCCAAAGAAGTTCTGGATTCTATCAAAATAAAAGCACCAGTACATGAAGATAGCAATGTAAGAACACTTATTGCACTACTGAATATAAATGCTAAAATAATTGCATGTGTATCAGTATGGCAATAACTGAAAAACTCACATTATTGCTACTATTATAGGTTATACAGCCACCAAAAATAATGAGTTAGGAAAGTCTTTCTCAATGAGTATTCCTGGATCAGCACATTAACATTGCCTAGGGACTTGTTAAAAATGAAAATTCCTGACCAGAAATCCTGAGAGATAAGGTCTAGAAATCTATATTTTAATAGCTCCAAGTGATTCTGATGCTTGCTAAAGATTGAGAACCACCAAGTCAAAGAGGTAACTTCCATTATCTTGAACAGTAAGTGTTCAAGATAGGTTAAATAAATAAATAAAGTCAAAAACCCATAAGGTACATTTATAGTTGAAGTAGATTATGGTATATTGAAAAGATGGCACGTTGTTTGCCAGACCCTTCAAAGAACAGAAATGATGATGGTGAGGTAAGGATAGATGGATAAGAGCTGATGAAGATGTAAGGAAAGAAAGAAGGAGGGAGGCAGGAAGGAGGGATGGAGATGCCTTGTAGAAATCATAGAAAGGGATAGATTTACTAACTGCTTTTCTCATACTCTAGCTTTTGGTTAAAACCAACCTTGCATTCCTTTTGAATTCTTTACTCTTCTGAGTGTTAACTATTCCCTTTTTTTCTATTAAGATAATTTTTCTTCATGTTAAGATCTAAAGAGCACAGTCTGCAAGTGTGCAGAAGTGAACAGGATATGGGCATACTTAATATGTATTATAATTCTCCACAGTCCATGCAAGAATCTGCTGGCTAAATACCTGTCACTCAAGATTAGGGACAACATATGTTGCTTTCAACATTTCCAAGAAAGGAAGACTGAAGATTGACAGCAGTTTCCAGGAGGCCATTGACAAAGACAATTTCTTTTTTTCTATGCACAAAATATGAAGACGTCAACTGAGCTCAAACCTGACATATGCATGGAGTCTAAACCAGATTAAGTTATGAGTGAAAAGGATTGCATTGTCATAGATGTCTGAAAGTTTGGAGATTCTCTGAGTAAACTGTGAGTACAGGAAACCTTGTGAGTTTCAGCACTTCACACCCACATCCAACCTTCCAGCGTAGGGAAGCCCTATGAAAATGTCCCAAGGCATTGCCTGTTCAACAGTTCTCACACTGGCCCCCCACATTCAGCCAGGCCTGCAAAGACTAAAGTACCCAAATGTAGGAACTGAATGGTCTCTCTTGTGGGAATCAAAATTAGGTAGCAAATAAAGTCAGCATAACACACTCAAGCAGACTCTGCAGGTGAAAAAGAGGTGGTTGTCCAAACCACAGAAAAAGTGGGGGGGGGGAGTAAGAAGGTCCAGGATCAGTCTATATGGGTTGTTGTGGCACAGAATATGTGCATTCCATTTGGATCCCAAGCACTAAGCAAGGCATAGAGGGGAAAATGCTACACTCCACAGATTTCCTTAGCTCCTCATTTAAAAAAAAAAAGATTTATTTATTTATGCATACAACAGCTGGGATGTCGGCCAGAGGTGCAGGGGGGTGAAAGAATTCACCAGAGACAGAGTGGGGAGCAGAACAGGCAGATCCACGGAAATGCACTGCTGAGGGGAGCAGCGGGTGAGACAGAAGAGGTCTGCTGTGCCATGTGGGTTGCTCCCTGGCTGGGTATTGAACCTGTGCTGCAGTGCTGGCGGATAGTTTCACAGTGCTGAGACTTAACCCCTTGAGGCCCAACTCCTCATTTTTTTTTTTTTTTAAGGCACTTCTTCCCTGACTCCTGCCTAGGCCAATATTCTCTGTGAGATCCTCTTAGGATAAGCCGGAATCATTGCTTATTTTACTGAATTAAAATATGTACACAGTATTTTTAATACCTCAGATTTAAACATCTCATGCATGTCTGTTAATGTCAGAGTGGCCTGTCATACCTTTGACCTGCCAGTCTTTTCACATCATGGCAGGTGTTTCTCAGCCTGGTGGAATAGAGGAAGCACCTAAGTTTTTCTAATGCCAATGTCAGACTCCACCTCATAACAGTTTCATCAAGATTGCTGGGAGGTGGTGGGGGTGAACAGACTGGGTATTTGCAATTTTTTAAGTTTCCAGAAGATTCTAATACAAAGACAGGATAGACATCTACTGAGCTGGCAGTAATCTAAGTTGCAGGATGGAGGATTAGAGCTTCCCATTTGTGGTAAAGAGGGGAACTTCAAGGTCCTTTCCAAACATAAGGGTCAGTGATTCCCACAAAGCAGTCAGCTACAGAAATGATTTTTCACAAATAGCAGTGGAAGGGATTCTTCAAGGTTAAAAAGAACGGCTTTTACAAAATGAATTGAAAAATCGAACCTTCTTATCTAGACAATTTCAACAAACCAAACATAAATATAAATATGTATTTTGTAGTTATGTCAATAATCTAATATTTTAGAGCATCTTAATTTGTTACTTTTACATACATTTATTTTTTACTGGACTCAGGGTCCTGGATATCAAGTCTCTAATTTGACACAGTCTACTACTTCTTAAACTTTACCTAACTCCTTTAGCTATGAATAAATTAGGCTTCAGCAATCCACATCTAATTAATAGACACCAAGTCATATTAACTGCAAAATATATCACACTATGAATAACTGAAATATCCAAGTTTTTCTGACAGTCCCTCAGTATTACCAGAGGTAACTCATCAACTGGACTAAGTAGAATTACCCTCAATATTTCTAAGAAAAATCTCAAAAGTTTATTTATTTCTTCAAAGTCTTAGAATAAAGTTAGACAAAATGTACAGCTTGTCTCTGCAGCTTCCGTTACTGAGTCCCTTGGTATTTGCACAGGACAGGAAGACAGACACTGCTTCTTCCTCTCCTCCCTTGCAAACTAACTCCTTCCTCTCCTCCCTGGCAATCTAACTTCTACTCCAGAAGGAAGTAGCAGGGCTGAGGGAGGCCACTGGAAGGCAGTTGTGAATTTCATGAACTGAAGTGAAATTTATTTATTTATTTATTTATGCATTTAGATTTTACATCATTGTTCATTTTTGTGCAATGTTTACTTTCTCCTCTCAGGTGTAGTCCCTGTAAAATTCCCACCACCAATTCACCCATGCACCATCACCATAGCCCCTTGTGCTCTTGAAGTGAAGTGAAATTTTAAGGAAGTCATTTTCCACATTATCCAAAGCAGATCACCCCCTTAGATCTCCTCAGCAGGATGCAGGGGTTTCAGAGGTTGTCTGACTTTTAAACAAAATGAACTAAACAAAATTGTAAAGGGCAGGAAGACTAACCAAGGAGATAAGGAGGGGGAGTAAGGGTTAAAACAAAATCCCCAACATCATCACATAAAGGTTTATTTGAAAGAGAAGAGAGTGAAGAGGAATGTGATTTCACCCAACCCATCTACCCAGGGTTTTCTCTGAATCCACTATGTGTTGGAGCTTGGGAAGAGATACAAGGATGAGTCTGATAATTCTGGGGTCTCTAAAATAGGTTATAGAAGGCCAAGTATGGAGCTGGCATTTTTCCTATATTAGTAATAGTAGTTCTAATATGAATAACAAAAACAGTGCATTGTGTACTTATGTGCCAGTATTATACTAAAAAAGCTTTCACACATATTTCTCAGCAAATTCCCTCAGGCATCTGGCAAGACATATGTTCTTATTTCCAAATATCTAAGGAAACTGAGGCTCAAATTACTTAAGTATCTTTTCCCATGTCATCAAGTTAGAATTAATTTGCTAGATTTTCAAAAGGACATCTAGCCTACTCTAAGCCCCAAGTCTTAAACATTAATTTCATTTAATTATTTATAAACACTGAGAAATTAAAGACAATTTTTAAATATTTATTTATTCACATAAGAACTGGGGTACAGGCCAGAGGTGCAAGGGGTGAGAGGATTCACCAGAGAGAGAGTGGAGAACAGAACAGGCAGATTGACGAAAATACACTGCTGAGGGGAGCAGCCGGTGAGTCAGGAGAGGTCTGCTGTGCCATGTGGGTAGCTCCCTTGGGGACTGAACTCCTGCTGCAGTGGCTGTGGATAGCTTTATAGGCTGTGTCTTAACCCCTTATGCCACCAAGGAGGCCCAAAAGACAATTTTATAGTGTTCCCATAATCAACTCTAATAAATCACAAAATCTATATGTTGTTGATAGCTGAACAGCATGCAAAGTGACCTTGTTCTGGAGTCTAACTACTCCAGGCTGTTCCCTTGATATTCCAACAGTACCTCTAATGCGCCACACAGGAATCTGAGCACTGCTGGCAATTCCCGGTAGGGCATTAAGCCTGCTGCAGAACACACAGGATGCACAGCAATACTGGACAGTTCAAAGTGCAGGGAATACCCAAGAAGCCACATTGAAAGGAGAAACTTCCCTCCAAAAAAAAAAAAAAAAAAACCCACTAACGTCTCATTATGTATAGGCATGTCAGTCACAACCAGAGAGGGCAGCTCTTTTGAGAATAAAAATTTGGTCAGCACACACTTCTGTTTGTAGACATAAGAAACCATCTCACCAAAGGATCATTCTCAGAGCCCTCAAAAGGGTATGTTACAATGAAGAAAGGAACTACTCACATAATAAGTATTAAGTAGTAAAGGTCAGTAAGAAGTTCATGAGCCAGCTTAAAATCAGTTTCAAACTTCATTTCCCAGCCACACGACCTTCCTTTTGTTATAAAGCCATCCTGTCTCAGGTAATCACAGGTTTGTTTTGATGATTAAATGTGCCTATGTATTTAGGACTCAAGTTGGCACATAGTATGCATCCAGCCACAAGATTCCTTCTCCCCTTCTCTGATATCTTTCCATTAGACATTCCCTGCTCAATAGGAAGTACTGACCCTCTCCTTCAATCTCCATTTAAAATTTAAAATCTGCACTTAAAATTCAAAGATATGGACAGCACACATTTGCCACCACCGTCTTTGTATGAATGAATCTGTCACTCTGCTCCCTTCACTTTAATAAAGACAGGACCTGTCAGAATATATTTCCATCCAGGAAGATATGGAAAAAGATCTACAAGAAAAAAAGTCTTGCTGAATCTGCTTCTTTTGCACTACAATGTCCTTCTCAACCACCCGGATGACAATACCATCCTTAGAAATCCCACTCCACCTTGCAATTACTAACTGGGTAAGACTTTCTCTTTATATTTGCCTTAGAGACTCTGCCCCCAAGGTCCCACCCAGGTGCAGCTTCCCTTTTAGACATATGCATATTCAATACACTAGTGCACTTCTCTGATTCCATTATAGTTACAAGGAGCCTTCCTTATAACTCCCTACCACCTCACCTAAACATTTCACTATTCGTTCACAAGAATTGTGGGCTATGAGCTGCAACAGGGTGGTCACTGATACAGAAGAAGGGGACCCACTTGTCTTGTGGACCACCTGCTACTCCCAAGGGATGTGGCCTCTGCCTATCGGCTCCCCTTTCTGAGCCTCTGACTCCTTATCTGTGAAAAGAGGGAACTGAGCTCCAAGGGACTCCACATCCCCTCCTGGTATGAACATTCTCTGATTAGATCTCACAGCTTTCCCTTCCTTCCTTCTGATCTTTAGCTCCCAGCTGTCCCAGGGTTAGCCCATCATCAGAGAGGGAAGCACTGAGTGCCTGCCAGCCCGCCAGTCTGCACTCAGAACACAGACTCTACGGGGAGGCTGACAATGATCAAATGCCCAGGGCTGGCCCTGTGCCATACGTCAGCTCAACACACCGTCTGAAAGGCTGCAGCTGGAGGTCTGGGGTGACCAAGTGTGCCGCATGCAGCCCTGCAGAGCTAATAAGCTGGGGCCCGGTGCCCAGGGTGCTGCCCTCAGCCAGCCTCTCTGGGCTCAGCTCACCTGTCTCCTCATCTCCCTGACAGAATCTCAGGACCCAAGGAGTTGAATACGAGTTGAAAAGGACTAAAAACAAACAAACAGAAAAAACATTTTAACATCTCCAATGACAAGTTGTTTATAAGTAGCAGATTATTACCAAGTGCCAGGCACATGCTGTCTCCTGTAATCTGCAAAATGCCACCCTAGGGTCAGGCTGTGATTTCCCTGTTCTACATATGTGCAAGGGGGAAGTATGGGGAGGTAGTTTAGACACACCAAGTGGTACCCTGACAGGCAGAGGCCAGAGCTCACTGAGGTGCATTCTGTACTGTACTGCCCTCTCGCCCCCCAATCAGGGCCTTCCAGAACAGCTTGCCCTCCCTTTAAAGCAAAGTTCTTCCTACATCAAGGCAAAATCTATCTCCCTATAACATCCCCTCAGTCCGCCTTTTATTTGATCCTCTCTCAACACAGATAAGACACTCAATCCAATCAATTGTAATATTTTAAGATAAAGAACAATTAGACCAGATAATAGTAAACTATGTGGCTTCGCCTTTGTTCTCAAACAGATGCCCTTGCCAATTTGAAGGTAGCTCGATATGTTTTCTGCTCTTTCTCTTTGCCCTTTCTTTTTTCTCCAGCAGCATGTTAAATATAATCCAGAGCTTTGACAATTGTGCAGCTAATTCCTAAATGATTGAAATAATTTATTATTCTGGTCAAGAAACATTCCCACAGAAGCTGGGACAGCTAGTAACTGCACCCATAGAATGGGTATTATTTCATTACACAAAAGCCTGACATTCAGTGGAAATCACCATCAAGCAAAATATGGGGGTGGAGAATAGAAACATATCTTTTGATTTACATTCGGGTCAGAGGAGCAAATCATTCTGATTGAAATTATATTGTCTGTCTTCACATTCTCCTACACAACTCTTGTTTTTTGAGACCTTGTATTTGAGACCTTGTGATCCCCCCAATAGAAATATGTTCTGTGGTGTTTTCTATTTAAGCAAGTTGCTAGCTCTGTGATGGTTTCTCTTCTCTGTCTTATTTTTCTGCTTTGTTTGGGTTTTATTTTTAACTGCCTCTGTAGACCTAAACAGAATTTACTGAGCACAGCACATACATGGAAAACTCAGTAATCAGGAAATGGGCAGAGGATGCCTGTTTTGAATGCACCATGTTTGCATGTACCCCACAGTGAAAACCTGTACCACCACTGTAAATCAATGCACTTATGCCTAACTGACCACCCACCTGTATTTATCTCTGGGGGTTACTGTCAATCCTTGTCAGACTCGGTCATACCAAGGCATTACCAGTAATGACCTGCACTGGGCCTACTCAAATTTGCACAGACCCTAAGTTGGGTGAAGGGCATATTAAGAGATCCAACCTCAGGATCTTTGGAATGGCAAATTCATTTGAAGCCCCTATACTTGCTATCCACTGTGAATTTAGCCCAAAGGGCCCATAGGAACATAAGGCAGCAGTCCTTTAACAAATACACACTGAGGTTAGCAGGTCTCCCTCCTGAAACAACAGGTCCCAGGCTTTAAGTTTCACATCCAGCTGCAAGAGGGATAAGAACAATTCCAGACCTTCATCCTATTCCCTCCCACTATGGCCTGACTGTGAGACTCTTCTGTTTTCACTCATTCCAGCTGATACCTTCCCTAGGCACTGGATGTTCTCGCTCTATCCCAAGAACAAATTTGCCTGAACAAAACAATATTCTTATCATATCCCAAGGATCTTGGATCATGATGACTCATAATTTCACCATCTGCATTCAAATCCCTTCAATGCAAATCAAAATCAGCTAGAGTCAAACCTGATGGTTTGAACATTTGACTCTTCCCAGAGGAAATGTTTCAGTTGGTTTTCCCAAGTCTAGGCTGAAAGAAGCACCTAGTACCACCAGTGTCTCCTCCCTCCCCTGTGAACTTCATGAATAAGTGAGGGAGCTTGCCATATTCAGGGGTACAGTGTATGATTTGGCTCTGGGTGGCAATTTTGCCTGAGATGTTAAAAGGTGAGAACTGCCCAGAGGAAGTCATTCATTTTGGCAATCAGCAATATGAGACCTGAATGATGCGGGAAACAGATGAAATTTTACAGATCACTGGGTTTAAAATCATTGAGCATATAGTTACTGGATTATAGCCATGCCTTTAAGTACCACAGAAACAAGAATCATGTCTATTTCACTCACCAATGTTTATATCACCCAGAATAATTCCTGGCATACCAGAGAAACTTGATGAACACTTGTTGATTGAGTGAATAGATGGATGAACTGATGTCTACAGTCTATCACCATGGCTGTGAGCAGGCTCTGGAATTAGATAAACCTAGTTCTGAATTCTGATTATATTATGTACTCGCAGCATGGAATTGGGAAAAATAATATAAAGTTTACTATGCCTACAAAATACAAATAATATAATTAATATATATATAAATACTATAACATAACAAAATAACATAACATAGAGAAGAAATGTGTCTCCCCAAATCAATGACATAGTCCTAACTCCAGTTCCATAGAATGTGACTGTATTTGAAGATAGCACATTTAAAGACGGAATCAACATACAATGGATCTTAATCTGATATGACTTATATTCTTATAAGAAGAAGAGATCAGGCAATATACACACACAGAGGAAGGACCTTGTGAAGTCAAAGGGAGAATAAGGTGATCTGTAAGCCAAGGGGGGAGGATTTTGGAATGACATGAGACTTCTAGTGTGTCTAGCTTCCAGATCGGTGCAAAGGCACATTTCTGATGTTTAAGCCTCCCAATCTATGCTAATTATTTTGGCAAAACTAGCAAACTAATACAAGTATTTGTAATATATGATGGGATGGTTGCTATAGCCTTAGTATAGTGCCTGTGAGATGCTAAATTCCAATTGCAGTTTGAATACTGTCATAATTAGCCATATATTGAATATGCTTTGACATGTAACTACCCTCGTATTCTGGATCTTGGGATTTGTCCATGTCCAAATTTCATTTTTTACCATCCTCTTTATGTTTAACTTTAACCGTTACATATTGATTTAAATAAATAGGAAAGCATTTTTGTTTCCATTTAGACTAAGAAACTAATATCAGCAAGAGAGTATATATAATTCTTGAATTTGGATTACATAATCTGAATTTGGCTAGGCTTTCCATAATTTACAAATAAGATCCTGAACATTTTCCCACACCAACCTCAAATTTTATCAACTATTTTATATATATATATATATATATAAAATTTGAGTGATTGCCCAATCCCAAAGAGTTAGGAGTTCCAAATTAAAGGGTCAGACTATACATTAACTACGAGGTCTAGGGAGTGGGGCTGGACTAAGTATTAAGTATGAGTTCCAGGGAGTGATTCTCAGAACTCAATCTTCTGAGATGGAGGTAGGTGCAGTCAAAGCAGAATGTGGTAGAAACAGCTATTCAGTGTGGCTGTGAGGACAGGGGTCTGTATAAGACTGGCCTCCTTCATACCTAATTCAAAGTGGCGCACACTAATACAGGAGATTGAGAAGGCCATACACAGGACAATGCCCCAAATATTTCCAGAGAAAGATAAGTGGGATACAAATATTTCTTGCAAAGTGGGAATGGGGAAAATACTTTTTTTTTTTTTAACACTGACACCTTAATGGTCAGGAGGCTATTAATGAAAACTTGGTTAAGACAAATAGACAAAAAGACCATAAAACAGAAATAGAAAGGCTCCTCTCAAGTTTCATTGCTGCAAATTACCATCTAGACCTGTGATTCTATTGATTTACCTGCACTATATCAAATTTTAATCACCATAAACCATCGACTAATCCAGATCTGCCACCAACAAGTGCCCTTAGCAGAAGACTTTGATTACTTTGGACACCTCTGAAAAATTTTTAAGACTGTCTAGCCTGAAAATTTGGAGACACAAGAAAGCATCTGAAACATGTTCCTTCTGTTGTTTTTCAAAAAGACCAGCTTTTAAATGTTAGGACTTGAAGAAAAAGACATGAATAAAGGAAAAAGGGTGCTCGTTGGAGGGTTAAGGGGAATAATGCCAAACAAGGATAATTACCCTAAAAGAAATACTTTGAAAAGAAATGACAAATTTCATAACTCTGGGCTAAATTACATTAACACTATAGTCCCAGAACATCTTAATCCTTTGGATACTCCGTTGGTGTCAATACACAAAACCTAACTACATTAAATGAGCATGTTCAAAACGGTAGGCTGCAACACCAGTTTCTTAAGATGTTAATAAATGGCCCCTAAAAAGAGAAAAATACTGTTCTTGATGCAACTAGGAAATCTGCATAATATTTCTCATATAAAGATTATAATAAGAACTAAAGATATGAAGAATATCTATAATTATGGAAGCAGTTTGTTCAAATTGGTTTCATAGCGTTTTCCGTGGAATATGTTAGCCTCTCAAAGAACAGTGCTTTGCCATTCAAGGTTAGTGATGTGCGGGCTTAAACACTATTGTTTCTCTGCCTGCTCTGCATGAAGAGATGTGATATGTAACCTGATGCATATTCTGAAAAATCTATCCATTTTTCTCTGAAATATCCAGGAAATTCAACCTCACACATTTTATTTCTTAGTTCATGTTAGCAATATTGTCAAATCTCATCTCACTTAGAATGTACAGACATAATAATAAATACTATTAAAATATTGTTCTACCATTAGCCAACCAGGATGAAATTGACATCCTTGCACTTGGCTGCACATCGAGGTCACTAGAAGAGAACATGGCCCCTAGAGCTGAGTGATCCTGGATTTTATACCTAGGCCTGTCATACACTAGTCCTCTGTTAAGCTCCTTAAGCTCTCTGAGGCTCACTACCTTTACTGATCACTAAGTAAATCCTACCTAGTGATTCACTCAAGTATAAAGTACCCCCCCCAAAATGTGAGTTTTAATGTCTTAAAAATCTCAATGTTGCTGCCTTAGTCAGAGGTTCTACTTTAAAATGTACCCAGTGAAGGATTCATTAAAAAACATTTTAAGTATGAAAGTTTGGTGGAGAAAAAGGAACAGAAACAGAAGAAAAGCCAGTGATAATTCAAAGTCTACAGTCATGTGGAAGGATTACAGGTGATTCCCGGCTTGTTCTTTCTAACTTATCTGCAGTTTCTAATGTTTTTGAAATAAACAGGTATTAGAGTTGCAATTTAAAAAATAGACAAATGAGAGTTTTATTTTTGATTTTAAGTTTGCTGCGTCCTTAAGCAGGCTTCTACTGATTTTAAAATCCTCACTGTGGATGGCGAGGCTAATCAAACATTCCAGACTAAATGCGCAAACAAAAATAACATCTGGGGTAATCAGGACTATGCCTTAGAAAGGCATGGGACCTAACATCAGCTCTAGAGGTAGATGATCAAATATATGGCAGGAATTTGAGTGTGAATCCATTATGAAATCCTTTTAAAAATTAATGGGAGGAGAGAAGTCATAGAGAAAAAGAGAAGAAAGGAAGGTGCCTGGCCTGGGGAAATGAAACTATGAACTGTCCAGCTAATCCAAAATTTTGGCATCCTTACATGGGTGCCTGGTTTTCTGTAGACACTGTTAAATGCATAGACTACTGGAACACATTAAATCTTACCGTCTCCTTGCCTACTAAGGACATGACCTGATTAAAAAAAAAAAAAAAATCAGTCCCACAACAGCCAGGTCAAATAAAAACGTTAGCCAGAAAGGAGACTTGGGCAAACAGTTTAGAATGGGAAAGAAACTTGTCCAAATAGCTCTGCTGGAGCTCTTGGTCCAGTGTGTCTATCAGCCTTACCTGAGGACCTTGGAATTGGTAGAAACCCAAGGCCCACTACGGAGTAACTGAATTAGCATCATTAGACCCCCCACACCCAGAACTTGTGGGAAAATATCAGCCATATTTATTTGTCGTAGAAAAATAATAAGTGATATTCATGTTCAGGAGCTTCATGGAACAAACACATATTTATTATACATATGACCCAAGAAATACACAGAGAGAAGAGTAGTACATTAAATATGAAGGAATTTGGTTAATTTAAGGAAATATACTATAGGAGGAGAAAACTATACCAGGAGTTTCTTAGTTCTTGGAGAAGACAATCTGGAATATTAATCATTCTCTCCACTCTGTTAACAATGAACGTGACCCCAAGCACAAATATAAGTTGCACCATTTAACTGGAATATTATTTAACTTGCATTTTCATCAATGTCTTTGATTTTGATAGCAAATGTTCAGGATGGTCATAATTCTCATTAGTTTTATGGGGGAAAAGCTGGAGAGATTTGGCTGCATGTTAAACAAACTTGGTGAAATCAGAATACATTTGTCTTTTTTTAAACAAGCAAAATCCCTGTTTTCCCTGATAAAACCCTAAAGAGGAAATCCTTTTCTATTCAAAAATGTTTATTTTCACTAAAGACTAGGATTAAATGTGAAATGAAAACATATACTGACAGTTCTTTAGAATTTCACATGCCTAGATTCTCACTTGTTAGGTATATGTGCTGCCTTTAGAAATTGTAAAAAGTAATTTCCTCAAGTTCACAACCCAATGTGTTGAAATGTCCTATTATTTTTTTAATTTAAATTTTATTTTTACATTCCCCATACAATTACAACCCCCTTATTTTGATCCCAATCCCTCCTTTCACCACCCCTCACCCCCCATAGAGTGTCTCTGGTTCATAGTTGTTTGTTGATTTTGATATTTTCTTTCTTACAGTTATTCTTTTTCCTGGTCCCTTATTTAAGTTTTCTAGATTCCTGCTATGAGTGAGACCATCCGGTATTTTTCTTTTTCTTTCTGGCTTATTTCGCTGAGCATGATCCCTTCCAGCGCCATCCATGTTGCTGCAAATTGCATGTGTTTATCTTTTTTGAATGCTGAGTAATATTCCATGGTGCATATGTACCACATCTTCTTGATCCAGTCATCTATATTTGGGCATTTGGGTTGTTTCCAAAGCTTAGCTATTGTAAACAGTGCTGCTATAAACATAGAGGTGCAGGTGCTCTTTGGAATTGATGTTTCTGTGTCCTTTGGGTAAATACCTAGGAGTGGAATTGCTGGATCATATGGAAGCTCTATGTTTAGTAGGTCAAGAAATCTCCACACAGCTCTCCACAGGGGTTGGACCAGTTTGCACTCCCACCAGCAGTGCAGGAGAGTTCCTTTTTCTCCACACCCTCGCCAACATTTGTTGTTGCTAGTTTTTTTTTAATATGTGCCATTCTCACTGGTGTAAAATGGTATCTCATGGTAGTTTTTATTTGCATTTCCCTGATTACAAGTGATGTTGAACATTTTTTCATATGCCTATTGGCCATTTGCATTTCCTCTTCAGAGAAGTTTCTTTTTAGCTCTTCTGCCCATTTTTTGACTGGATTATTTTCTTTGTTGTTGTTGAGTCTCATCAGTTCTTTGTAGATTTTTGTGATCAGTCCTTTCTCATTAGTGTTATGTGCAAAAATGTATACTGGAAGTCCTAGCCAGAGCAATAAGACAAGAGAAAGACATACAAGGAATCCAAATTGGAAAAGAAGAAGTCAAACTATCACTATTTGCAGATGACGTGATAGTATACACAGAGAACCCCAAAAACTCCACAGAAAAACTAATTCAACTAATCAATCAGTTCAGTAAAGTGGCAGGATACAAAATCAACACACAAAAGTCAGTAGCCTTCCTATACACAAATAATAAATCTGAAGAAGAAGAAATAAAAAAAAATCCCTTTTATTATCAAAACAAAAAAAATCAAATACTTGGGAATAAATCTAACAAAAGAGGTAATGGACCTATATAAAGAAAACTATAAAACACTGTTAAAAGAAATAGAAGAAGACACAAAGAAATGGAAAGACATCCCCTGCTCATGGATTGGAAGAATAAGCATTATTAAAATGGCCACCCTACCAAAAGCAATATACAGATTCAATACTATTCCAATAAAAATTTCAATGTCTTTCTTCAAAGAAATAGAACAATTATTGATGAAATTCATATGGAATCACAAAAAACCCGGAAGAGCCAAAGCTCTCCTGGAAAAAAAAAAAGAAGGGAATGAAGGCATCACACTCCCAGACTTCAAACTATACTACAAAGCCATAATCATCAAAACTGCATGGTATTGGAACAAGAACAGACATACAGACCAATGGAATCAAATAGAAAATCCAGAAATAAACCCACAGATTTATGGTCAACTAATCTTTGACAAAGTAGCAAAGAATACACATTAGAGCAAAGAAAGTTTGTTCAATAAATGGTGCTGGGAAAACTGGGTCGCTACATGCAAAAGAATGAAGCTTGACTACTACCTCACACCATGCACAAAAACCAACTCAAAATGGATTAAAGAACTAGACATAAGACCTGAAACCATAAAATACATGGAAGGAAATACAGGCGAAACACTACATGATATGCACATCAAAGACAGCTTTACAGACATATCACCCAAAGCTGTAACAGTGAAGGCAAAGATAAACAGCTGGGACTACATCAAATTAAAGAGCTTCTTCACAGCAAAAGAGTCAATAACAAAAACAAAGTGAAATGCCCTATTAAAAGAGGCTTTAGGTCTACATGGAATCCTTTCCAATATGTTTTTTCCTCCCTTTTAACAATCCTTGATTTGTTTTCAGATTCTAACTAATTTTGTATATAATTTCCAATGGAAACTAGGAGCCTTGGTTAGTAGCAAATACAAAACCCAAAATTTTGCACAATGTTTTGTAATCATGATTATATGGGTATTCATTGTAGAAAAGAATTAAAGGTCATGTCCCAGATCAGTCTACAACTGTGTAGGTCAATGCAATGGGCAGGTCAAGTTTGTATTCAGTACAAGCTATTCCCTCCAAGACAGTGTTTTTGAGAGTTATCTTTGAGTTCATTGCATTTTACCTAGTTAATTTTATAAAAATAAGATGCTTCATCTCGTTTGAGAGTACTGAATTAGACTGAAGAGAGGGGGTGGGAGGCGCGTCGGGAACACGCATTTTGCAAACTTCCCAGGTGACTCTCAGGAACTCTGGTGTTAGAAAATCCTGTTCTAAATGCACCACAGATTCTTAGAAAAGGTCAAGAATGCCCTGGCAATGCTGCAATGGCAACATTCCACACTTTTTATTTTTAATTAACCTTTGCCACTACTGCTAAACATTTATCGAACACTTTGTACAGGGACAATTACAGGAGTCTTTTCATGCATCTACTCACATATCAAGTCAACTTCCAAAGTAGGAGCTAATAATATTCCATAATTTCACCATTGAGGAAACTCAGGCGATGAAGTGCTGAGTGATTCATCACCCATGGTTCCACATTTCATAAGTGATGAAACCAGGCTTTGAAAACCAGGGCAGCTGACTTCAGAGGCTACATCTTTAACCAGATCACTATAAAATTCCAGTTTGGTAAGGAAGCAAAGCTTTAAATCTGCAATACTGGTACCCATGGTTTTCTACCATACAAACAAGGTCAGTTAACCCTGACTATTGAAAATGGATCAGTGTTTTTCAAAGTGGGTTCCCTGGACTGTGTCAGAATTACCTGGGATAGGAGCAGGAAGCAGGGGCTGGTTAGAAATCACTCTGGAGGGGCCTCCCTTGTGGCTCAGAGGTTAAAGTCTCAGTGGTATTAAGATATTGCCATCCACTGCGGCATGAGTTCTATCCCAGACAGGGAGCTGCCACACATGGCACAGCAGACCTTTCCTGTCTCACCGGCTGCTCCCCTCAGCAATGTATTTCAGTAGATCCACCTGTTCGGCTCCCCACTCTGTCTCTGGTGAATCCTCTCACCCCCACACCTCTGGCCTATGCCCCACCTCTTGTATCCATAAAAATAAAATAACTCTTACAAAAACATTTACTCTGGAGTTCTAAGTCAGAGCCCTTCACCAAGTTTTCAGTGGGAGAAAATGAGCATCTGTATTTCACATTGTTTCTAAAGATTTATTTTTATTTATTTATACAAGTACTGGGTACAGTCAGAAGCACGGGAGGGTGAGAGAATTCACCAGAGCCAGAGCAGGGAGCAGAACAGACAGACTGACAAAACACACTGCTGAGGGGAGCAGTGGGTGGCAGGAGAGGTCTGGCGCCATGTGGGACCCTCACCAGGTGGCTGGGGTTCAAACTGGCACTGCAGAGGCTGCAGGCAGCTTCGCAATCCAGTGCTCAACTACTGTGCCACCGGGGAGGCCCTGTATTTCACATTTTTTGTCTAGATGATTCTGACACACAGTAACGTTTGAGAATCGCTGTATGACTATATAACTCTGAGCCCAAGGTCCCAAGGTTAAATCTGCAGGTGAGTAAGTTAATTTACCTACCCTTAGATTATGATCTAAAGGATACAGTTAAGGCAGTGGCTTTCAATCAGGGGGAGTTTTTCCTCCCAGGAATGTTAATTGTCACAACTCCCCAGTAGGGACAGCCTAGGAAGGCTCCTAAACATTCTGTAATACACAAAACAATTTTGGCAACAAAGCATTATCTGTTCTAACATGTAATAGGGCTAAGGCTGAGAAACCCAGGCTTAAGATATTAGGAAGGAGAATAGCCTGCCTCCTACCTTTCCTTAATAGCAGCTTCCTCTAGATAGGGCCCCCCTTTTTTGTTTTTATTTTAATTTCCTCCCTACTTATCATTGCTACTATCCTTTAATTGTTCTAGTATTTATGCTTACCTGCCTCTCTCCTCCATTCCACACAGACAAATTCTACTGTCTTATCATGTACTAAAAATTCTAAAAATGTCCCTGTCAATATTCCACTCTTATCTCCCTTAACCTAAAATCAAGTTTTACTAGGAGGTCAAATAATTAGGAATCAAAAATCTTATAGCTAAACTCAGAGACCTTCTGATCCTTCCAAAGGTTTTCTAACACTGGGATCTGAAGTTCAGAAAGGTTGTAGGGAAGTAGACAATGTGCAATTTTGGGATTCAGACAGATCAGTGTTTGTTTTTTTTTAAAGATTTTTTTATGCATACAAGAATTGGGGTGTAGGTCAGAGGTGTGCGGGGGAGAGGATTCTCAGAGACTGAGTGGGGAGCAGAACAGGCAGATCTACTGAAATACACTGCTGAGGGGAGCAGTGTACGAGACAGGAGAGGTCTGCTGCACCATGTGAGTTTGCTCCTTGACCGGGGATTGAACTTGTGCTGCAGTGGCTGTGGATAGCACCACAGGGCTGAGACTTAAGCTACTGTGCCACCAGGGAGGCCCCCAGATCAGAGTTTGAAGCCCAGCTTGGTCCTTCAGGATACAGGAGACCTTACAATGCTATTTTAACATTTTCAAATCTTCCTCACCAACTCCACAAGGCACTTGTGAGGACTTATACAATCACATGTGTGATATGCCCCATATGGCATTAGACATACTGAAAATACATGACACATTTCATGCCCCTTTTCTTTCCCAGAGAATTTCATATCTTTGCCTGAAATATCAAACTAATAATATCTCACACTTAATGTGCCCTAAATGTGATGCTAGCCAAGTTTTATCTCTAAGGTCTCAAAACCTCTTTGAGTTGAGCACTATTATTAACTTTAATCTCACAGATGGGAAAATTGATGAGACAAATTTCCCAAAGATTCCACTGCTAGTTAATGACAATGCCTGATTTTGTAGCTCTGAGAGCCCAATTTCAGAACATTTTCATTTAACCACGGGCTGGATCACTCAACAAACTGTGACAAGACTGCAGGTCTCCTCATTCCAAAATGAGTTATATTTATTAGACCATAGATTTTGGCTTTGTCTCCCCAAGTAACTGGTATTTGGTAAAAGCAGAGGTCATGTCTTCTGCATATTCCTTTTCTCCTTCGATGCCAAATTCATAGACGGTGCTCAATAAATATTTGTTGATTGACTGTGAGAGAACAGAAATGAATGGCAACCTGAAAAATTAATTTCCTCACCCTGTCAGTTTGAATTAATCCTATGATAGGTTGAAAATTCCACCTTGTTCTTCAGTCTAAAACCAGCCTACACATCTGGGATGAGGCTTGTTCAGCCTCCCTTGCTGCCCTGCAATTGTATAAAAGCAGATAATGTTCTCTTAAGAACATCCCTTGTATATACATGAGCCCAAGGCATATTTATATAAACTTTGGCTCCACAAGAAGGTTGGTCTTTATCCCATCTAGTTAATAATGTTTCTAGACTATAAATACATCTTTTCTCCAATTGCAGATCTCAAAGGAAGTTTAAAACAGGTAAAAGAAAAAAAAATGTGAGCTTCAATTCCTCACTTGGGGCCTTACTTGTTGTCAGCCTCACGTGAGTATTGCAGGAGGTGTTGGGGAGAGAGAGAAAAATGGAAATTCTTGACCTTGTCAGAGCTAAGGTTACTCTGTTTTCTGTTCTGATATATCTGGAGACTAATTAATAGGAGAAAATAAGATAGGGATGAGGGCAAAGATAATATAAGCCCTTCTCTGGGTCTTTCTCTGAAGTCATTCACAGTTGTGTTTTGTTTGGCAAGAAAGATGAAAAGACTTCAAGGCATTAAATCCTTTGCTCAACTTCCAGAAGAGCAGAAGGTGTTAGGATTTGCATTTAATAGATAGGAAACAAAGAGGAAAAGAGAGAGAAGATTCATGCCTGGAATTGTAATACCAACTGATCACCCTCTTATCCAAGAGGATGGTATAAGGGAATTCATTGAAAATAGGAAAAGTGCATTATCATGAAGCAAATGCAAGATATGGTCTGGTTTCTTTGGGGATACATGCTTAGTATGCATGCATTGAGGGGGCGCTCATTGAAAATTTGCTATATGTCTCATGGCTGGAGTCTGTTATGTACACCACAGTCCTGGACACCTGAATAGGTTTCCCATGTGGCTCGGATTGCTGGGTGATAAAACAAAGACTAAAATTTATGGTTCTAGTCCTCTAGTCTACCCTGTATAAGTGCACATAGGTAAACTGGGAGCTGTGAGAAATGGATGCATTAACATCACTGACCTCATCACCATACTCTTCCAAAAGGGGATCTTGAAGGAACTGACTAGAAAGCCTGAGGCTTGGGATGTGCATTGGTGAGGGGATGAGGTAGGCAAAACTGGCTCACACAAAGGCCTGCTTATTTATTTGCTTTTTAGATAAGGAAACAAATAAAATTGTCATATCTGATAACTTAAGGACCTATAATAAGAATATATAAACTTCTGCCATCTAGTAATTTGCAGACCATCATCGGAGGTCTTCAGCCATGATACAGGAGAGGGATAATGCAAGGGAAGACACTGTCTCTCCTTTGTCATTAATCAACAACATATCTATTGTTTCAAGCTCTAATCTGTTTTCTGATTAGTGATATAACAAAGAGAGATGTATCTCAGAGGGACAGCTTTTAGAATAACAACAATACCATGAAGAGAATTAGTAGTAGTAATAACAACAATTGTGATGATGATAAGTTAATAGAGCACTCACTATTTGCCAAAAGTTGTCCTATGAATTTATATGCTATTCTTCTTTATTCCTCACAAAAGCCTATAAAGCCTATACTATTAGTATCTCCAAATTGAAGGGGAGAAACCAGAGACAAAAAGAGGTGAAGCAGCTTGCTCAAAGTCATACAAGTAGCCAAAAAAAAAAAAATGGCCTTGATATTAATTCAGTTCAACAGTGTTACTCACAAATTAACAGAGTCTGCATGCACCCTTACTAGGGAAATGCATCTTCCATTCCAGTGCCACAGGAGAACAGATTTTCCTGTCAAAAAGGGATGAGCTTTATCACCCAATACAATAATAAGCAGAGAAGCCAACCTCATGGTCTGGTAGCAACCAGGGAGAACTTAGGATAAAGAAACAAAATGTTGGAGTAACATGCAACTCCTAATTTGGAAAGAAGCAAAAAGACATGCTGGAAGTAGCTTCCAGTTCAGTCATGACCAGGATTCAAAATATGACTGTTTCACTTGGTGGATAGGTGACTATAAATGAGTTACTTCACCTACTGAGGTCATGGTTTCCATCTTCTTAGGAAGCTATTACATATCTTATAAGGCTTATGATAAATATTAAATGCAATAATGTATGAAAAATGTCAAGAATAAGATTTACCATATAGTTGGCACTCAATAATAGGCTATAATTATTATCATTAGCATCATACTGAAAGAGAGTGAACAACATATCAAATAAGATGGAGGCTTTGACTAAGTACAAAAGTTTCACCTACAACTTCTCAGTGATTAAAAATCAGAACACTTAATGAAGAGAATTCCAGCATTGATGGAGTGACCAGAGGCAGTTTTAAAGGGCTTGTCAAAATCCTGGATTGACAGCCCTATAACTTTAGACACAATGAATAAAGTTATTAAAAGTTTCTAATAAAGAAGGAAATGCAAATTGGTCATATAGCCTTTAGAGTTTGTTGTGCATGATTTAGAAAAAATATATTAATTATAGATATTTATAGCCTTTTCCACTTTCTGCTGAGGATAAAAGCTGCTTCTACATAAAGATGGAGTAATAGACAAAGACACAGAAATGAAAAAGGCATGGATGAGTAGAAGATGAAGCTAAAGATAGAGGATCAGAAGAAAGAAGGAAAAATGATAAAGATTTAGAGGTTGGGTTTACAAATACAATAATAACCTCTAATGTTTCATTAGACCTTTCTACATGCCAGGTCCTACCTTAGGTTTGTTATGTGTAAGTTACCTCATTCCCATATTCATCCCCTATTATTCCTATTTGTGAATGAGTGAACTGATTTACAGAGAATTCAAGTTATTTAAGGACAGCTTAGATAGTTAGTGGTAAAACCAAGACTCAAACCAGGCAGTTGGAATTGCAAGTCTGCTATTAGTCACTACACCTTATCAGAAGAGACTTGAGCAGTAGCTATTATTAAAAAGACAAAAGATAACAAATAAGGGTGAGGATATAAAAAAAAGGAAGCCCTATACACAGTGGGTGGCAATGTAAATTGGTAGCGTCCTTATGGAAAACAACAGAGAGGTTCTTCAAATATGAACAAGGGAACTACCATATAACTTAGCAATCCCACTTCAGATATATATATTCAAATTAAGTGAAATCAGAATTTCAAAGTTATGTTTCACTCTCATGCTTACTGCATTATTCACAACAGCTTATACATGTATATATATATATATATATATATATATATATATATACACACACACACACACACACACAGAGGTGAGGGGGTGGATTGCGAGACAGCCCAAGAGAGTCTAAATGTCTTTAAATTGATGAATGGGTAAAATATAAATTTATACATATATATATATTATTCAAGAATCAAAGAAGTCCTCCCAACATGGATGAATCTGGAAGGCATTATGCTAAGTGAAATAGATGGAGAAAGAGAAATTTCTATGGTCCACTAATAAGTGTAATTTAAAAAAAAAAAGTCTATTTCATAGACAAAATAGAATGATGGTTGCTAAAGCCATTGGGGAAGGTGGGAAGAAGGGATGGTAAGATATGTCGAAGTTGCAGTTTTAAGAATAAGCTCTGAGGATCTAATGGACAACATGGTGATCATAGTTAATAACATGACATGGTTTACTTGACAGTCCCTGAGAGTAGAAAAATGTTTTCACTACACATGCTCTCTCTTACTCTCTCTCTCTCAACTATGATAGGTGATAGATATGTAAATTATTTTGATCTGGGTAATCACTCCACAATGTATGTGAAACCATCCCATTATATACTTTTAATATATACAAATGTATTTGTGAATTTTCCTCAGTGATATTGGTGGGTGGGGATGGGGGGAAGGCGTTGTCTTTCCAATTTACCAGGACTGAAAGGGAGAAGAGGATTTACTTTCCTAATTCAATATCGTCATCTGTCAGAAATACAAGTTAATGTCCATTATGCTCTTTAGTCACTCCATAGTTATTAATGTTTCTAATAGATATCTGCAGGCTTTTTGGGTAATTATACTAGAACCAATGTCCAAGTGGAAGAGAGACACAGTGGATAATCTATTAAATACCAAAATCATATTTTTTCCAGACTTTGTTCAAATGCTATTTTTCTCCACATAGATTCTTCTGACAATTCTAATTAAATTTATCTCTTAATTACAATCTCTTTTATTGACCTATATTTTTTCCATGACACTTGTCACCTTCTAATTATTAAGTAAGTTACATAATTATTTAGTCTTCTACAAGTAGAATTCAGTTCTCCAATGATGGATCCTGATTTGTTCACTGATACATCTCCCTTGTTTAGAACAGAGCCTGGCACATAGTCGGTTCTTATTAACAACTGAATGGAAAATAAGGAGGGAGGAAAACTTTAATTTTAGAGTCATATCTGTTACCCACTGGCAGTGTGGCATTTCTTGGGAAAGCAATTTTCATTATCTTCCTCATTGGGGTGTTCTAAGAACCTAATATATATTGATGAAATTGTTTTCAAAAAATACAAAAACAGAAACAACAGGTGTTATTGTTAAGTACAGTTGTCTACAACACTTCATTTACTTATACAGCTTCCACCTTTTTTGCAAATATATTAACATTAAAAACACTGGTAGAAATGAAAACTAAATCAATGATGAATATTTCCTGACTATTGCTAGGGTAAATCACAAGATAGAATAAGATGCCCTGGCTGTGGTTGAGGTAGTTGGCTAATAGCCCTAAAACAGTCAAGGAATTATTTAGAATTAGGCGATCCTAGCTCATAATTATATGATATACTCAACAGCATTATTGTCATAATTATATGATATACTCAACAGCATAATATCAAAAACAGAAAAAAAAACTTTAAAAAATATGTATTCCTCAAGCAGCAGTGGCAACATGCTGGATCAGAAAACAGCAATTGCTCAGGCTGGGAAGTAACATTCCTGGATGAAGGACAGGAGGAAGGGGTCCTTGCCACAGTCGTCCTTCAGTCCTCACTGAGCCCATTCTGCAAACAGGGTCTGGTGGATTTTTCCACTGTTCAGAATACCTTCAAAAGAGGCCTTTCAGGTTTTCAAGTTGCAAGGATAGTACCTTGACTTTATGAGTAAGGAAGGATGATAAGGAAACAAAACAAACACAATACCTTCACGGGATAGGAATTAGTGATAAATCCTGGAAGGGAAAATACATATGCTGGTGAATAGGTCAGAACAGAGAGAAAGCCTCACACAACTCTGCTGCCAGTGCGTGTGGGAATGGCAGAGTGAAGAGTAGCATGAGCTGACTCATGGTTGACTATGAGCCCGAACCAGAACTTCCTTGCGTGGTCAGGCCACCTGTATTTAATTATCTCCTACTTACAATCTCTTTTATTGCCCTATTTTTTTCCATAACACTTGTCAACTTCTAATTATTAAGTAAGTTACATAATTATTTAGTCTTCTACAAGAAAAACTCAGTTCTCCAATGATGGATCTTGGTTTGTTCATCTCCCTTGTTCAGAACAGAGCCTGGCACATAGTAGGTTCTTAATAGCAACTGAATGGAAATGAAATAAGGAGGGAAGAAAACTTTAATTTTAGAGTCATATCTGTTACCCACTGGCAGTGTGGCATTTCTTGGGAAAGCAATTTTCCTTATTGAGGATGTGTTTTTAAAGGGTAAAATTTTCTGTCAGAGAAAAATAATGAGTGACAATCAAGACCACTACTATAAAATTCATCTCTGACATATGCAATCACTGACTTAAACAGAGACTTTTACATTTTGAAAATCAAAATGTAAATACTTCAAAATAGACATATGAAAGTAAATACTTGGGTCTTTCTCTCACAAAGAAAATCAATTGTTACCTACTATAGACTGAATTGTGCTCATCCCTCCCCCTTCACAAGCTGAAGTCCTAACACCCAGATAGGACCTATAAAGAAGCAATTGAGCTGGGGCCTCCCTGGTGGCTCAGGGGTTAAGTCTCAGCAATATCAAGCTATTGCCAGCCACTGCAGCCCGAGTTTTATCCCTAGCCAGGGAGCTACCCACATTGCACAGCAGACCTTTCCTGGCTTGCCCGCTGCTCCCCTTAGCAGTGTATTTCAGTAGATGCACCTGTTCTGCTCCCCAGTCTGTCTCTGGTGAATCCTCTCACCCCCTGCACCTCTGGCCTGCACCCCAGTTCTTGTATGCATAAATAAATAAAAAATAATTTTAAAAAAAGTGGTAGTTGAATTAAAATGAGGCCCATGTGATAGACCCAAATCCAATCAGATTCATTTCCTTTTAAGAAGAGGGAATTTGGACAAACAACACCAGAGTTCTACATACACAGGAAAGACCAAGATGGCAGCCATTTGCAAGTCAAGAAGAGAGGACTCAGAGAAACCAAACCTGCTGACACCTTGAATTTGTACTTGGGCCTCCAGAATAGTGAAAAACATATATTTCTGCTGTGGCAGCTACCCAGACAATGGTGTTTTGTTATGTCTTAGCAAATGAATCTACTTATACTTTAGAATTGCCCACATTTCATCAAATTAGATTTGGAACAAATGTCAGGAAAAAATAATAATTGCCAACTAAATAATTAGACTTGGCAAATAAGCGTTGACTTAATAGTAATTATGCATTTCCAGCCTGCCTTTGACAGGGTTGTTTGGATGCTAATGGTATTTAGCAAGTTAACTGCCATGACATTTGAAAATGTATTAGTGTTAAAAATAATAATAAAGTGATAGTAATAATAAAAGTGATTCAAAATAATCACCCAAAACATTAACTTCATCATGTCAGAACCTTCACTTGTTTTTCTAGAACCAAATATTAATTATAGTAAGTCAGCAATTCAAGCCTCCTTCAACCCCAAGGCCTAATGTTACAATTTAGGATTTTCCAACGTGTCTTTCTCATTGTCTCTGAGCCACTGTGAGAGCTACAAAGCCGATGTAGTATGAGAAGATTCCCACATATGTATTTAGTCCTATACTCCTTTTTTGTTGTTTTTGTTTCAGAGCATTTCAAGAGGATACACTAGAAAATGGTGTCTCCTATGCCACTGCCACACAAACTGAAAGGTCATAGGACTCACCTGAGAAAATTGTTGCTTTTTTTTGAAGATTTATTTATTTATGCATACAAGAACTGGGGTACAGGCCAGAGGTGTGGGGGGTGAGAGGATTTACCAGAGACGGAGTGGGGAGAACAGGCAGCCTGATTGAAATACACTGCTGAGGCAAGCAGCAGGTGAGACAGGAGAGGTCTGCTGCGCCATACGGGTTACCTCCCTGGTTGGGGATCAAACTCGTGCTGCAGTGGCTGGCTATAGCTTGATACTGCTGTCTTTAACCCCTGCACCACTAGGGAGGTCCCTTACCTGAGAAAATTGTTAAAAAGCAGACTGAGGTGAGGGCTGGGGTCTGAGAGCCCCACGTCCAAAGTTCCCAGACAAGGCTGATGCTCATCCAGGGGTGTCACTCACAGAGCACCGAGGGCTTGTCCTTTCTATAATCGGAATCCTCATGCCCTGGGAAGCGGTGTCTGCCCAAGGCCAATGACAATGAGCTAGGAATGACATGTCCTTCTGCGTTTGTGTATTGTTTCACATCAGATATGGCTTATGAACAAGATTCACGACATTTATTTCCCCTTCATTTCTTAAAAGCTATGCAGTATTCTTCCTATATTTTCATTAAAAAAACAAAGCAAGAGAACACTAAGAAATGAGAATAAACTTTCTACTAGGCAAATGACAGGAGTTAAGGCTCAGGGGTAGCCAGTTTAAAAATTGTCAGGTCATTGGGGAAAGCTGTAAACTGCATTATTATTATATTTTTTTTTTGAAGAAATTAATTGAAAGTCAGACTACACAGGTAAATTGAAAGAAGGCTAATCCTGGGAATTCCAACCCAAATTTAACTTTAAACCGATAAGCACTTAATGAATACATGTTATTTCTACCTTGAAATCTCATTTAATAACCTGCCCTGAACCTTCCTGGTGACTTGAAAAAGTGTGGACTTTGTCATCATCCATTTTCTTCTTTATGTACATCTTTTCCAGCATGTTATCTACCTACCCTCTCCTCTAAAAACTGTTTCTATCCTTGTTCATCATTGCTTTAGTTTGAGCCATATGACTTATTTAAAATGAAATCGATGAGGCCTCCCTGGTGGCCTGCAGGCAGTTGAGCGCCGCACTGTGAAGCTGTCTGCAGCCTCTGCAGTGTGGGTTTGATCCCGGCCGGCAGGCGAGAATCCCACATGGCGAGCAGACCTCTCCTGCTTTGCCCGCTGCTCCCCTCAGCAGTGTATTTCGTCAGTCTGCCTGTTCTGTTCCCCGCTCTGGTGAATCCTCTCACCCTCCCGTGCATCTGGCCTGTACCCCAGCTCTTGTATAAATAAATAAATCTTTTTAAAAAGAAAAAAAAGAAAATCTTAAAAAAAAAAAAAAAGAAATTGATGAAAGAATCTTAATTAGGTATTATCAGTAGAGCTATAGCAAAGAGCCCCCTCCTAAAAGTAGTCTCAGAATATTAGGGCAATTCTTTAAATAGTGAGGTTTAAGTTAACAGGAAAGATCATGAAGAAATCATTTTGGGAGAAGGGGTTCTCATAAAATTACTTCTGGAGAAAGAAAATAAGAGTTTTGAGATACAGCAATTTCAAAGATAAATTCAATTAAGAAATAAACCTTCAGGTATTTTCTTCTGTAATCTGGTCACTTTATTCAGATCAATTAATGTAGGTTATAAATGTACCAATGCAGGCATGGGGCACTGAGTATAAATACTTTAAATATTAAGATACATAATTGTTTTTATTAAAGATTTGCAGAGAAGTGATCTCAACTAGCAACAACTTTGTCCTCAAGGGACCTTTGGTGCAGGGTCTACTGGCATCTGGTGGGTGGAGGCCAGGGAAGCAGGTAAGCCTAATATCCTGCAGAGCTCAGGACAGACATCCACAAAAAAGTATTATGAGCCCACTATGTCGATAGTGAGAAATTTGAGAAAATCCATCCTGAAGTAACCATTTTTTCTTCATTAACATTTTGATCTTCATGTTCTCTACCCACACAAAGCATCTTATGCAAAGTAGGGGAGATCAGCTTCTTAGAAATCATTATTGCCCATGATGGGGTTCCAGAATGATAAGCAATCACTAACTCCATTTAAACTACACACCCCACCTTAACAACTACTTGTGTATTGAGTTTCTTTGATAAAACAAAGAGTTGATTCCTTTGAAAGGCACTGTGGAAGACAATTTATTGTTAAGTTATGGTGGGTAGGAAATAACAAGCAACTATGTGAAAATGAAAACCTCACTTAACTTCCTTCTTCCTTCTAGGAAAATCTGTCATGGAAAGAGTCATTTCACAATAAAGTCCTCCAAGATAGGCTGAAGAAATATTAGATTCAATTCTCTCTTTGTGGATTTATACTTGGACTCTTCAGGGCAAGAAAATCACTTGTACAAATGTCATTAGCAGTTTTTGACCGTGAGAAACTCTTCAGAATTCTAAGGCAGTCATTTATTGATGATGGCATTTGAGCAAAAGCTCTTCCTCTAAAACTCTAGTTTTAGACAAAGGTTGAATTGTTTTCATTTTGAGAGAAGAAATTGCTGCCCTCAAAATTCCAGGCAAAAATCAAACAAGGAAAATTCATTAGATATAAGACTTTCCCTCACCCCAAAAAATAACCAGGAAATATATTGGGCATAATACAGTCAGTTTTTATGGTTACAATTTTTTGGGTTTATATTTGTGGAAATACAAGACATTAAGACCTATGAATATACTGAATATCTATTTGAAGTTTTCTAGTGATGGAAGGACAAATACAAGAGATTGGACTGAATCTATGAAGTCAGTGAAAGGGGAAAATGGTCCACAAGGCAAAATTCAAGTGAAGAAAAACAGCAAGAATTTGACTGATGAATTAGAGCCACATCAGGGTAAAACAATGAACAAAGGCAACCAGAGTCCCTGCCTTCCCTGCCCAAATCTGACCTCCTTTTCCCACTTTCCTCCTATTTGAACTCTCCAATCTTCCTTCTCTTGCTTTCCTGAGCTTCTGACCTTGCTATGGCAGCCTAAGTCACACCTCTGACATTGTTTCTGACTATATTTCCAGTTTCCTCTACAAAAATGTCCTCACTTCCTGACTGCTCCCATTAAATGAGAATTTGGCTTCGGCTTTATAAACTCTGAACTCACCTGTGTGGGAATGATTTACCTTCCCATGGGAGGCCCACCTGAGTCTCTGGCCAAGATGGGTGTAAGGCTAAGTAGTTTAATATCCTTTGATAGGGAGAAACATCTGTCTAGTGTCATATTTATAGAATAAACATATGAAAAAGTGCACCAGTATGAATGTAAATTACATTTTATTAAAGCTGTATATCGCAGAGATACTTAAAGGCACCTACTTGAAAAGACTTGACTTTTTGAAATACTTGATTGTGGGGATCAAAACAGCCTCTTCCGTTGAATTTTGCATTAAGATAGGTCAAATCACTGCCTATTTTTAGTTTGCACAACTACTGATCCATAGGAAACTCTGCAGCCCCACTGCAGCTAATAACCTCCAAGTTTTCAGTTTGTGAAGAGAAACTGTCATTGCATTTTACAGAAAATCCACAGCACCATTCCTGTTACAGCAGATCTAAAATGCATTTTTTCATTATCAATTTCACCATCAAAGCATCTTGTGTTTCAATATTACAACAACCTTTCAAAAAATTTAAAATAAGGGTAAACTGATAAGAAAAACCATGGAGGTGAGAGAAGGCGGCAGACCTGATATCTTAGATCCTTTTCCATAAGCTTGGTAAGGGAATCACTCCCTCAAGAAATTTGAGACATCTGAAAAAGTGTGTCTTTTTTTCAGTTATCAAAAAAAAAAAAATTTAGGAAAGATAAATCATGGCCTTCTATCGTTTCAGAAAAAAAAAAAAAATGACGACTTGTCAGTCTAAGGAGCTATATTTGGTGGCAACTGGCAGTATGTGAAAATATTGACTCAATTTCCAGGCACTTTGGATGTGTGAATTCACTCTCTGTGGCAGGTCCATCTACACAGGAGCATCTGAGGGCAGCAATCTGGCTTGATGCGGTAGTGGGGAAATTTCTGGAAGTTGTATTTGTATTACAAACAATTTTTACTTAGATTCTATATTATAAGTCAATTAAAACCTCATTTTTCCCTAAAGATATTCATATAGTATTTTACATATAGTTCAGAAAATATTTGTTTTTTTAAATCAAATTGTGGACATACCTAGCACATATATCCACACACTAGCATGTAACAGAGTGGCTTCAAGGGGCAGAGAAGGTTTTTTTGGAGCCTGCACTAGAATGTGTTATCATCTGTCATCCTCTTGGTACTATGGCCATTTCCAACTATTGGTTTTTACCAGCAGGCAGTAATGAGCCTGCAGAAAAAGGGGGAACAAGTAATGGAATATCTTAATTCATATAAACAAATGAGCTCAGTTTATAATTTAGCTAATACGTAGATTTTCCCCTGTGGCAGACATTGACCTCTCTTCTCTCCTTGGTTCTCACAAATTTAATCACCATGGTGATGAAAAGCTGGTCAAACATCACTCTAAGACACTGGGTCAGTCACAGACAAAGACAAAGCGAAAGAGTGTAAGTAGAGATAGCATGCATAGTTTCACTTATAATAATGTCTGGAAAAGTTTAGCCACCAGCAACACCCCAAGCTTCAGCTCCACATCACTTGAGGCAAGAGAGCACTGGGAAGCATTATAGTGACATGTTACTATCAGACTACCCCAATTCCAGTTCCATCCACAGATGCATCCTAGGATGAAACAATTTTTTGGCCCTTCTGTTTTCTTAGAACCTGAAATCAGGAATGATCCTTAGAATAGAGAATGTCAGAGATGGATGGGAAGAAAACAATAAGGGTCAGAGGCAAAATCTGTGGGTCAAAGGTTGAAGTGATTTGTTCATTCTCACAGCCATAGAGGGGATCATGATACAGTCCAAGGAACCCCAGTCATCAGATCCACAGGACACAGTGTTGGTTTTTGAGGTAAGGGTCGAGAGTACATACACACTGAGCCTCGGGCAGACCACAGGGCTTTATGAGGTTAAACTCTACTCCCTTATAAAGCTAATGGAGCCAAGATAATCTAAAAACTTGACTGCAGTTTAAAAGAACAATGACCACCACACTGTTCCTCTCAAAGGATGGCTTCAGGCTGACTAGGGCTTGGTAATATAAAAATCCCTTACTGCTAACAAATATTGAACTCATGAGTATAGAGGAGTTTTTCTCCTGCAATAAAAAAACTTCTTACTCCACATCATTTTTATGGGGTTTGATTTTTCATTTTTGCATTGAAGGGGTCTGACTTTAATAATGTAAAGTTATACTGCACAGCAAAGTTTTGGAGTTAGTTGGACCAGGTGTGCAAACCTTCTAAGAGTTTCAGAAAGCACAACTACAGGAGCAAACATACACCTGCAGCGAATATTTGATCCTACATAAGTAATGAGAGAGTATATACAACAGCAGACCAAATATTTCCTACCTGCCTCAGCACCATTGAATATTACCCTTGAATATCTAACCTGGTAGCACCACACTTGCAGCTCGGATACCCAGTTCCTGGGAATCTTTCTAATGCAAAACATCACTCATGATTCTGTTGTGATAGGGGTGAGTTGGTAAGAAATGTGTAAGGCTGATAAATATAAATTTAAATTTATATGTAGAGAAAATAAGGAGAGAGGAAGTGTGAAGGAGAGAGACAGAGTGAGTGAGTGAGGGAGGGAGGGAGGGAGGGAGGGAGGGAGGGAGGGAGGGAGGGAGGGAGAGAGGAGAGGAGCGAGCATAGATTGGATAACAGAAAGAATACGGACCATAAGACATCTATATTCTGGCTCTATCACTCACCTATCAGCTGGAGATTTTGGTTAGATTACTTCTAGTTTCCATGGGCTTCAGGTTTCTAATCTCAACACTATAATACTCATTATTAAAGCTCTTTCCTGTTAAGGGCATTGAAAGAGATAATGTATGAAAATCTCATACATATAGCACAGTGAGCAAGCTAATTGTTGATTATTTTTCTGTTTTTTCTTAGACAAGGGGAATATAGTTAAATAATCTTTCTTTTCTGGATGTTTCTTCATCATTCATCCAATCACTTATTGAGTGAATTTTGAAGGTATGTCATGATGTGGTAAGTTTTTATTCAAATGCCAGTGTAGGGGAGAAAAATTTTCCCCCTATATCCTTTTAAGTTCTTGGCGTCCCCTGTAACTTAGGATACATTAACAGGAGATAAATCATTTTAATTTCATATATACAGGAGTCACAAAGACATGTGACCCAAAGAATTAGCCCAAAATGGTAACTTTTATATCTTTCTTCAAGAAAACAAAACAAAACAAAAAGTGAAAAGATAAGAAATGTTGGTCTTGGGGTAGTTACATTAAGAAAGAAGTAGCACGGTTTATTTACACAATCTTCTCTACCCAGAATTCCAAGTTTCTGGTGAAAAGGATGTCTATCTCCTGGTACAAGGGGATTCTTTCCACAGATAGATTCATTTCTTGTTTTCAGGGAGACAAAGGAGGATCAGAGTTCTTCTTGGACTGGCTGTTTCTTAAGTAAGTTATTCAAAATAATTAGTATATCAAAGTGGTATATTTTTGGGGTGGCCTGGCTGGAACTGCATCATAGGGAAACTAAGTTCTTAGAAAAAATAATAGTCATTTTACATCTGAAAAATAAATAAATATATAATATGGTCCTATAATTTGCATTTTGGATATGTTGTAAAGATGGAACCTGAAGACTTCATATAATGTATGTACTTAACCCAAGCACTCTAGTAGATCATTGACATGAAAATATGTAATATCTTTACAATCCATTATTTGCAAGCAATCTTGAAATTCCATGGCATCTGGAAACTTAAACAATATGAATCACATAGATTGTGCCAATGAAGATTTATGAAGCTGGCAAGTGAACTTAGTTTATGCCTAATATCAATACCAAAAAGCATCTTGGCTGATCTGCTCCACTAGGATTTTACAGGATTTCTTTTGCAGTAACATGTGTTATTCCCAAAGATGTGTACAGTAAAGTACAGCTCCTCTCCAAAACATGATTTGAGAGATATGGAACTTAACATCTGTGCAATATCAGCAACAGAAGCAGCTAAAATTTTTGAGCAATTACTTTGGGGCCAGGCACCACACTAAACATTTGCATGAAGAATGGATACGAGGCTATATGTGGGGCTAATGCAAGAGACGGTAGGCAGTGTGGTGTGCTGGTTAATGCCATGGATTCTGGAGTCTAGGATACTCGGGTTCATACATGAATACTGCCTCTTTCTATCTGTGTAACACTGGACAAGTTTTTCATTTTTTTAAAAACCTCAGTTTTCTCATCTATAAAATGAAGTAAAAAATAGTGGCTACTTCATAGTTCATCAAAAGCATTAAACAGTATAATGAAGGATTTATAAAGTATCATAGCCATATATTTAGATAATTATTAAGGACCTAAGGTGAACCCTTGAATTTTAAATGAATCTTCATATGTTATAGCACAAATTATAAAACATAGGAATTGGGGAAATGGGAGAGCATTACAGGAATATACATTTCTTTTTTTAATACAGATTTTATTTATTTAATTTGTGTAGAAGTACTGGGGTGTAGGCCAGCGGTATGGGGGTGAGAGGATCCACCAGAGACAGAGTGGGGAACAGAACAGGCAGATCTACTGAAATACACTGCTGAGGGGAGCAGTGGGTGAGACAGGAGAGGTCTGCTGAGCCATGTGGGTTAGCTCCCTGGTGGGGGATTGAATTCAGGCCATCACAGTGGGGCTTCGCAGTGGTAGCACTGAGCCTTAAACCCTAGGCCACCAGGGAGATCCCAGGAATATATACTTATTTAAAAATTCTTGTGAGTTTAGAATGTGCTTAAGCTGAACAAATTAACTCTTCATAAAATGTTATAATTTATGCATTTTCTATAGCTCAATTATTTGAAAAATTCCAATGTTTTAGTTTTAATTAAAATATATTAGCTGGGGGCCTCTCCAGTGGCACAGCAGCTTGAGCACAGTGCTGTGAAGCTGTCCCCAGTCTCTGCGCGGCTGGTTCAATTCCTGGCCAGCCAGGGAGCTACCCCCATGGCACAGCAGACCTCTCCTGGCTCACCTGCTGTTCTCCTCAGCCGTGTATTTCAGTCAGTCTGCCTGTTCTGTTCCCCACTCTGTGTCTGGTGAATCCTCTCACCCTCCTGTGCCTCTGGTCTGTACCCCAGTTCTTGTATAAAATTAAATCTTTTTTCAAAAAAAAAAAAGCTTTAGAAAAAATAAAATACATTAGCTGGATTGGGGTGGGCAGCATTGACAAGGGTCAGAATATTCAGGTTAGGGCTTCCCTGGTGGCGCAGTGGTTGAGCGCTGGGTTGCGAAGCTGCCCGCAGCCTCTGCAGCGCCAGTTCGTTCCCCAACTGCTCCCAGGCCACCGGAGGAGGGTCCCACATGGCGCACAGACCTCTCCTGCCCCCCGCTGCTCCCCTCAGCAGTGTATTTTGTCGGTCTGCCTGTTCTGCTCTCTGCTCTGGCTCTGGTGAATTCTCTCACCCTCCCGCGCTTCTGACTGTGCCCAGTGCTTGTATAAATAAATTAATTAATTAAAAAAAAGAATATTCAGCTTATACTTTTAAAAACTATTGGAAATCCAATACCATTCATGTAGTTTTTTAATACATTTTTTACGTCATTTTTCATTTTTGCACAATGTATGCATTTTCATCTTGGTTATAGTCCCCATACAATTCCCACCCCACCTTGTTTTGATCCTACTCCCCCTTCCCCGCCACCTGTACTGTGCCTCTGGTTTATAGTTGCTTGTTGATTTTGATTTTTACTTTATTATAATTGGGTTTTTTCCTTCTGCCTTATTTAGGTTTTCTAAATTCCTGCTATGAGTAAGACCATCTGGTATTTTTCTTTTTCTTGTTGGCTTATTTCCCTGAGAATGGCACATATTAAAAAGACTAGCAACAACAAATGCTGGCGAGGATGTGGAGAAAAGGGAACTCTCCTGCACTGCCGGTAGTAGTGCAAGCTGGTTCAGCCACTGTGGAAAACAGTGTGGAGATTCCTCAATCTGCTAAAGATGGAGCTTCCAGATGATCCAGCAATTCCACTCCTGGATATTTACCCAAAGGACACAGAAACATTAATTCCAAAGGACACCTGCACCCCTATGTTTATAGCAGCACTATTTACAATAGCTAAGCTATGGAAACAACCCAAATGCCCAAAGGTAGATGACTGGATCAAGAAGATGTGGTACAAATAACTATGTAGTTTTTAATGCCACTTTGCTTGACTTTTTGAATCAAGATCCTGGAATTTACAAAGCTCTATTATACTTATTTACACCCAGGCCATTTCTGTAGGGTTTTTAGGATCATGCATATCTAAAAGCTGCAGCCAGAGCCAATGAAGGAAGAGTTTGGGAGTGGATTAAGTTTTTTAAGAGTACCAAGTGATTTTACCACTTTAACAGGTCAAAGCTTGGAGTCAGTCCATACTCCTCTCCATATCATATCCTCACATTTAATATACGGGCTTAACCTTGGAAATATAACCAAAATTCAGGTCTTCTAATCCCCACTCTCTTAATTCTGCTCGTGGTACTAATCCTGTGCTGGATTATTTATTTTTATATTATCTTTTTATTTATTTTATCTTCTACTTTTGTCATTCTATACATTCCCAGGATGATTCTTTCAAAACCCAAAGCAGATCATGCCATGACATTGTTCAAAGCCTTCCAGTGTTGGAGAAGGTCATCAAGAGGAGGCTACTGTAGACTGACCCAGAAGCTGGACCTTGGGCAATCGGAGGCTCCTTATCCAATCCCCATATCCCAAGCCCCACCACTACCTCCCATCCTTGGGATATATGACTGGCCCACCATTCCTGCCCTAGGAGCTTCTCCATGGACACAGCCTTGAGAGGGGCAAAGCACTGGTGACACCATCTGGATGGCATATGTGTCTGAACCCTTTTAAGGCCTCTGTAAAATCTTTTAAGATCATGGTGCATGCGAGTAAACATCTTACTTTCTCAAGGCTGCCCAAGACAAGTCATATAGGTCAGTTCCCTTCCTTATTAAAACTGCCACCTACCCATCCAGTCTGTTTTTTTTTTCACTCTTGTCTTGTTCTCCCTGTCCAGGAGCTACTTTCAAATTTCACCCTGGCAACTCCTGAAGTTTTGAACCAACACCAATGGATTCAAATATCTGAATAAAATGCAAAGTTTTTACATTTAGCCCTCAATCTTGAGTCTGAAATTTTTCCTCTCACTCTCACCTCAGTCACACTAGTCTCTTTGTGACCACAGGTGCAAACACACTTCTGCTTGGAGGCATCTGCCCTTTCTGTTCACACAATCTGGAATGCTGAAATGCTCTTCCATTTCCTCAGGTCTCTGTTTAGTAGTTATTTTGGGAGAGACTTTTCTTTTTTCTTTTAAAGATTTATTTATTTATCCATACAAGAGCTGGCGTACAGGCCAGAGACGGGGGGTGGTGGTGGTGAGAGGATTTACCAGACACAGAGCAGGGCACAGAACAGGGAGATTGACTATAGTACACTGCTGAGTGGAGCAGCAGGCGAGTCAGGAGAGGTCTGCTGTGCCATGTGGGTCAGATCCCTGGCCTGGAATCGAACTTGCACTGCAGAGGCTACGGACAGCTTCACAGTGAGGTGCTTAAGCCCTTGTGCCACCAGGGAGGCCTGGGAGAGACTTTTCTGACCACACTTGCCTCTTTCATCATTCTCTACGCCTACTCTGCTTCATTTTGCTCTTCACGGCGTATTTCTACCTTATATATAACACATTTATCTTACTCATTCTCTTTCTTCCACAACAGAATGTGTGCCCCATGAGAACAGGAAGTTTATATGTTTTGTTCTTAGTTATGTTTCCGGCAACTGTCAGCACATGGTAGCCACTCAATGAATATTTGTTGCTGAGTGAATCTTCTGTGCTGGTGGAGGGATTAATTGAGAAAAGTGATTTACCCAGAGCCGAAAGGAAGATACTCTGGAGTTTTATTGGTGATCACAACAGTAACTCTAAATATTAGGGTTTGTCCCTTACTTTCAAACCTGGCATTTTCTAACAGATACAGCTTCTTATTCTGCTTTGAGCACTGCTTTCAGAAGTAACTAAATCAAGAGATGAATCAAAAAATTAAAATTCTCTTGTCTAACTCTCACTGTTATGGTCTCAATTATATACTTTGTCAGATAGAACTAGCTCACTCTCGCATCCTCTGTAAGCAGAGATCAGAACAATTGCATGCTTGTGTGGAAGAGGGAAGGGAAGAAATGACAGTTGAGTTAGGGGTGTTACTTCCAGAGCATCCTGACAGAGCTAGTGCTCTATCTCAGGAGTCTCCAAATTGCAAATGTGGGAGTTCTCCACATTAGTTCTTACCAGATTTAAAATTCCTTCTTGGTAGAGAACAACAGAATTAAATGAGCACAAGGCTTCTTTGCTGATCCCAGAGGCACCTGTGCAGGGTCCTGTAGCTATTAAAACATAATGCCTCAGGAGCCAAAAAGTTAGCAATATCCCTGGCTGCATTTATTGTTGTGCTCATTATTTAGGTAATGTCTGCTTATCAAATACCTGCTATATGCTAGGTACTTAGCTATGTGCTGGCTTGTAATTAGGAATCAATTAGAAATGACTCTTTCTAGGACACAGAAACATTGATTCAAAAGAACACCTGTACCCCTATGTTTATCGCTGCACTATTTACAATAGGTAAATCCTGGAAACAACCCAAATGCCCAAAAATAGATGACTGGATCAAGAAGATATGGTATATATATATATATATATATATATATATATATATATATATATATCTCCAGTCGGTTTTTTTTCACTCTCATCTTGTTCTCCCTGTCCAGGAACTACTTTCAAATTTCACCCTGGCAACTCCTGAAGTTTTGAACCAACACCAACACAATGGAATATTATTCAGCATCAAAAAAGATAAACTCATGCCATTTGCAGCAACATGATGGAGCTAGAAGGAATTATGCTCAGTGAAATAAGTCAGAAGGAAAAAGAAAACTATTGGATGGTTTCACTGTTAGCAGTAATATAGGGGGACCAAATAAGACATCAGTGTAAAAAAATAATAACAGTACAAAACACAACAAAGCAAAAACAGACAATTATAAATCAGAGACATATTGTAGGGGAAGAGGAAGGAGAGGGATCAGAGGGAGGGAGGGAGGAGCACAGGAGACTGAGGTGATGGTGCACAGGTGCATTGGTGGAGGAAACTCTATGGGGACTACACCTGAGGGGGTGGGGGGAAGCAAATATTGTTTAAAAATGAACAATGATGTAAAAAAAATTAAAAATTAAAAAAAAAGAAACGGTTCCTTCTAAAAGAGTTGTTAATCTAGCAGAAGAAGTAGCATATATTGCAGAGTTGGGTGCATTAAAATCAAAACTAAGTAAGATTCCATAAAAGTGAAAAACACAGTGAGCTGATTTAACTTGGGAACTTCATGTTTGAACTAAAACTGAACAATGATTAGAAATAAGAGGAAGGGATAGAGTGGGAGTCTAGCAGGAAAGGGACAAAATAAACCTTGGCCTGGGATGAAAGAAGCATAGCACATTTGACAAGTGAATGGCTTATGGCTGATGCATTATAAGAAACAGAAGTGGACAGAGACATTAATTTGGAGATTGAAGGGGTAATGGGGTGGAATTAGGGGTTGGGGGAAGCACAGATTGTACAAGCCTTGCAGGCTTCTTTTTTTTTTAAGATTTATTTTACTTATACAAGAACCGGGGTACAGGCCAGAGGCATGGGAGGGTGAGAGGATTCACCAGAGACAGAACGGGGAACAGAACAGGCAGACTGACAAAATACACTGCTGAGGGGAGCAGCAGGCAAGACAGGAGAGGTCTGCTCGCCATGTGGTTTGCTCCGAGGCCTGCAGGGATCTAACCCGCATTGCAGAGGCTATGGACAGCTTCACAGCGCTGCGCTCAACTGCCTGCGCCACCAGGGAGGCCCCCTTGCAGGCTTCTTTACAATGTTTGTCTTTAACCTATAAACAATAGGAAATGTTCTCAGGCAGAGGAATTTCATGATCTCCATGCCAGGCAGAAGACAGTGATCTGTTGGGAGGACATTATAGCTCCCCAGACAACAGAGTATGTAACAAGCTATCATGCTTGTCGTTCAGAGGGCAGGAGAAAGAATCAGCACTCCTGACGAGTAGTAAAGTAATGGAAGGAATTAAACAAGTCCAGAGACTCTGAAAACAGTCGAATTGATTGTGCATCTTATTTTCCAGATGAACTATGTATATTCTGCCCCCAAACTATATCCACTGCAACCATACTGTAAGCACATTATTTTGATACTGAGTTGCCATAATTTGTGTTCCACTTCTCCTTTTGGAGAAAGGGAAATGCGGTTCAACTGGTGTCTTTTGATGGCTCAGCACACTCTGTGTCCAGAATGCCCCAAAGCGTTTAGCAAACTCTCAGAGAGGATGAGTTAAATGGATTCTTGAGGCAAGTGAAAATTATTAAATTTAAAAAAAAATCAATTCTATTGGCAATACTTTCTGGAGTGACTGCTATTATAGATTACAAAGCATCATCATCATCGTTGACTTGTTAAATTCTGTTAATCAACAAACACTGGCACAATTTTGCATAGTATTAGACATGCTATGTGGGAAAAATAAGCCTTTGTAATTTAACTTGTCCAAGTAATAGTAAAAGGACAAATTCCTTTCTCCTATACATATGTTACTAATATTTAATTTTCACTAAAACTATCCTTCTTAAGGATTACCTAAGGACAACAACAGTGTGTAAAAGCAAATACCATATAGCAAATACCAAACCGAGGGAAAATGGCATACAAACATAAAAAGAGACAGAAAACTGAATATACTGTAATGAAACTCAATAATCAAGAAATGTGGAAGGGCTGAAATGATCATTATTGAATTTTAAATTGATAATTTCATGTATTCATTCTTCATTCAAAATTATCTGACATGTAATTTTTATGTGGTTTACATTAATGGCAATATAGAGATTCATCACGGTTCTCAAACAGGAATTGAATGTGCCCTGCAAGAATTGAGGGGCTGCTACATAAAAAAATTGCAGTATATGGGGGAGCTCATTATTTCAATGCACTCAAAACTGCCTTAATTAATTTATCTATCTATTTGAGGTATGGGAGCTCAATATTTCTATTGAATTAAAAGATCTCTGACTAAGTAACCAGAACAAAACCCACAAACTTATCTAAATCAACCCTCTCAAGGCTTTCCAATTCCAGCCAATAACAAACACACTGTCCTTCAGAATAAAAATAATTTGCTTAAAAGAAGGAAACAGCTGCCAAAGAAGTCAAAACTTAGATTAATTAAAAAGATCTGATTATTGAGGGAAGCCTAATTTTCTGCATTTCACATTTCCTCCTAAGGATTTGCTAATTCTTAATGTGGAAAGAGAAACTAGGATGTCAGATAGAAGGTAGCATCCCAGCACTGAGAGGAAGGTAATTCTTTAGAGTTTTCAGCAATCTTACAAACTGCAGACACAAAAACTGAAATCTAAGACAGAAAAAGAAGCAAAGATAGTGGACTAAGGTCCTATATAGAAAGAAGGTTCTCCGACATACAATGTAATCACAAGTTTTTTTTTTCCCCAGGATCTTTGTCTATTAAGGTACACATAGCAACAATCAAAAAGCAAATTGAAAGCAGCCAGAAAAAAAAGAAAAGTTTGCAACCATCTCGATGTGTGAAAACAAAAATTGGAATAAATGCTTTACAAGCAGGACCGATTACTGAGTAATATAACTCATACCTTATTGATACCACTGGCAGACTATTCCAGAGGACTGGTTAAAAGAACTTAAAGGTTAACTATACTTAGAAACACTATCACTAGCTTAAGTCTTTTCAATCTTTGGATTGAGATCATCTCCCTCTCTGAATCCCCTCAGCGGAAAGCATGAATTTTCTAAGAAAACATTACCACCTGCTGTGGTCTAAATACTTGTTGCCCTGGCTTAAAGGCATATATTGAAATCCTAATGCCTGTTGTAATGGGATTAGTAGGTAGGGCCTAGGAAGATTCATAGTTCATGAGAGTGGAGCTTTTATGAAGGGATTTTCTTCTAAAAGGGACCCCAAGTGTCCATCAAGATGGTGGCAGAAGATACCAGTTTCAGCTCCTCTATATAGTCACAACTAAATTACAACTAAACAAAGACAACAACCCCTGAAAGATAGATGGATAGCTACCACATACATCAAGAACAACAGCATGACAGAAAGGGGTAGGGAATACTGCAGTTAAACTGTGTGTGGAATGATACGGGGGAAGTAACATACATGAGAGGAAGGGGTGAAACTACAGAGCCCCTCTGCAGCTGTTAATATGACGGCATCTGTCCACATCTGGGACTTTAAAACCAGGCCCACCACTGGAGAATGGGGTGCATGAAGCTGATGTCTAGGACAGGGGGTGCACCACTTGGGAACTACAGGAGGAAGGGTGCAGAGTGATGATTATAGGCTTGATTCAATGGTTCCCAAACTAGAACAGTTACAACACAAACTGGTGGGGGAGTCAGAAGGGATCCCCTGTTTCTCCTTTTTGAAGAGATTATTATTTGCAACTTGTGGCCACAATAAGAAAAACACCTGCCTTCGTGCCACCCAGAGATAAAACCTAGACAACAACTAAATGCTCCCACTAACCAGATTTTGAAGCACCTGGATCTTAACAACAATAACACCTATAGAAGGAAACATCAGTGATATGTTTCATGACATCAATGACAAAGATATTTTTGGAGACTCAACTTCTGCAGCAAGGGAAATAAAGTCAAAATTAAAAATTGGGCTTTTACCTCAAAGCAAAATGCTCTTAAGCGGCAAAAGGATATATAGGAAATATATATAGATTAAAAATACATCCTGCTGAATGAGAAAATACTCACACCTTGCATGAATGACTAGGCATTAATAGCTAATGTACACAAAACACACATTTGATTTAACATTAAAAAAAAAGAACCTAATTAACAAATGGGCACCAGATCTGAACAGACAATACACCCGAGAGAATATCCAGCGGCCAAGAGATACATCTAAAAACAGTGATTCAGGTCAAAACCATAATGAGATATCATCTCACACCCATGAGGATGGCATATATTAAATATATTAAAAAGGCCCCTACCAACAAGTATTAGAGGAGAATGTGGAGAAAAGAGGAAACCAGAAAGCCCTATTCTGTGAGTAATAAATCTGTTCATCCTTTTGTCAGAGGTGTTTGATCGTCAATCTCAAAATCTAAACCAATTTGGGGCAGAAGGGGACTGCCCTTTATGAGACAACCACAAAACAGGAAAAAAATGTTGTAGTTGTTGGACCTGAACTTTAAAAATAATTGTTTAATGTATATGTGTATTAGTAACTATACTTATATATGTTTTAGATCTAAGTATGCATATACATGTATTTTAAAGGAGATGACCTGATAATGAGTTTTACTAGAGAACTAGAATCAATTCAAACTCAAAAAGAATCAACCGGAAATTCTTCAAAAAAATTGACCTCAATAGATCAATTTCAAACATATTGTACACAGATGGAGTCAGGATGAGTAAGTTATAAATTGGGTCAGTAGAAAAACTAGATGTAAGTTTAGCTTAGAAAGAAATTTATAGCCTTAGATGCATATATTATTAAATAAGAAAGGCTAAAAGTCAATGAAGTGATTATTCATCTCAAAAAGTTAAAAAAAGAAACAACAGTAAGTTATACCAGAAGAAATCAGAAAAAAGAATTAGGTAAGAGCATAAGTAAATGGTATAGAAAACAAAGAAAATGTACAAAACTGAAAATTATGTATTCAGAAAGACTATTAATAAACTCATGTGAAACTTACAAAGAAAAACTGAAATATCACCAATAATCAATATGGGGGTGGTGAGAAGCAGAAATGCAGATTATCACACATTAAAAAACGATTAGAGGGCCTCCCCGGTGGCGCAGCGGTTGAGCGCTGGGTTGCGAAGCTGCCCGCAGCCTCTGCGGTGCCGGTTCGATCCCCGGCTGCTCCCGGGCCACTGGAGGAGGGTCCCACATGGCGCGCAGACCTCTCCTGCCGCCCGCTGCTCCCCTCAGCAGTGTACTTCGGTCCTTCTGCCTGCTCTGCTCCCCGCTCTGGCTCTGGTGAATTCTCTCACCCTCCCGCGCTTCTGACTGTACCCAGTGCATGTATAAACAAAATGAACAAACAAATAAATAAAATAAAATAAAAACATGCCTCTATATAAAAAAAAAGATAAAAAAAAACGATTAGAGAATATTATGGAAAATTTTATGCTAAAAATTGAAAAAGTAAATGAAAGTGACAAATTCCTACAACTTATCAAATGTATAGTCTTACATTTAGTAAAGCAAGTGAATCTGTAATTTTTAAATCTTTCCTCAGATTTATGCCTCCAGACACAGGTTGCTGCATCAGTGAATCCTCTAAATTAAAAAGAAAATAAATAAATAATGCCAGACTTATACATCCATTTCCAAATTACAGAAGGTGTAGTTTTCTACTAAGTTTTTAAAGGAAAACATTAATTTTGATGTAACACTTCTGAGAGTAAAGGAATCAAAAATCAATAACTATCTGAAAATGTGCATAAAACTCATTTGATATGATTCTATATTCATTGTTTAAAAATTCTTAGCAAATGAGAAATAAAAGTAATAAAAGTGTGAGAATTTAGAACAAGCAATATATATAATAAATGGTAAAATATTGAAATTTTCTTGCTGATATCTAGAAGTAACAAAAATATCTATTACAACAACATTGTACTTACAGTCCTAGTTAATTCAAATGATAAAGGAATAAACAAGTTATAATAATAGGAAAAGAAGAAATATAATGGCCATAATTCAAGTACAATAAGAAAATGCCAAGGGATATTGTCAAACATTTGCAACTAGTGGTTATCAAGATCAATGAATATAAACTCAAAATATCAAACAAATTTTTCAGATTATAGAAATCAAGGTCTAAAAAAGCACCCAAGTCTAAACAAACATTTTCCTAATGTCAGAAAAAGAGGAGGCTCAGCCTAGTGCTCCAAGTTGTTGTTTTTGTTTTAACAAATGTACATCAGCAATGTAACACTTATTTGAAGCACGGAAGATACAGAAAGTCTTTTGATTCCAGTTCCCCTCTATCCAAACAGACGCCAGCTAACACCCTGGTCCCCACACACATCCTGGGCATCAAGATATTCTAAAGTGTTGCTGACTGCAGTGACCACTGAAGTGAATAACTGAGGGAAGCAACACAGTACTTGTCTGAAATGTGATGTTCTTTTTTTTTTTCTTTTTCTTTAGATTTATTTATTTATTTATACAAGCACTGGGTACAGTCAGAAGCGCTGGAGGGTGAGAGAATTCACCAGAGCCAGAGTGGGGAACAGAAAATGCAGACTGACGAAATACACTGCTGAGGGGAGCAGTGGGTGAGGCAGGAGAGGTCTGCAGGCCATTTGGGACCCTCGTCTGGCTACCCTCGTCCGGCGGCCATGTGGGACCTTCGCCCGGTGGCCGGGGATCGAACCAGCGCTGCAGAGGCTGCAGGCAGCTTTGCAACCCAGCGCTCAACCACTGCGCCACCGGGGAGGCCCTGAAATGTGATGTTCTAACTGACCTGAGTTTCTGCTTCTGCTGAAGTTGAGGATAAACAATCACCCAGAGTGGCTGGATTCCCCTGCCATCAAATCTTTGCATGGGATGAGGGGAAATGGTGGATGTGCCCAGGCTCTATCCCAGGAGAAGGAAGAGTTAATAGACAAGAGGCCACTTGGCCCTGTCCTCACATTTGCACAGTGTGTCCAGTTTGAACTTCAAATATTATCTGCAAATGAGGTACCCTCAGAATTCCTAACAGAATTGAAAATACAAATGGGGTATTCAGACAGAACTGAAAGGAGGAGATAAGCTCATCATACCACTGAAACTCCTGTCCCCTTTTTTGTCCATAATGCAGTGACACCCCGTTATTGACATTTTCTGTAAATTCTGCAATTATAAATACCATGGCTATATATACATATATATATATATATAAAATAGTATGGGAATATATATGGTATCTCTGTATGTCAAGACTATTATTTAATTACATATGGATACTTAATGGTTTTGTAACATTCATTCAGCATTATTTCTTTTCCTCCTCTTTGTCTCCACGCCCCCCTAAACCCCTCCCCATCCCTGTTCATTCTTCAACTTTTTTTTCATAAAACATGGGTGGTCATAGATTTCAAGGTTAACCTTGGAAAATCTCTTGGATCATGTGGGCAGACTGTGTGGAAGACTCACCTCAGAGGAGTGGGAGAGTCAGAATGACTGCTTTTATATTATAAGTAGAATCTTATTTTTAGCTTTAGGCTGATGATGCTTCGGGGAATATAGTAGGGAGTTCAAGGTCCATTAGTGTGGCTTAGACTTTTTTTTTAAAGATTTATTTATTTATACAAGCACTGGGTACAGTCAGAAGTGCTAAAGTGCTAAAGGGTGAGAGGATTCACCAGAGCGGGGAACAGAATAGGCAGACTGACGAAGAAATACACTGCTGAGGGCAGGAGAGATCTGTGCACCATGTGGGACCCTCCTCCGGTAGCCGGGGAGCAGCCGGGGATCGAATCGGTGCTGCAGAGGCTGCAGGCAGCTTCACAGCCCAGCGCTCAACCGCTGCGCCACCAGGGGAGGCCCTGTAGCCTAGACTTTTGCTCACTTAACTTGTTGACTGCTGTCATGCGTGATGACTCAGCCTTATCGCAGAGGACCAGGGACTACCTCCAAGCCTAATGCAGCCCTTTCTGCTGACTGGGTGTCTTCAGTTCCAGATGCAGCAGCAGTTTGGATTAACCAAAGAGCAAACTAAGCAGCTACTTAGGATATAGTTAAGTTGGGGCACAACCTCGCCATTCCAAGAAAATGGGGAGGATATCATATTAGATGAACTTATTTAGCATTTAACTCTGCCATCCCAAGAATATAAAAAATAACTTGCTATATTTTTAACTTGCCATTGAGTTGTCTATCATATTCATTTTATTTTACTTTTAATTAAAGTGGGCATAGATCAGAGTTTTGATACTGATATTGCTTACAAGTGATCAAAGATTGGCCTTGATAACCATTCCCTAAATTTGCCAGGATCTTCTCCCCTCCTGGTCCATTGCACGTTTCCTGTTAAACATCTCTAGTTTCTATTTAGCCTCACATCACTAAATCCAACCTTTGCCAAACTGTTGGATTTCAGTTCCCAGACTTATCATTCCCGTTCCCAGACTTATCATTTCAGTTCCCTGATTATCATTTTGCTTTTAATTTTCTTCCCTTGAATAATATTTGTTTCAATATGACACAGCACAATTTTGCATTTATAAAGCAATGCCCACAGATGTCTACCACAAAGAATATACCTTGGGTCCTAAACTTACCCTCTAACTTCTGCCTCAGTCCAAACACTGCTTTGGGGGGAAATAGGATTGCTTTTTACAAGTTTACAATGTGGCCTGGTAATCGGCTTTAGGAGGTTTGGTGAAGAAGGGGATGAGGAGGAAGAAAAGGGAACAGTATTTAAACTTCCATTTGTCATTTTTAATTTTATTCTCATATCAAAGCTGATATTTAGCACTTCTACTTCTGTTTCAGCCTCTACCAATTGTTCAAGAAAATTAGCAGACAGGTCCCACAGTATGTTTGTAGTTGAGTGACAGTGAGGGAGAGATTATTAGAGTCATTAGAAGGTAAAGGAAAGAAAAGGTTCTAGACTTTGTTTTCTATAAGAAAATCATAGAAGGGACATCTACTGAAATTCCAGGAATGATAGGCAGAGATTTAACTTGTGAATAAAGTCTAGTCTTCTGGCCTCTCCTGACTTACCTCCACCAGCTTGTTGGCATGTTCACGGAAAACCTGGGCATATTCTTTCACTTCCTTCTCATTCCCACTCTTTGCAGCCTCAATGAGAACTAGCAAAGGGACGTTGGTTTCCAAGAAAGAATCAGATATGTGATCCATCACGGCTTTCCGAAGCTACAGTAAAAAAAGAAACAAATACAAAATTAAGAAATAAGAGAATGGTCCATTTATGAGTATTATTCATTTGGCAACATGGAGTAAATAACTTTGCAGGAATGAAGAGTTTAATCTATACCAGCTCTCATTATCCATACAAATAATGTTTCAACTCCTTTTAATTTTATTGGTATTTATCATATCAAAGGAAAACAAAGAGACATGACTGATGGATGGTTCTGAATTAACAATATAATGTTAACTTTAAAGTTGCATATTTGACCTGGAGCTCAATACTTTATAGACCTTCCCCAATCAATGGCCCACTTGCATCCTTCATGGGCTTAAATGTCTCCCTGCAGGCTTAAATAACCATACATTTCAAGGACAAAAGCAATTTAGAAACACAGGAAATCTAGGTGTCAATCAGGATGTAGGAAGATATTTAGATGAAGAGCAGGGCCTTGGAGCGGCCCCTAAAACCCTACTCATTTTTCAGTTTCCTGCCCTATCTAGGTTCATTCTTTGTATTTGATGACATTAGAATATAAAATATCTAACAATCTCAAAAATGTTTCTGTTCAGGGGCTACGATGATATAGTCGTTGTGCTTCAAAAAGAAGGGCTTATAATTATTCTTCAAGGTAAGTAAGAATGAACAGACCCAAATATCTGACAATGCATAATTACACATCAGTCCTACATTGTTAAAATGTGAAGTTGCATGAAAATAAAATGAAACTGTACCTCAACAATCAATGCAGTGCTGCTTTGTTCATAGTAAGGATATACATGGGAGAAAATACCACAAACACAAATAAACACCAGAAATGGTAAACAATGTGTATGCTTTCCAAATACACCTACTCAATAGTTTTCAAGCAAATCTTTTGATGCATATGAATTTAGTACTGATCAGAAGAACACTGAACAATAGTCATACTTCATTACCAGAAGGTATGCATGTGTGCATGTATAACTTACTCTGGGTGAGTTCTGATCTGGGTTTGCATTTCACCATATGAAATATAGTAAACTCTCTTCAAAGTTAACATTAATTATTTACTACCTTGACAATGTGCATTAAATTACTGTCTCAAAATAACATGGGTTTCTGTTGAGCTTGTATATTCCAGATCCATGGAATGTGCCAGGTATTCACCTAAAATCATTATATATCATACAATTTAATCCCCACACAAAAACAAAGGGATGAAGACTATTTTATACCAGTTTATAAATGAGAAACTACTATTTTGAAAATTTAATAATTTGCCTGCAAGCATAAGGTAACAAGTGGCAGGGCCCATAAAAAGATCTGAAGGTGAACACTTGAATCTGACCTGCCATGTCCTTCTTCTAGGATAGGGGTCACAAAGGGTAGGGAACTATCAGGAGCATAATCAAAATTGAACTTGGCAGGGGCAACAGAGATAAAAGAAACAGTCCAGATGAAGCAGGGAAGATGAAGAGAGTCAGGCTAGCTCACCAATCAAACCAGTATCTTTTTTTAAGATGATAAAAAATAGCAAATGTGAGAGCTCTGTGCCTCTGCATTCAAGTCTCTTTCTAAACCTTCAGAAAGATTAAGTTCACACAAAAATGAGCAACTTAAAATTACTGAGGTCAAAACTCATATAAAGTTCTTCTAAGAATAATGAGAATAAGAAATATAGTATCATCCCTACATACATTGAAAGCATGCCAGATAGATATGCTTGTAAAACAGATTCAAACTGTAAACTACAATTCTAATAAATTGTTCTACACTAAGAAAGGTATATAAGATATAAAGGAGCAACATTAATTAGAAAAATAAATTATAGTATGAGGTCATAAAGCTCAAGAGATAACTAAGTATATATAAAAAAAAAGCATCTGAAAAAGACCAAACAGGGATGAATAAACACAACGACTAATGTCTTAAGGGAAATAAAGGAGGTTTTTTAAATCCAAAGAAATCTTTTTAAAAAGAGATAAAAAAAGGATCTGAGGGAAGGTGACGTGTCTTAATGGTAGCCAAAGAAAATTTAATCTATGGCGACCAGAGGTACACAAAGAAGAAAATCAAGGCAAGAAAACAGAATGGCTACTTAAAATGACAACCCAAGAAAACTTTAATCAATCCATCTATCTATCCATCCATCCATCCATCCATCCATCCATCCATCCATCCATCTGTTACATTTTAAAAGGGCATATCAGGTAGCTGAGAATACTGACTCATAAATCAAGATAATTCTGTATTCTAAAGAAAAAAAAGGGGGGGATCCTTATGCATCAGGCAAATAGCACATAGCTAATAAAGGAAAATCAGATGATTATCAGACTTCAATATAAATCTTTATGCTAGAAGAAAATGAAGTGATGTACCATGCAAGAACACAGAAAATATTGCCCCCCCCCACAAAAAAAAAGAACCCTAACAACCAAAGTACCAAAAAAACTCCAGCATAAGAACTGGCAGTGACATGAGATATATAAACATAGAGAACAAAGAAATATAATGGTTAAAGGGAGCGAATATAATAGAAAATCATTGTATACTCTGGGATGAAAACAGAACAATATTGTAAAAATGAGAAGTAATAGAATAGCATATACATAAATGATTTTACTTGTTTATGCAATTTTAATTGAAGTGACAAAAATGAATATTGTTATTTTAACAGTGTTTAGAGGTAAAATTGAGCACATGTTAAGTTACAAGAGTGGATTTCTCATCTCTGACATCCTTTCTAATCAGGAACGTTGGTGTGGAAGAAAGAAGATGTAATATTGAAGAGTTTAAAGGAAAAAAAAGAACACCTGTAATCCTAGTGCTGAAGTGGATACATGAGATTTTAAATTGAACACACACACACACACACACCTCACACAATTTCCCATTTCTGTCTAATAAAAACCATGTGTAGCCCAGTAGCAATGAGGACCTTGAATTACAATTTTCCACTAAAACAAACAAGGGCTTCTTGGAAAAATGACTGATTCCAGATTCTCTGAGACTGGAAAGGTACAAATAAGCTTGAAATAACTTGTCACACCAGATAGCAAAATGTTATCAGACTATGAATGTCAGATGGAAGTAATTCAGGAGGTTTCCACTGGCCAAAGATTAGACAATTTTAGCTTCATGGGGATGAAAGTTTCAGTGAATTGAAGCTCATCAAATATGCTTAAATTCATGAGTTTATAATAACTAATGGGAAAACTTAATTGGTCACCTTCAGAGAATCACCTATCTCTAGCCCCATATTGTCAGATGATTAAGAATGCAATTCTATTGTGTTGGAACCTTCGCATAGTTTGAAGTTTATTATTTGTTCTGCCCTCATTTAACTAGAACATGCTGAAACAGGCCTTTTATTTTTTCTCTGCTAGCTCTACCTTCTTTCAGCCTGTGTTTCCTTCCCTAGATCTTCCTATTTAAAGGGTGGACCATAGGCTAGCAAAACAGCTATGTCCTGCACTCCTTAGCAATGTGAACACAAGGCCCTGACACAAACCTTCACTTTAGTCAGAATCTGCGTTTTAACCATGCTTAGGTCATTACCTGCACCCTAAAACTTTAGGAGAACTGCTCTGGAAAAAAGCTATTATTTCTGTCAAGTTTTTAGTTGCAAGTCTTAGAAACTAGTTTTAAGCAGAAAAGCTGTCCTGTTAGTTACAAGGACTGACCTCAGAAATGTTAAGAGGCCCTCTATCTTTGTGTCATTTGCCTTTGTTTTTGTTTCAAGATTTTATTTACTGGGCCTCCCTGGTGGTGCAGCAGGTTGAGCACAGCACTGTGAAGCTGTCCAAAGCCTCTGCAGTGCGGGTTTGATTCCTGACTAGGCAAGGAGATTCCCACATGGCGCGGCAGACCTCTCCTGTAGTGTCTGCTGCTCCCCTCAGCGGTGCTTTTGGTCTGTATGCCTGTTGTGCTCCCCTCTCTGTTTCAGTGAATCCTCTCACCCTCCCACGCCTCTGGCCTGTACCCCAGCCATTGTATAAATAAAAAATAAATCTTCATTTAAAAAATGATTTTATTTATTTATTTTTGTGTAGGAGAACTGGGGTACAGGCCAGAGGTATGGGGTGGGGAGACACTAAAAGGATTCACCAGAGACAGAGTGGGGAGCAGAACAGGCGGATCCACTGAAATATACTGCTGAGGGAAGCAGAGGGTGAGACAGGAGAGGTCCGCTGCACCATGTGGGTTAGCTTTTTGGCTGGGGACTGAACTCCGCCCTTTGTGGTGGTAGCGCTGACACTTAAACTATAGGTCACCAGGGAGGCCCCTTATTAGCTTTTTGATTCAATATTAGGCATACACACCTGATTTTTATCTGGGTGAAAGGCATAACCAACATCCAGTTGCAAGGGCAAAGGAAGAAGATTTGGGGAGCAAAGTGCATTGTTAGAGCAAGTGTTCTGACCATGTTACCTGCTCATACTAAAATACAAATAAAGAGAAATTCCCCGAATGCAGGATTCCTTTTTGGTGCTGATTCGAAACAAAAAGTAGTCAATAAAAAATAAATCTGGCAGAAAAATAATTTGGGTACTCAAGCAATGGTGGAAGGTGGAAAACAGATACACTGACAGGAAAGAGCTAAAAGGTCAAGGGCTGTTTATAAGCAAAGAACCAAACTATGGACTAGAATAGAAATGGCAAGTATGCTACCTTTCTTTTCTGTGATCACACCAGACATAATTAATCAATCACAGCATTCTTTTATGCTGAGCTCAAATACTATTTTATCATTCTCCTCAGCATGATGCTCCAGGTAGCCACTACAAATCAATCCTACTTCTGTATGATGAAAGCTTTCTTTCTTTGCTTTGCTGCAATTTAAGTTTTTTTGCATGCCAATCTTTAGGCAGAATTGGCTGTGTGTTTGAGCAACCCAGTTATATCATGACTTTCAGAAATCAAAATTAACTCTCAAGCCTAGGGTGGGCTGATGATATTTAACAAAAGTCTGACTGTTTAGCATCTGTCTTGTCATTTAGACAGATGTTTAGAGAAATCCTGTTAAGAATAACTGCATTAACATACCGAGCAAGGTTAAATTTGAGGTAGAGGGATATTTTAAATGGGCTAAAAATTTTGAAACCTTAAATCTTTTCATAGATACAGATGCTCAGGTTCCTCATGATTACTGACATACTGTACCATATTTCCTTAAACTTTAGTGTATAATTGTTACTAAAAATGAGAAATCAAAGCAACAATATCTCTGGGACAGGAGCCATCCAACTTAGAAGTGAGCCTCATTAAGTCAGGCAAATTTTAGCCAGTCTGAAGGTCAATTAAGGTAATCAGTCAGCACAGTAATCCACCCAAAGCCATTTTAATAAGCTAAGGCACCATCAATGCACATAGTCCACTGGTAATGAAGGTACTGTTAATTGTTTGGGCTGGGGGGGTCAGATATGGTGAGTGGAGGAGCCAAGGACATCTATGAAACTTGCAGATGAACACTCAGAGAATAATCAGTTTTTGCTTTTCATTTTCATTATAAGAGAAACACAAAATTCTTTGGTCACTCTATTAATTATCCTGATGGCACTATTTTCCATGAGGCAAATTCATTTTAATTGGGATTCTAACTTCTTTCCATATAGAACCAAGTATTTCTAAAAAAAAAAAAAACAAAAAACAGTACAACAGGCTTCGTGCTTTTCTCCATGCCCCCTGACTGCTCACCCTCCCCCAAATTATTGTTCTGCCAGATTTATTTTTTATTGACTACTTTTTGTTTCGAATCAGCACCAAAAAGGAATCCTGCATTTGGGGAATTTCTCTTTATTTGAATTTTAGTATGAGCAGGTAACATGGTCAGAACACTTGCTCTAACAATGCACTTTGCTCCCCAAATCTCCTTCCTTTGCCCTTGCAACTGGATGCTGGGTATGCCTTTCACCCCAATTTTTGGCTCTACCATATCAATTTTAAAAACACAATCGCCCTCATTAGCAACACCCAAGTGCATGACCTAAAGGGCAAAAACGTGATGGTTTAATTTTGCCAGTTAAACAATGCTTGCCCTCTATATATTTCCTCTGAGAGTGCTAATATAGTAAGGACAAATATCAGGAACTTGTCTTGTTGATAAAGTAAGAAGCACTGGGGCAAACATAGTAGATTGTTCTATTTGTGACTCCAGTGTCACTTCACCTTGTCAACTGCCAGGTAACTCTATAGTGTCTTCCCTCTTTGGCTCTGTACTTGGCCATGTGGCACACCTAGGACCAATGAATGGGAGCCACCATGATATATTCAGTGGTATGAAAGTCCCATTCATCATTGGGCAGGTTTGGTCTTATTCTCTACCATTCCCACAAGAAGGGAATACCCAAGTTAGATCACCCATTCAAAGAAGAGGTGGGCAAACTGAACAGAACTGAGTAACTCCAGTCATGCCTTTCTAGGCCATCCTAGGTCAGTTAAGAGCCATTGATCCCAGACACATTAGAGGGACTGACCGAGGTGACTACCCCAGACCACTGAGTAACTAATGCTATCATGTATGCCAATGAGATGTTGTACTGCACTACTGAGAAAATAGGTAACTGATTAAATAACAGGCCATTTAACTACAATAACTAAATTTTAGTTACTAAGTCATTTTTTTAGGAGAGAAATTTTGAAAATAATTTTTTGATCAATCATATTCATGAGTTTAGTGTCATTCCTAATCAGTTCTTTGGCTAAAGCATCATAGTAACTAACAGTCATTCACTCCATATGCTCCATTATTCAGTCATGGGCCAGACTTAAAAAAAATTACAGCTGTAATTTTTTTTTTGGATTTAATACATTCTTTAGTTAACAAGTTAATCAGTGGGGAAGGTGGGTTGGGTAAACTGGGTAAAAGAAGGCAGTTGTATGGTGAAGGATAGAAATAGACTTTTCATGCTAAACTTACTATAGTAGATACAGATGTTGATTATAAGGTTGTACACCTGAATCCTATATAATATTAAAAACCAATGTTAGGGCCTCCCTGGTGGCACAACCTATGAAGTTATCCACAGCCTCTGCAGCACAAAAGTTCTATCCCTGGCTAGGGAGCTACCCACATGGTGCAGCAGACCTCTATTGTCTCGCCCACTGTTCCCCTTAGCAGTGTATTTCAGTCAGTCTGCCTATTCTGTTCCCCTCTCTGTCTCTGGTGAATTATCTCACCCCCACACCCCTGGCCTATACCCCAGTTCTTGTATGTATAAATAAATAAATCTTTTTTTAAAAAAGTTACTTCAATTTTTAAAAGAATTTAAAAACTCCTCATCTCAAGGGAAAAAATAATTATGTGAAGTGATGGATGCTAACAAATCTTAGTGTGGTGATTATTTTGTAATATAAACATCAAATCTAAATCTAACACAATATTATATGTCAATCATATCTCAAAAAAACTGGGGGAAGAGAAAAAGTTTCATGGAATAACAAGTCATGGGGACTAGGACAGGAAAGGATTCATTGGGGCTCAGGCTAAAAAAACAGGAGCAGGTGCTTTGCTTCTGCTGGTTTTGTTTCCAGCCCCAGCACACACAGAATTATGCTAAAGTCCTCTTCTCCCACCACAGTAGATAAAAGCAACTGCCTTCGTGGGAAAAGGCAGTGAAACATTGTTAGGATATAAGGAAGTACTGGGATTGTTATGAATATCCAGATGGCACCAATCCAGCATGTCCAGCAGCTTACTGCGGTGTTGGTAAAAATGTTAGCAGAACATGGAGTCCACAATTGCTGGGTGCAGTCCAAGGATGCAAAGGAGAGGGTGGTGGAATTGAAGGTACATGTAGATAGCAGAAGCAGACTGCAGCAGTGGGGCATGGAGGCGATGTGGTAAAGAGGCGAGAGGGAAGGATGGGGGAACATTAATATTTCATCCTAACAAACTTCATTTAACGCTTATCTTGTACCAGTACTGCTCAAAACACTTAGAATAAATGAATTCTCTTTCACAAGAACTGGTTAATCTTTTCTCCATTGTATAGAAGAAGAAATTGAAGCAATAAAATTAAGTTACTTGCCCACACTCATTATGACTAGTAAGGGGCATTTGTAGGACTTGAACCCAGGTTAACCCTAGAGTGTACTAATACACACTCTCTCTCATATGTCTGCATTGTGCCATTTTTGCATATATCATAGACCAAAAACAATGGTATTTATGACAGTGACATATACATTTCCAGGAATACACATGATCTAGCTTCCTGGATGATGTGTAGAAAACAAAGAATTCTGGAAGCTTCCCTGTAGCAAAAAGAAGAAAACCCTAGTAGAGATGATGGAAGAACAGACACAGTGGCAGATGATGGACACTGTGAAAAGGAGTCAGAGCTACCGTCATCCCTGAGCTGAAAGGGGCTTATTGGAGACTCACTATGAGACTGTGACTTCCTCGGGCTTTAATAAACTATAAATAGAATTGGAAGACTCAAGATTCAAGAAACATAGACTGCAAAAATGTGTTGATAGATAATACTTGCACTTATGTTACCATCTTATAACTTGGGTCAAAGTGTTTCAAAATAATACCTTGTGAGAATTCCACAATGGTTTAAACAAAGGGAAGAGGGCTTCCTCCCAGAAGTGACTGGGATCTGGCTTTTATGCTTGGAGATGGTAATTGGAGATGTGTGAAAATCTCTGAGCCAGATGGTGGCAGAGGTGAGCGGGGAATCTGCCTTATTATGCAGAGATCTTTGAAAGCTACAGATGAAGGTTAGTACTGTGACAGTGTAGCATTCTAGCTTTTATTCTCACTATTATGAGTTTTATTATCAAGCCATATTCATGCTAAATATACTGCTCTACCTATTACACATTCTGTGAGCACAGGCACATCCAAAAGTGGGAGCCACAGTCCTCTGCAGCCAGAACCAGGGACTCTTTGAACTTGGTATCATCCAGCAAGTGTGGAACACATAAATACTGCCTTCATTAGCTCATGGGCCCTGTGATTTGTGTCCCTGATGAAGAGGAGCACATTTTTTTGACCCCTCCAGTAAACAGGCGATGTAATTCCCCTGTAAATTGACTATTAGAATGGTTTAAATGCCCTTGCCTACAAGCTGAAAGGCATAGTTAACACTTTTTACATAAGCTAGAAGACCAAAATTTAGCTATCAATCAACCAGGGCAGAAAGGAATGACTTGACAAAATCATTCGTTAAGTCTGACAGGAGTCAAGAACACAAGGCTTTCTTCCAACTGTTTAAATGTATGTGTGACAAGGGAATATTAATTGTGTAAGACAAGACATTTAAAGGTATTAGCTCAGCACTACCAGTCTATTTTACCCAATTAAGGTTATTCATCAATGTAAATAACTGCATTTCTTTTGTAAACCTAGAGGAATGCAGTTGATGGATCATATGTATTCTAACAGTTTGCTTCCTTATTCCATGGGAGGGCAGAGTGATGAAAGGATAGACATTGTTTAACTTTCAAAAGGAAAAAAATAAACTGTTTCAATAAATGACCAAAACTCATCTGCCTATGGGGTGGGGCAGGAGGAGTGTATGATGTATATTGAGCTGGCTTCAAATAGATGCTGTAAAAGTGTTTTGCACAAAGTTTAAAAACCTGCACCCATTTGATGAATATGAAACAGTTCCCTGAAAAAGACAGTACAAGAAAAAGTGGCTCTCCTCAACCAACAAGAGTTATAGAAGCTTAAATTTGGATGAGACTTTGAAAGCAGCATGTTCAATTTCAAAATACCCAATGAAATAACACCTTTGTGATTCTTTATAATAGACAGATATTCATTTTTTAAAAATTTCAATTTTATTAATATATACTTGATAATAAACTGTAAGATAAAGTGTGCATTGTAGTGATTTGATATCACAAATGTCTTTTCTCACATCTACTATTAAGGATATTTAGATGTTATGCCAAAAAATGAGACAAAGAAATGCACAAAAATATAATGGAAAATATAGTGATGCAATTAGACCAAAGGAGGTAGGATCCTTGTCACAGCAGTCCCCCCTTATCCATTTTTGCTTTCTATGGTCACAGTGGTCAATGATAGTTCAAAAGTACTACAAACAATAAGATATTTTGAAAGAAAAAGGGAAATCACAGTCACATAAGTTTTATTACAGTATATTATACTTATTCTATTTATTATTAGTTATTGTTTTTAATTACTGTGCAATTGACAAATTAAGCTTTATTATAGGTATGCAGATACCTGTAATATATAGGTAGGCATACATATATAAATATGTATATATAAATTGGTGTATATATATATGTATGTCTATATGTTTCAGTATTATTCAGAGTTTCAGACATCCACTGTGTTCTTGAAATGTACACTGCAAATTAGCGGGGTCTACAGAGAGGAAAAATATGCTTTATCTCTTACTTTATTCCACTCTCTCTACTCAGTGATTGCTATTCACTCATTTATTGTCTGGGTAGTATTTGGGAGGGGCACTTAGTATACCAAGTGCTATGTTTGCCCAGGGATACAGAAAAAAATAAGACAAATAATCTATTATTTTCCTGAAAACTCCTCTAATGGTTCTCCATTCCCAATTATTAATAAACAAGAGTGATCAACTTCACCATATGCATACCTGGCTTGCTTTATAATGATGGTGCCTGTTAGAGACATGCATGCATCGTTTCAGTTAAATGTGTTAAATGTGTTAAGTTTCCTTCATTCACATCATATTGCTAAATAATTTTTTCCTCACCTGAAGGTACACTCAACATTTCTCCACCTCTCCATTAGAAGAGGCATATTTTCAAAACCCAGTTTGTTAGCCAGGTGATTAGGCATTTCACAAAGTTGGGGTATTGAGTAGCATGGGTGAAGGTTGAAAAGATATTTCTCATTCAACTATCCCACTAAAAAAAAGACCGATTCTTCTGCATATTTGGAAGATATACTCATATTTGGAAGGTTTCTGGCTGCCTATTATCTTTAATAATAATCCTTTGCATGTTCATTTTTATAGCTTGCGAAATCTTTCCTAGACGTTATTTCATTTGACCTTCTTTACAATGACATGGTGGGGTGAGAGGTGTTGTTTGCAGAGTGAGCATAATTTTCTTTGTCATATAGATAAAGAAAGGGAGGATCCACTGGTTGTAGACAGCAAATGCTAGACTCACAGGCCTTCTAGCTCCATTAATAGTGCTTTTTACTTAGGGTTACATGTTTATAATTTATCTGTTCAAGTTCACAAATCCCACGGCATAAAAGTCATCTTTTTCCTTCCTTTACTCCCACACCTAGTCAACCATTTACCCCACCATTATATCTCTTCAGTATTTCTAGCCAAGAGGGGAATCTAAGATTAGGTACCTGGCAATTACATTCTGAGTATCTAATTATACCATTGATTAATTGGCATTGTGTACAAGTTGCTTGAATCCAGGGTGAGAGAGTTAAGTGTTATATCAGATGAGTTCTCCCCAGTAAGGACTCTTAGAAATTTATGAAATTCTGCTCAGAGAGAAGACTTGCATCAGCAATTGGAGAAATCATCACTGAATGGATGGATTTGATTGGCAGACTAACACGGAAGCCTAAAAAAGTGTGTGGTTAAAGAGTTTGAAGCAAGATACAGAATAAATCAAAACCATATTTCTTCCTAGTGGGGTGAATTGTGCACACCTGCCAGAGTGTTTAAGCATTGTACCTGGTGAGTTATCTGGCCCAATTCTTTCCCATGCCCTGCCATTCCACATATACAGCACAAGTCCTGTGGGTCTTAAACGATTCCAAGTAGTAAACACAGAGCCATTGGGAGAACCCTAGTCAAAACTCACCAATTCCCACTCACGGTATCAGATGAGTGACAGTTCAAACTCACTTGAATAGGATTGGAATCTTGAGGAAATAAGATGTTGTTAGGTAAAGGAAGAAGGATGATGGACACTCATTATAAATGAACCTCTGACATTTCTGACCACTTGTGGTCATTAAAGAGCCCATCACATTTTCAACATGGAAACTATTCACCATGCTTTTCTGATCTGTTCAACTATGGATAACTATGTGCCTCTGAGCTAACTTCTCTCTCCAGAGTCTGCCACTGTGTGCTATACTTCTCCACTTCCTGTCTTTAACTATTGCACAGTGTTGCATTTCCAACAGCTGCTGAATTTTTCCCTGGAGGGACTTCATTTCAGACAGAGGACTAATGATTATTCCACATTCCCAAGTTTGTGGAAATCCTATAAAATGACTGGTGCTGTTGCTGTTAAAGGAAAAGGCAGGAGATAGAGCCAGATTTAGATCCCCTAATTTTTCAAGGTTTCATGGTATCTGGACTCTTCCACTGTATTTATTTTATCACACATAGGTTTACTTCCACGCCGTGGGCCAGCCTAGTAGTACATGTGCCAGTGTCGTAGTATATTTGTTAGTCTTTGCAATCAGCTGGTCATTCAACTTGGCCATTGTAGCACAAAAGCTAGCAATATAACTTTTAAATATAGAATCATGCAGAGGAATGTTATCTTATTCCCCAAGATTTCCATTGTTAAATGAATTTCCATTGCTCAAATGAAGTGAAGTGTCACTCAGCTGATACCTGGAGAGAGAACTGGTAAATTTTGCCTGGGGTTCCCCCAGGGGCTCTTGTATTTGGGACACAGTAGTTGCAGGCACATGTTCTAGATGGTTTCACTGGTGGATTTTAGTGTTATAGCCTTTTCACTCCATCCATGCCTCTCAGTTGCATCACTGTTGCAATTACCTGGTTCCATAATCCCACTGCTCACTAATAATTGGGCATCTGCTATACCCAGCAGCTACCTGCTAAAGAAAAGAATCATGGATGCTAGAGATAGCCTCTAAAAGATCCGAAGTGGCCAGTTTTGTATTTTTTTACCAAGTGGACTTTTGTTCTCTTTTTACTTTATTCTCTGCTAGAAAACCTAGAATGTTCCAATGATCACTATGTAATTTCTTTTCTAGAAAAAGCTTTGAGGCAAAGTATGAAAAGGCTAGATTTAAGAGCAGGGTTATCTTTTCCTTAAAATTCTTCAATTAGCAGGGTATGATTGGGTTGCTTGGCTTATTTGATTAAAGATTTCAAACATGTACTGGCCACCGGATGCTTATATTGTCTTCTAACTGGCAAAAGTATTGAGGATACTTTCACAGAACGGTCTAACACACAAAGAATGTACCCCATAAGTGCAAGGCAGGCTGATTGCTATGGAAACATACAGACACAATGACTAATCAGTCATAAGTGATTCCCTTTCAATTAATTATTATGACATCTTTGGCTACAGACTCAAGATCACATTGATCTAAGCTTACAGCAGTGGCTGCAGGAAATCTGCTCAGCTAGGCAGGGTTCATTACTGCTGACTTCTTCCTGTTCCTGCAACCCTGCACCTCCCATGCTCAACTGCTCAGACTCCCAGTTAACTTCTGACCAAAGGTGCTTTTCAACTTTTCTGATATCCCCTTTATTCAGATGCAACTTAGACTACAGCTATTTAAGGCAGCCTGATCCTTACTGAAATTGAAGAAATCAATTTATAATATGTAACTTCTGCCTTTAACAATTAACAAAATTGATGCACTCCTGAAAAACTAAGAAAGTATGGGATGATAAAGAATAAGACTAGGACGGTTAATCACCCAAGATTCTGATAAGCACTTATATTTGGATCAGATGGAAAAGTACTCTTATCACCAAAGTGCTTGAGACTAATGGTCCATTTTTAATTTTGGAATTGCTAGGACACCATCAACTGTTTCTCGCTGAATATATCAGACAGGTCTGTTAAGTCCTCTGATCTGCATTTAATCAGATCTCCCCATCTCCAAAATAAAATGAAAGCTCTTTACTTTTCCCCTATATGATTAATTAGAAAAAGAATTATCAAAATTGTATCCATGGTTCAATATGTGGCATGGGACTGGGCAGATGTGGATGGTTTAAGAAGGGAATGGGGATAATTTTAAATAGAAACTCTGTTGTTTTGATTACTATTGAGAGTCTCAAAACCCATTATTGACTGATATTTACCTTATACTTTTCCTATTAAGGGAATTTTAATAAAAGCTATAAACAAAGACCAAAGTGTATTAACTTTAACAACTATAGTCATTAAAAGAACAGGCATCAGGGTCAGTCCAATTGGGTTCTCTAACTTATGAGCATCATCTCAGTAAGAAATTTATCTTACTGTCAGAACTTCAATACTCAATTTGCTTAAAAAAAATTATAGTAATACCCCTTCTGCACAAATCTTGCAGGGACAGAAGATGAAGTGTAATTAAAGAATGGATACCAAGCAATGTCAAATAGTTTCAGTGATAGCTTTGCTTTTCTGACCTTCACGCATAACCCAGTGGCAGCAATGGGAACAATGGCTCAGTGGGTCAGATGATCAACAGAACTGATCATTTCAGTGACAACACCCAGTGTGCAGTGCCCCAGCCTCACCATGTTCAACATTCAGGGTTATGGAAAGGTAAGCCAAAGACTGATTTTGAAACCATGTAAATTCATAATAGTCGTAAAAATATTGTGTATGTATAATATTTGTAAAAAAAAAAAAAGTGTAGAACTCTATTTAACTTGCTCAAGTTGAGGATAGAAGAGTTCCTCACTAGAGTTGAGCTGAGTTCTTTACTAAAGTTTTTTTTTTTTTTAAAGATTTATTTTATTTTATTTATACAAGCACTGGGTACAGTCAGAAGTGCGGGCGGGTGAGAGAATTCACCAGAGCCAGAGCAGGTAGCAGAACAGGCAGAAGGAGTGAAGTACACTGCTGAGGGGAGCAGCGGGCGGCAGGAGAGGTCTGCGCGCCATGTGGGACCCTCACCCATGTATCGAACCGGCGCTGCAGAGACTGCGGGCAGCTTTGCAACCCAGCGCTCAACCGCTGCACCACTGGGGAGGCCCTTCTTTACTAAAGTTTTTAACTGGACCTTAAACTTAGGAAAATCAGATAAAGAACATCAGTTTTAGAACACTAAACCAAAATCAGTGGTTGATAATTATAAAAACACTACTCTTAACTTTCTAACCACAGTACTAAAATTGCCTAGAAAGGGTACCAAGTGCTGGGGAAAGGGATGAGCTTCCATTTCTAATGCAGACACAGGCAAAGGGGGCTTAAGGATGTTGAAGAAAAACATTTTATTTTAGAAAGAGACTTCAGAGGTCCCTTCAACTTCTAAGACCCTATGACTCCATGAATTCTGAATCCGCCTCTTTTTTTCCCAAAGACAGTTGAGAAGTAAACCCAAAAGATATTTTTGCTTTCATTTCTTATCTCTCTCCAATTTCTATTCCCTTATCCTGACTTGGGGTGGGGGTGGGGTAACTGACTATCCTTACATACTTATAACCATATTATCATTCAGCTTTTCAAATAAGCATTTAAAGAGATTGTATCCTTTCTCAAGATAAAGATGGGTGTGAGTTTTCTACCTCTCATTGGGGGCATTCTTTGTTGAGACAATTGGATTCCTTAGCATTTTTTTTCTGTATATGAAGGAAATCATCCATGCTCCAGTCTGACAAAAATACCTGTTCTGGGTACAGTTTTCTGAAATGTGGCACCATATGTGCATCAGTAAACATTATGTGTAGAGTAAATTAAACCGAGTCTTATAATTAGGCAGTAAGGAAATTACTGTAGACCTGAAAGAGTAAATCAGCAGTATTAAAATGCTCTCCATTTTCTCTGAAGCACTTCAGAGTGCCATAAAAAGCCTGTGTCACTGTGATAAACATCAAGAAGAAATGCTTTTGGAGCAAGGCAACCTAAAAGACACCACAATTCAAATAGGTCTTCAAATCTGGAGTCCAAGGTGTCATCTCATAAAATTTAAAAGTCAGCCCTTTTGTCACTAATGTAGGAGAAAAAAGAAAACCACCTGACATTGAGACTTTTAGGGGAACTTTCTCATAAGGCAGGTGAAGTAAAGCCTTTAATAGATAGATTCCCTGGAGCAGAGCCAAGACTAAGGAAAGATTCACCCTTCATAAACAAAATAGCAACACTGTAAATAAAGACAAGATGGGTAGACCTGAATTTTTCTTCAAATGGCTCAGAACCACCCTGATGACAATCCTATCTTTATTTCCTCTAATGATATTTTGCTCATTATGGAACTTTTGTATTCATTTTTATTTCCTTTAATGAAACATATGATATGTCTTTTAATCCCTGATTTTTTGGTGCCCCCTAAAATCCTGTGTCAATGCTAGTGCCTCATCTCTTGCCCTTTGTCTTGTCCCTGCCCCAGGAAACACAGATCTTGTTAAACCCTATTACCTGGTGCAGTGAGCAATCAGACCACCCATTTCTTTCTTTCTTTTTTTTTTTAAGATTTATTTATTTATACAAGAACTGGGGTATAGGCCAGAGGCATGGGAGGGTGAGAGAATTCACCAGAGACAGAGTGGGGAGTAGAACAGGCAGATGACTGAAAATGCTGCTGGGGGGAGAAGCAGGCAAGACAGGAGAGGTCTGCCGCACCATGTGGCTAGCTCCCTGGCAGGCTAGGAATTGAACCCGCACTGCAGAGGCTATGGACAGCTCCATAGCACTGTGCTCAATCCACTGCGCCACCAGGGAGGCCCCTGGAGACAACCCATTTCTAACTTTGGAGCGGAATCTTATGTGCGGATTCTCTTCCCTTGAAACACATGCTGTATCTATGATTTGGTGAGGTCTACTAGAGGCCAAGTTGATTTGAAAGGAGTTGGAGGGCTTCATGAATTCTCAAATACCTTGAGGTTTGAACGTTCCTTGAGGACTGCCTTGAGGTTTGAAAGTTCCCATTATCACAAACACTGCAGGTGGAATTCAAACCTGGTAGGACATCATAATTCTCTGGACAGATTGCTACACGGTAGAGTTTAAGGTGCAACCATATGTACATGAAATCATCTCTCCCAAGATGAAGCACTACATTGCAGGTTCTTAAACTGACCCTTCTAAAGCTAGCTGAGCATCAGAAAACTCTTGAGTTGAGGCTAAAGTTCTCTATTAAAATGGAACTAGCCATTATTATCATAGTATAAATGGACCTGTTAACAAATCAAGCTCTTGAAACAAAGATCTTGTAATTAGATCTATTAACAAATATACCTCTTAGAAATGAAGAGAAGTTGATTAGGCTATTTCCTGGATGGAGTGCTATGATGAGAGGGTTCTTCCTTCCTTTGACAATTGTAAAGCACAAGTTTACTTTATTTGGGGGGACTAAGACATGCCCTGAAGAAATAAAGAATAGGACGAGAGTACAGGCAAAATGTATAAACAACTTAAATCCACTGCAAAAAGTGTCATAATAAAAGTATCTTAAAATGCACTAGGAGGGCCTCCCCGGTGGCGCAGCGGTTGAGTGCTGGGTTGCGAAGCTGCCCGCAGCCTCTGCAGCGCCGGTTCAATCCTCGGCTGCTCCCTGGCCACCGGAGGAGGGTCCCACATGGCGCACAGACCTCTCCTGCCGCCCGCTGCTCCCCTCAGCAGTGTACTTTGGTCCTTCTGCCTGCTCTGCTCCCCGCTCTGGCTCTGGTGGATTCTCTCACCCTCCCGCGCTTCTGACAATACCCAGTGCTTGTATAAATAAATAAATAAATCTTAAAAAAATAAATAAATAAAATGCACTAGGAGCCTATTGGATAACTCTACTTACAGGAATTGGATAAAGTTGATGATAAAGTGACATTTACGTTAAGCCTTATAGGGCAAAATTATGACTTTCCTGGAAGGAAAAAAAAAAAAAAGGAAGTAGAGAGGGCACTCCAGGCAGAAGCAATAGCAAATGGAAAGTTATGAGGATGCATAGGTGCAGGCTTCATATACTACTGGAGTGAGGGCAGGGAGGTTGGAGTCAAGGGGCTGATTATGAGGCTGTGATCATGGCTTCCATACAAGGCAATGGGAGCTGAAAGGAAGGAATGGATTGAAATGCATTTAGAAGGGAAATCAGCTGGGCTGAATGACTGAAGGAATTTAAGGAATGGTGATGGGATGACAAACTGCCTTTGAAGATACCCTGGAAATTCATTCAGCCATGAAGGAGAACAAAGATAGATCAAAAATAGAGTAAACAGATCAAAGATAGAGTAAACAGATATTATAAACTACATCACCTTCTTCACCATTTCTACCCAAACAAAGAGCATTGCTGAATTCCCCCAGCCATCCCCTGTGACAGCCGCAGGAGTCAGTAAGGCAGAAAGTGATGCGATCCCAGAGCAAACGGGCTTCCACCAGGGCTGGTAATGACAGCAGGATTGGCAGAGCCTGCAGGAAGATGACTCACTTTCTAAATTTCAGATTTATCCAGCCTTCTCGGGAAATGGGAAGATAAAGAAATATCAGCAGTCCTGATGGAAATTTCCTAGGGGAGAGCTGATGCCAGAAGCTATTTCAGGTAATAAAAGGTAACCTCCACAAGGAAGGGTCAAATGGAACAGACATATTTGGCCACAAGCTGGCTGCAATGATCCACTGAGTACATTCAGTCAGAATCAAGGCAACTAGCTGCTATCATCAGCTCTAGAAACGCCTCAATTCAGACCATAGTAGCGAACTTTTGCACAGCACACTTTAAAATTATTTCCCTTTCTATGACAGTTTAGGATAAGACATCTCAGACTAAACATAGCTTCCAACAGTGAATATAGGCCAACCTCTCTCTTATCCAAGGTGGGTGTTCTGAAATGAAAGTTCTGGTAAGCTTAAAGGGCCATCTAGAAAACAACCAACAAAAATTTAAAAAAAAAAAAAAAGAAAGAAAGAAAAAAAAAAGACTTGCTTAAATTATCATCTTCGAAAAATCGTTTCCTGACATTTCCTGCTCAGGAATGTCATCCTGGCCAACATGATAAGAATTCTTTCTATCATCCTAGGATGGGTCTTCCAGTCAGATCAAGGAACTCAATGGATTTCTCACTGCACAGAACAGGAGAAAGTGTCAGAGAATGGATCAAATGCAGACATTCACTTGAATGTCTTTTGGGATTTCGTCATTGCTATTTTCTCCTTCCGCTTCTCACCTTTCCTGGACTTCTGGGTTGGGAGAAATTAGCAGAAGAGAACAAAGTGGCAGTCGAAAAGTCTACTTGATCAGGAATTTTCTTATTCATACATATGCTATAAACTTGCTTGATCAGCATTTTGATTACTTATTCTTGAGCAAGCTTATGGGCGCCTTCTGTACTTTAGACATGCTAGTGAGAAAGATGTCAGTCAAGCCTGGCATCATCTGTAAGCTCGTGTTAATGCATTCAAAGTCAATATAAGTTGACTCATAGGAATACACTCAACCGCACATGACTTGAGCTGTGTCTTCATAAGAAGACTTTGCCCACAGTGATCATTCAAGAACTGTTTTCACCTGATAATATCATGTAAATTGAATTTGACATGATGAGTGTTTTCAGTAGATAAATAAGTATGTGATGGCATGACATTCAGTGTTATTGTATTGGGATTTTGCTAAGGTAGAGGTGAATATGTAACAGGTGACCAAGGGGCATGTCCCAAGGAGGTTCCTCACTAACCATGCCACTTGTGTAAGTATCATGAGAGTCCCTAAGGCTGGCCTTCACAGTGCTCCCGCACCCACACCTGCTATCTTGTCCTGCTCCTTCTGGCCATTTTGATACTCATCTCTTGGGTTTCTGATACCATTTCTGTTTACCTCTCTCTGAGTCGCTTATGTTCTTTACATATTTCAAATCCCAACTGCTGTATGATCATTTTCTGGTCTCCACAATTCTATGGCGGCACAAAAATCTGACCTATGGTCCAGACTCCAGGGATTATTAGATCTGACATAGGTTTTCAGTATGAAGAACATGAACCTTAACAGTTGGAGTCAATTGACTATTTTATATTTTTTTAATGGAAGTTATGTAGATAACCTGTGTCCTGAGGAGGAAGAGCAGATTCAAGTCCAGAAATAAATGATTTTAAAATGTTTTGTTACAATGAATCTAAAAATAATTGGCTCCATAATGAGCAGATGTGAGATAAAGAATTGAATGCTTTAAAATTCCTTTTTTCTGTAAATGTTTGGAAAGTCTATAATTCACCCTTTGAGAAGTCAGCTACCTAAACATAATAGCACTTTTTTTAAAAAGAGGATCCAATGAACCATAACAGCTGGAGACCTGAAACATGATATTGTATCACAAACAAGAATCCTATTTTTCAACATTCACCAGAGATTTTTTTCTTCGGTCTGCAGTGCCATCCATCCCACTCCCTAAAGTAATAGCAGTACTATTGAAAATCACAAAGCAACTTTACATATTTCTGTGACCCCTCTTTCTTCTCCAACTGCATCCCCCAGAGTAGATTAACATAGAGCTGATCCCAGACCACATGCTGGCTCCTGGGAGAGAAAAAGCATAGAAGGGTCATGAGCAAATGCCTCTGAGCTGATTGCCTAGGTTGAGGCCTCCACACACTCACCCGCTGTCCAAGGGGGGCATCGTTGTTTCCATCCTCATCTGTAAAATGAGCGTAGTGAAGATCTTTTCTGTCTTACAGAACTGGCGTGAGGAATAAATTCAGTCATTTCCTGGAGAAACTTGGGTCACTGCCTGGCACATTGTAAGGTCTCACCACACATCAGCTATGATTTAATTTACATACTGTGAACAGTGATTTCACAAACTCTCTCTGATGACTGTCCACCTTTCACCAGAGTGCTTATATAATGAATTGGGTCACAAAGGGGACAGCTGGAGAAAATTCTAGAACTATAATTACTTCTTATTAGTTCTGGAAGATCTTTCTGTAATTCTATCTGGAGGCAGGGACTTGCTAAACTGACCTTTAAACATACCACACGTGACATGTTTTGCATGCTTTTTTATAATCTTTTGTTTTATAATCCACTCTACTAAATATTCATCCCAATGTGAAAGAATTCTATACAGGATTTTCATTGTCTGTTGAAAATAATTCTGATTGTAATAGCCAAAGTGACACTTCTGTCAAATTGACACTTATTGCATTTCATTGCTGGAATGATTGTGATGGTTATTAAGGGTGAAGGGATAAGAATTAGGCCCTTGATTGGTTTTGGGAATGAGAGAGTTGCTAAACTTAGCAACGCCCAAATATGTCTATGTTATGATTATTATTTATTAGCTTCTTACAAGGAAATATTTGGGTCCTGATTTGCTTATCAACATGGAAAAACAAAAAGACTAATAAAGAACCAAAATAATAGCCTTATAAGCCGGTGTCTCTGTAAGCTCAGGAAACATTAAGAAACTATGCCTAGAATAGTTCACCGGTAGCACATGGAAGGAGGGCATCAGAGAGCAGCTGGAGAGACTGATTGGTCCATTCTGAGCAATGGAGAAACCAAGTGGGCCCCTAGGTACCCAGTGGAGAGTCAGCCAAAAGCATTCGTTTTTCTAATGGTCTGATTCCAGAATCACAGCAGTGACAATAGCTCAGATATGGGGCATACTGTGCTCACAGCTCTAAAATTAAAACATAATACTTAAAACTGGCAGTTATATTCCCCTAAATCCATTTTTAATTCCAAACAAAATATTCCTAAGAGGATTCTTCTTTACCACTGCTCACCCTTATGGGTTTAATTGGCAACATGGATCCATGCCAATCTGTTTTGAAGAATATCCTTGGGTTCCTGTGACCTTTTTCACAATTTATGGCTCCTCAGTTCCTTGAAATATACTGCCTGGAGAAAGGGGTTCTAGTTACTTGAAAATTCTACTTAAACAGAAATCCTTTTTATTCTATTACTCTTGATTTTTTAAGTGTCCACAAATTTAAGTTCACTTTCTTTCATTAATGAAGTCCAAGATAATGGTCAAGATTGACTTTATTTCTTTTAAATTTGGTGACCAAAACTTTGCAAGATTCCAGGGTCACCCTACTAAAGCCCAACCTTAGGGCTACGAGGAATCGGAAGGAGATAGAGTGAGAACTTAGGGAAGTTACCAGAAATATTTTTTTTTTTAAATTAAATCCTTGATTTCAGTTTTTTTTCCCCTTTTGTGCTTTGATTTCTGTAAATACTGTTTAAAGTTGGAATCCATGCTTATAGGAAGTGGACAGGGATAACTGAGGGTTTTCATTTAGAAGCTGTTCTAACACAGGCTTATCTGTAATTAACAGAAACTGTTCTAGCAACATGGAAAAATTCATTTGAGCCACTAGCATTCTCTAGGCCATACTTTATAGCTCCTGTCAGAGACTTGGGTAAAATCTTGTTAACCCAATTAACTAGCTACCCAGCAACCAAATCAGTGTCACTGCATGTTCCATCTGCACAAATGCTAAGTAGCTTTTGTTTAGAGAAGGCTTTGTACCACTACAGGTGTACATGAAGATATAGAAGAGAAGAGAAGAAAGACTAAAATATCCCAACATATGGGCAGGAACAGATGGGGCCCATCTTAATTCTAGAAAGGCAGACTGGTGAAGAGAAAGATGTTTAAACCAAATTCAGGGATGTGGCATAAAATTATGCCATAACTGTTGAATCTTAATATTATGGTACAGTTATCTTTTTTGCCTTTATTCCTCACAGGTGGACAAAATAGGTGGGCAAAAAATATTTCTTATTCCTGATATGGTTTTGGGGAATAATATATTCTTTCCACTGCCATCATAAAAGAAGCTCCCTGGGAACTTGTCACCAAAGTATTTAAAATTCCACCTTCAAATTTCACCTGTCCTCAGTTGAAAAGGGTCTTTTCTGAGAGTGATAATACATGAGTAAAAATTATTTGATCCATTGCTTCCTAATAAGGAAAAAACTTGCTACAATAGGTTCGTGAGTGCAGAGAGCTAAGACTTCTAGCCTCTGAACATAAAAGAGTGATCCCTGATAAGACCAAGAGATCAGGGAGGTGAGAAGATCCAATTCATTACTTTTGCCTGGTTGTCAATTAAAGCAAAGGTAAGTCCTAAAGAAGATGCCCCACCCACTGCTTTTGAAATCTTTTAAAAACATGATTTTAAGGCATTACAGTTTCTGACATAGAATATGAATGAGGACTTCCTTTGTAGTCATTAATTCTTATATACAGTTCAAAGGTAACTCTGAGACTTAGTTTGGATGCCTATTTTTGCAGATAAGAAAGGAGACCAAGAGATGAAGGATCTCTTAGAGATCCTTCCAAGGATCCTTCCAAGCTGTGGAGCTGCACAGCCAGTTTAGTGGCAGAGCTAGAAGTAAAACCCTGGAAGCCAGACTCCTAAGTTAATGTTTTCCATTAATTCCAATAGTAATATCCCTCACATTTTACATCAGATGGGGGCTTCATATGGAGAGACAGTCTAAGAGGCAACACAGACATGGGCAACACAGGACAATGTTTATTCTCTATTTTTCTCTATTTATTCTCTATTTTTTCAAGGTAAAATAAAAATGGAATGTTTTCCCTAAAAGTTCTTGTTTGCTGAACAAACCAGACTCTTATATTCCAGAACTAATTGTGATATCTTCTGGAGGACATTAGCTCCAGTGTATTTATACTTTCTGAAACAAACTCAGAAGATCCCCAGCTGTCATCAGAGATGGTGTCTTCTTCTCTTTCAAACCATTTCTAAGATGCTCTTTGGCCATTCCTGCTCAGGTACCTTGCTAATCTTGTTTGTATTTAAATGCTGCCAGAGTGATGCTCCATGCAGCCAAGCTGGTCTAGTTTTTCCAGCTGCTGACAGAAAGCAGGCATTGGCCCGAGGAAGTGGTTGGTTCTAACCTACTAACACAATGAACACACAGTGAGTGAGACTGATGTACGTTACTAAAGAAGTTACTGGTAGAAGTTACTAGTAGAAGACCAGATGACTCTCTGGCAGAAATCCAGGGATTTTATTATGAATTAATCAAGACATTATCTCTTCAAGAAAAAGAACACTATCAAAGAAAATGGAGCTCACTATGGAAACATATCAAATAAGGACCACAAGAGCAAAATATTTACCAGTATTTAAACAGTGCTCTTGAGACGAAGAGAGACTGTGAACAGAGGATTTCCCCCCCAAAAAATATGAACCCATCAAACTAGCGATGCCATTATCTATTTAAATCATCCATCTAATTTCCCTTGAGTTAGTTCCCTGCTCCCTGAACAATCACTTAGCAAACTCTCCCCTAGATTTTCATTCCCAACGGTAAACACTGGGTCAGAGACCTGAATTAGCCCATAAGATTAAGAGTTAAATTTCTCACTAATGATCAGCATTCTTTTTTTTTAAACATTGACATAGTTGTTTATTCATCTACTATCTTGGGAGTTCAACAAGTAAGAGCCAAAAGAAACCAGAGGTTAGCTCTTGCATACCTGGGTCTGGAAAACTGAAAACCAAATGTAAAGGGAAGTGAACTCATCAAGTCTCCATCTGGGGAGACTGTCTAAGTAGAGAGCCAGCTGCCCCCTCCTAGGCTGTTTTCATCACCACACCCCTTGCAGCTGTCACATCTGTCTGCTCAGCAGACTATACCCTGTTGTTGAATTGTGTATATGTTGATATGACAAAGAATAACAACCTAAAATCAGTTCTAAGAAAGCACCCAGAAAAGGACATTTTTGGAAACCATCACTAAGTACTAACCACTTAAAATATAAAAAAGAAAAGAGTACCTGTCTCCTTAGATCTCTTGTTTTCTTGGTCATCTTATCAATTGCAATGTTTAGAGGATCTCCTTTTTCTTTCCTTCCAGTCTATTAAGAAAAGAGAAATAATTTTGGGTTTAGAAAATTCCATGTTAGAAACATTAAAAGTTTAAAAAAAAATCAGAAACACATTGGAGTTGCAGAGTTCAAAAAATTCTTTAAAAGATTCTTCCCAGCAGCAGCTAATTTGGTCACTAAAGTTGACTTTACCTGAAATAAAAACTAAAGTTGATGAAAATCAATATTCTCAGGAGGGTTGCATATATTAACTCAATGCAAATCTATATTTTTTTCCTTTCTCCAGACATTTAGCCATCAAGTAACATAGCAGGGATATTTTGATTTTGTCTTCAAATACAAATGTGTTAGGCTTCTTTATTATACAAACATACTATTTCATAGAATGACAGAAACTAACTTAGAAAAGACATTTAAAGCAAATCACCAGACTGTCATCATAGGTCATAATGGAACTTGTGCATCAGAATCAAAAGACGCCAGTGTTTCCAATCTCTGTTTCATCATGCTATGGAATGTAAAACATGGTAACAAGTAACCCACTGATTGGAGTTCTGAGGAAACTGTCACTTGTGACTGTAACAGGCAAAGGTAAAGCCAAAAAAACAAACAAAACAAAACAACAAAAATCAACAAGTACACAAAAAATACCTTTCTTCAATAAATTATTCACTTGAAAGTTTCACCTATAAGTAGTTCTCCCCCCTCTATTTTTAACGGCTATAACAGTTTAAACCAAACAAAACAGAATCTCTATTTACTTTTATAAATAACAGTAAAAACAAGATTTCATGGTTTAAAAGTTCTATTTAACTTTATGAATAGTATTATCTGCCCTTTAAGAGAAAGACTATTTTCAAAAAAGCTATTATCAAATCTATTAAGTTACCTAATCCTTTTTTTTAAAGATTTATTTTATTTATTTATGCATACAAGAGCTGGGGTGTAGGCCAGAGGTGCGGGGGAGTGAGGGTAATGAGAGTGTTCATCAGAGACTGAGTGGGGAGCAGAACAGTTGGACTGACTGAAATACACTGCTGAGGGGAGTAGCAGGTGAGACAGGAGAGGTCTGCTGCACCATGTGGGTTTGCTCCCTGGCCAGGGATTGAACCTCTGCTTCAGTGGCTGCCGATAGCTTCATAGCGCTGAGACTTAACCCCTTGCACCACCAGGGCAGCCCCTGGTTGCCTTATGTTTAGTCAAATACCCACAGATTTATTTATGGTCCTAATAGCAGGTCAACTGTTCCATACTCAGTCTCTGTAAACACAAGTAGGTCTCTGCAGTAGTTTGTGTATGTGATGAAATGAAATCCCTAGTCACCAGTTGTGCTTAATGGGATTAAGCATTTTAAAGATTCATAGAATCACAAGCAATTCCACTTTCAGACATCTATCTGAAGAATATGAAAACCTTAATTTGGAAAGATGCATGCACCACTATCTTCATTGCAGCAATATTCACAATAGCCAAGTCATGGAAACAGTGTAAAGTGCTCAACAGATTTCTGAGTGTTCTCTTCCAGTGACCAAATCCAGGACACATAATACTACTATGTATTCATCACATCTACATTGAAAGCAGCCATTCTTTTCTTCAACTTGCTTAAATAACCACTTTTCCAGAAAAAAAAATATGTGAGATAGATAGATAGATATAGACAGATACCTCACATGAGATATATATATATATATATATATATATATATATATATATAGTTTCCATTAACAAACAAAAGAACAGGCTATGTGTGCGCATAATCATCTAAAATCTTACAATTTCTTATCATTCATATTCCCTAACTCATATGATGTCACCTTCAGATGTATACACTGAAGTCTATAAGTAGAAAGTTTAAAACAAGTGGCTTATATTTCCCAACTTTGAAATATAAGCATACAAGTAGCTGGAAGAAAATAAAGATCATTGGAGAAGAATAATCGGTGCTTTATCCTTGGAGAAAGCTGGTCAGATAGCAAGTGTGACTTCAGAGCCCTGGCTCCTCATGTACTGCATTTACTATGTACCACAAATTAGCAGCCAGAGTTATTTCTTTTCTCTTTGACTTTTTCCTTGCAAATAGGATGTCTGCAATCAAAATAGAGAGCACATTTGCAGAGGTCTAGGCAAGGATCATTCTGAGAACCACAGATTTCTATGCCTTTTCCATTTATGAGAGAAAAAAAATCTTACTTTAAAAAATAATAATTATGAGTTTGGTTTTAAAAGTGGCTATTACAGGAGAATGAATAATTGAACATTTCAATGTAAAAAAAATTCAACACAAAATAATTACTCAACAAATACTAAGTATCAGACATGGCGCTCATTTCATCCTGCCAGAGGCATATAATTGCCATCTTATAAGTGAGGTGTTAAAGTTCAGAGCAGGCCTGGGATGAGGGAGAGGGGAGTGAGAAGCGCCCCCTTTTGGTGTTCAGGAGATACTAAAGAACTCAGTAATCCAAAAAAATAACATCTAATTCAATATTTTAGAAAGTGAAAAATAATGAAAACAAATTTAAATAAAGACATGCTCTGACAGGCCATGATTGCATTGAGGCAATTAAGGTGAGTCACGCAGGTACAGGTCAGATATCTCTTTTTTTTAAAGATTTATTTATTTATTTATACAAGCACTGGGTACAGTCAGAAGCATGGGAGGGTGAGAGAATTCACCAGAGCCAGAGCAGCGGGGAGCAGAGCAGGCAGACTGACGAAGTACACTGCTGAGGGGAGCAGTGGGCATGATAGGAGAGGTCTGTCGCACCATGTGGGATCCTCGCTGGCGGCCAGGGATTGAACCTGCACTGCAGAGGCTGCGGGCAGCTTCGCAGCCCAGCACTCAACCGCTGTGCCATCAGGGGAGGCCCCAGATATCATTTTTTGTTTTTTTTAACTTTAAAATATTGGAGGATATATTTATTCTTAAAAAAAAGAAGTAATTGCTTACCTGAAATCAAATTTAACTGGGATCCTGTATTGTTATATGCTAAATTAGCTACACCTACCCACACAGGTAATCAGATGTTTAAGATTGTAGCTGGGGTTGAGAAGGCCTTGTTGCCCAGTTCTATGAATAGAAGGGCAACAGGGGACTACGTATCCCATCTTGCTCAATAATATGCCAATGAAAAGCACATATGTTCCTTAGATGTACAGGATCCTGTTGGTCAACATGGGTAACATGCAAAAAATTATGGTCATCAAGCTCCTAAGTCAAGTGTGTGAACCTGAACTTGAGACTAACAACTGTACAAGGGACCAGCATGCCAAAGGGCTAAATGAGTCACTCAGAAGAGAGCCAAGATGTTGCATTTAGTGTGTCACTAGATCACTAGATCTTAAATCATAAGTAAGATATGAATAGAAAAAAGAGGTGTACTTGAAAGGATGGAGTGGCAAATAGAAAGGCATCAAGACAACAAATAGCAAGGCAGGGAATCCCTGGTGGTGCAGGCGATTGAGCGCCAAACTGTTAAGCAGTCCGCAGCCTCTGCAGTGCGGGTTCGATCCCAGCCGGCTGGCAAGAATCCCACATGGCGCGGCAGACCTTTCCTGCCTTGCTTGCTGCTCCCCTCAGCAGTGTCTTTGGTCCGTCTGCCTGTTCCATTTCCCGCTCTGTCTCTGGTGAATCCTCTCACCCTCCTGTGCATCTGGCCTGAACCCCAGTTCTTATATAAATAAATAAATAAATCTTTAAAAAAAAAAATTAGCAAGGCAGGTTTTGGGAGGATCATGGATGAAATGGACCAGCCTTTTCTCCATGATTTTTCTCCGTAATGTGAAGGGATTGGTTCGACAAGCTGTAAAGAAGTAATTTTTATATGAATTCCTTTAGAGTGTGATTACGCCAACTATATTTTGATCTTCAAGACCAGCATTCCATGAAACTGTAATATTTTGCAATCCTGGGTTTCTCCACCTTTCAAGTCTTTGGCTAAAGCCAATTAAGAAAAAAACTCAGTAGACCTGGGCTCTGTATGTATTCACACTGTTTATAAAGGGTAGAAATGATAAAATAAGGACTAAATCTGAGAAAATTTGAGCCACTGGAATAATGACAGTAGTGCTTTAATACTCAGATTTACACAGCAAATGGGATTTGCAAGACATAACTCCTTACTTTTCTGTACTCTATGTCCATATTTGGAAAAACTTTTAAATTATTGCCTTAAAATGAGTAGGATGACAATCATTGAGGCAAACAAAAGAAAAAAGACTCTTGCTTCCTGGTGGCGGCCCTCCATTGTTAGGCTCTATAACCATGGACTAATGATTTGCCTCCTCTTTTTGAGTTTTCTCATGAGCACAATGGATAGCATAATATATGCCCTGCCTTCTTCACCAGGTTAGCAGGACAATCAATCACAATGTCAATGTGCTGGAAACAATAAAAGGCATTAACAGTAGTCAAGGTAATTAGGAAAGTATTTCTGCTGTGGAAAAAATGGAAGGATTGATTTGGAAACTACATAGAAACTATTTTTGGATCATCTGGACTTCTGCTTTCTCCACTGGGGCAGATAATATACGAAAACATTGCCAAAAACTAGAATTTCTAAAGGAAACATTATTTCTCTTTAAGGAAGGAATATTTGGGGCAGTACATTTTAAGTACAACTAGTCTAAGATATTTCTAAGGTGAAATAAGGGGCAAAAACTTCAGATGAATGTCTTAACATAGTAAATTCTTGAATATATTTGTTAAAATGACATAGAACTTGATCATCTCCAGCAAATTCTAGTTACCAGGAAATGAACCAGATGCCTCATCCAACTCTCTCCCCCACGTCTTACAAGTTCTATAACCTAGAAGAAGTCTTACCAGTTGAAGTTTTTACACCCTCTTCATTTTTACACTCTCACCTAGTAATAAGAAAATGTGTGGTTTTAATTCATTAACTACTTATTCCCTTCTTTTGGTGAACAGAAGTAAACAAGAAACAGTTGTAACCACTCTCTGCCAATAACTATCTAAGTGAATTGACTACTTCTCCAGACTCCAGACTTACCATCTATAGCATGGAGGGGCCAGAGACAAGCTACAGGACTAGGACATGTGGGAAACCAAAAAACCTCAGGACATGTAACCACCCTTCCCTTGTTACAAGAAAGCTCTCACAGCTTCCTTGCAGGAAGGACTGTGAACTGACAGTCTGTCAGGGTTTTCTCATTTCTAAAATGTGGATAAATGCTTGCCTTGTGGGATTATTATGACGTTCTAAGAGACATGACCTGCAATATGCTTGGCACAATACCTGACCTAGCACAGGCAACTCAATAAACGTTCATTTTCTCTCCTCCCCCACCTGTTCTTTCGTTTCAAAGATGAGGACAGCAGATGCAGAGAGAAGTGCTCACTGATTGCCATCACCTAGCTAACTGGTGTCTGACCAGGACCTCCAGGCCCCCAGTCCAGGACTTTCCCCATTTATTATATATCTAAACGCTCCCCCTTCTCTCAAATTCTAGGACTGTGATTGTTAGAGTTTCATGTTACTTTTCAAAGGCCATCCAAATGAAATCTCAGTACGTATTGGTTCTATCAGGTTTTGTCCACAAACTTTGTATGTCTTTCTTGGGCCTGTTCTCACTTGTCATCTTTATATTTACCTGAAGATGATGAATCTGCAGTAGAGATAACCATGTAATAAATATATTTTATTATTTTAAAGGATTTATTTATTTATGCTTTAAAGATTTTATTTATTTATGATTTAAATATTTAAAGATTTATTATACAAAAGCTGGGTTGTGGGCCTGAGATGCAGGGGGGTGAGAGGATTCACCAGAGACAGAGTGGGGAGAAGAACAGGCAGATCTACTGAAATACACTGCTGAGGGGAGAAGTGGGTGAGACAAGAGAGGTCTGCTGCGCCATGTGGGTTAGTTCCCTGGTGGGGGATCAAACTTGTGCTGCAGTGGCTGGCTTAACCCCTTGTGCTACCAGGAATGCCCCAAATATATTTTAAAAAGAAGATAGATGGAGTATTCACACACACTGCTCCACATGCCTTTCTTATTGCCATCTGTTGCTTTAGTGGGGTGCATGATTATTAAACTTTGTTTAGTCTTTGAGCACTATTGTACAAAATAGTGGGATAGAGCTATGGCTTCAATTGATGAGACTGAAGGAAATGAATTTCCTTATTTAAATTTTTGCCAGGGATCCTTTATTTTCCCGACCTCTGGCTCCAAATTCAAGTCCAGTTTTCCAAAGTATCAGATGCTGTCAGGGAGACTTTCATATTTTCAGTTTTATTATACACACACACATACACACACACACACACAAATTGGGGTCTTTCTCAAATGAATTTTAAGATGAATTGAAATTTTGATTTTTATAATTATTTCAACAAGTCCCTCTAGGGAAAAAAAGTCCCTTCCACTTTGCATGAGCATCTTTCTTTCCTTCTTTCTGTCTCTTTTACCACATCAGTTAATGTATTTATATCATATGCTGAATATTATACAACTGATACCAGCTCCCTAATGTATAAAACAAAAGATACAAGAGATTTTTTTTTTAATTTCTGAAATTGACTATTTCTTTAAAGGGTATTCTCCATTCATGTCGCTCATCACATCCTAAATACATAATCCAATCCAAGTGGCCACTCATGGTGACCGTGTGAATATAAATCTACCATCTTAGTGTTTTCTGTGAGATCCAAGGTTTCATGTTAATTTCAAGGCATGATTTTATTATATAATAATTGGGGAATGACTGTCAGAAGGCAGATGTTTATCACTTTTTTTCTTTTCCTCAATGGTACCTGCAAACTTGATAGAGCCTATGAAGAATCTTCAAAATATTGCATAGCTATGACTAACATATTTAATGTACAGGTAACTAATCAAATATGAACTTTTTAAGTTGTTATTTGAAAAAAGTGGAAGTCAAAATGATCAGAATGGCAGAAAGCAATAATGCACCATCACTCTACCTCCAACACATTTTCCTGTCATTTAAACCTATGATTTAGACAACAGGAGGAAAGACAAAAAATTATGTATTGATCCAGCAGTCACCCTGTCACATTTGGAGAATTGCCCATCTACCTGCAAACCCTATATATAGAAAAAATAGTCTTATTAAAATAGTACTTTTATTTGTAGAACACTGAACAGCTCATAACACCTCTTATTATGTATAGGTCACAGTCTGAGAAAATGGACCTTTCTTTTCACTATTTTGTACAAGGAATGGACAATATCTCTTTAGAATGGATGAAAGTTTAGCAGTGGTCACAAATCAAACTATGGTCCAGATATGACTACATCATGACAGCTTTCCTGGACCCTTAGACTAGTGGGGAAGGATGTCAAAGGTAGGCAGGGGAAAATGGAAGACAAAATATCAGGCATAAGTGTATCTGACATTTCTCTACAAGACCGCATCTATGCTCAGGAAAGAATCATCAATATGTAAAAAGAGACTATCAGAATGGCATTTATCTGTAAGCCTCACAGGCCCTACCTATTAGCACAACAATATCAGTACACATCAGGCAATACACAGTAAGGACTGGCATGGGGTGATCAGGGTTCATCACTCTTTGCTTATACCTTTCCGGTAATCTATCCATATTCTTTTGGTTAAATTCTCTAAGTTTTCCCTTTGACTCTCAACCACAGGGTTCTGACCAAGGGATACATTTATGAAAACATTCAAACAAGAGAGAAAGCTACTATAAGGTTGTATGCAGAATTATTTTGAAGGAGGCAATTTTTTTTCCCCCAAAGGGATTGATAAACTGTCAGTAGATGCACTTTGAGCTACTGAACAAGTCTGAAAAAGGTGCCCCGTAAAGAAAAACATAGTTGGGCAGGGGATTGGAAAACAGGAGGAAGAGAGGTAAATTTAGGGCAGGGAAGGGATGAGGATTTAAGGGGAAGAAACAGAAGGTAAGGGAAGGAAGCAAAGAGAAGAAAAAGTAGTCACTTTTGGAGTCAAAACTTGTAAAATGGAGTCATAACTTGTAAAATAAAGGTTAGGATACAGTGTTTGTTTGCTTTGTCATTATAGCCTTAGAGTCTGTTGCTATGCCTGTCACATAACAGGAATTCAAAAGACTATTAAATAAACTTATTTTATTTAATCAATACATGGAATCCTGAATTTAGTTGTACTTAAGAGTTTTAAGTATCCACCAGTTAATAAATTCCCTCATGTTTATTGATGCTTAATTTTTGTCACTTACAATCAGAAATATGTGACTGCATGAGAGATCTCAAAACACCAGACCAAAATAATTGGAAGACAGAGTGCTAGAAAAGGGAGAGTCCAACTAAGTCAGCCAAGGACATAGCCCAGAAGCCCTTGTGGGTGCTAAGTCTTTTGCACAGGGTTTTCCCCCACACTAATGATGGTCGAAGCTCTAGATTCTATTATCAGAGTCCTTCCCTAAATTCTGCTAATCAGTAGCCTTGAGAAATTGCCCATGGAATAATCTCTAGAATTCCTGCTTTTCCTCAAATTCTTCCCATGACCCACCCTAGTGTAGATCTCCACCACACCATCATTTGTTTTAACCTCTCTCATTATCCTCAGTGTGGTTTGTTAATATTCCTCAAACTATTTAGTTCTTCTGGATCCCTACTTTGCTGAACACTTGGGCCCATATTTTAAGACTTCATAATCAGGTCTCCTCTTGTATTTGCCCTTGTATCTGATTAATTTGTTCCTTTTCAACAACTCAAACACTTTCTACCTCATCTTGGTACCTGAATGAAAGAGGTCATTTCCCCTACAACCACTGGTTTATCCATTCTTCAAGGTAGAACTCAAAATTCCCCTGTTACAATGAATGTTTCTAAACTGATATATCCCTTGAAGATCTTCCTCCCCTGCAACTGAATCCTTCAATTAAGTGCTGCACCAGGTAATGTGGATGTTAAGAATATACCATTCTGATAATGTATCAAGTTTTCATGTGGCTACAGAACAGAACTCAAGCTTTTGATGACTGGTGTATGTAGTGTATATTTTAGTTTTCTCCTAGGGGACTCAACATGATACTCCTAATAAGTGGTCCAGAAATACATGTTTATGGTTAGAAGGATAAATTTTCCAAGCAGGTACCTAGAGATAGGAAGCACATGTGGAAGGGATAGGGATGAATGATTTGGAAAATGTAGGGTCCTAAAAATAAAGCTCACCCAACTCACAATTGCTGATCAAAGCCATAGAAAGTGGTTGGCTCATGTGAAATAATATAGCTTTTGCTACTGGACTTCTTTTATCAACACAGTTGTAGTCCTTAGTGATTATCTGTCAGAAAACACTGCATTGAAGACATGTTTCTTCAAATTCCCCTCCCCCCAGCTCCTAACCATAGGTGATTGCTGAAAAACCAGGGTTACTTAACCACATGCTCCTTCAAAACTCATGAGAGACCATGAACTGAGCAAACTGCTAAAAAATGCTATTTCATCTTTGCATTTAAGATGAAAGTATCCAAGGTAAAGTGCAAATTCCCACTGATTTTAAATACACATACAAACACATATGAACCCATAAATGATTTACATTTCAATGAAATTTTAATTTTGCTTCATTTTTAAGTGCATATTCCCCACTTAGTTACAGTTAAAGATAGCAACACCTAAAGGATCCCTAGAGTTTGGCATTTTCCACACCTCAAAAAGATGTCAATATCTGAGTTCACGTTGCTGAGAGTTTACAGATTTCAGACAATTTTCAGACAGAGTGTGAACTTAGTTTAAGGGAAGTCTATTTTTTTTGGAGATCTCTAAGTCTTGGATCAATTCACTTCCTTCATAATTCCTTCATCACACCTACATAATTCTCCAATTCACAGCAACCCATAGTCCTTTTGTAACAGGGTGGTCCCCAGGAAAGGGGGAGGTTCCAGGTTCCCTGCCCCACCCAAAAGGAGGGTGGAACTAAACACGGAGAGACAGAAGCTGCAGAGGAGACTGAGGAAGGAAGGAAGGAAGCAGAATGGAGATCCAGAAGGAGACCTGGAGGAGGGGTATGGAGCCTAGAGACACGTGAAGAAACTGTGCTTGTCTTTTGGTCATGGACTGGGTGACACAGATGTGGGTGAGAGACCCAAGGGGAGGTGACAATGGTGGCTTTTATCTTGATTTTGATTTTGCTCTTTTCCTTCCAGGCTTGTCTGGTTGTTTTTGACCCTTTTCTGTGGGTCCCCACTGGAAGATGCTTTAGACTTGTGGCAGGCTTTGGGGCCTTGCTCTGGGCCAACCCTGCTTGGGTGGATTTTTAACCACAAGGGGACGGGTAACTTTGGGTGCTTGATTTAGAAACTAGATTCTTTGCCTGTCCTGTATTGTTTCCTGGTTGTATTAAAGTTCCTTCCTGTTCAAGTCTCATATGTTCCGTGTTGATACGGTGGATGGCAGAACCCATTTAGAATAGGCAGTTTTGTGAGGTTTGGGGTGCCCCCTCTCCCTGCCCTGTAACACTTTGAGAATCTACAGCCATCTATTTCATTGATTTAGGGTCTTATAAATGATTCCCACTCAGGCAATAATTATATATTGTGCATATCTCTCCTATTAATTGAATTTCAGATATCACACACTCAAAGGCTAAAATACAGAAGTATAAAATGTATCATTATGATCATATACTGCTTAGAGACTTCTCATAAGTTTCTAAACTATATATATATGCCTCTTGTCCCCAAGAAGTAAAGGAGCTTAAGGAGAGTATATCAATCAATTTGGGCTGCTATAACAGAATACCATAGACTGTGTGGTTTAAACAACAAAAATTAATTTTCTCACAATTCTGGAGCTTGGAAAGTCCACAATTAATACCCAGCAGGTGTGGTTTCTGATGACATTTCTCTTCCGGGATTATACATGGCTACCTTCTCGCTATGTCCTGACATGGTGGAGAGAGAAATTGCAACAAGCTTGCTAGCATCTCCTCTTATAAGGGCATAATCACATCATGAAAGCACTGTCCTCATCACCTCATCTAAACATAATTATCTCCCACAGTCCCCATCTCCAAATACCATCACACTGGGGGTTAGGGCTTTAACATATGAACTTTGGAGGGACACATTTCAGTCCATAGAAGACAGGAAAATGGCTGTCAATTATACTTCCTTGAAACTCTGAAGATTCTTACACAGTGTCTGACATGGAATAGGATCTAGCAAATCTTAAGTATGCATAAATAAATACATATAAATATGCATTGAATATAAATGAATGAAGTAATTGGTATTCTAGATGTTTGACATGATTATAAGTTATGGATCTTTGGGGGACAAGATTACCATGGTGCCAAGTAGAGTTGATGGGGAGCTTTATCTCACTATTGGTAGATTACTACTGTTACCTCATCTCTTTCTGCACACACCCCCTTTCCTCTATGTTCAAAATCTCTCCTAATAAGGATGAGAAAGAAATCAAAGCTTTCAACTGACTGCATGGGACTAAGATGTATGTACACATGACAGAAGAAACATAAATAGTAAATGACATCTCAAATCTTTCTGTTAACATAGTGGGAGGTAGGAACAGATAAACTTGAGGACACGGGCACCAAAAGGGAATAGGTTTAGGGAATGATACTTCTCAATGACCGGCAGAATTCTGAAGGGGACAAAGCATCACGTTGTACTAGCAAACACCTCTGTTCAACAGCCCGACAGTAAAGAAAAAGGAGGAATGTTTCTGAGTGACATGGAACAGAGGAAATATACAATTTGGGATAACAGGTACTTTTTATATATCCAGGAACCCCCAAAGACTTTTTTGTTTTCTAAATCAATTCTGACCTCAACTGATGTTTGCCAAAATCTAGGAGGATGGCCTCTACTTTTCCTCTTGGGTGTCACCACCACCTATTTCATATCTTGGCACTTTCTCCTTCCTCTCATGCTCTTCTCCAAAAGGCCAATACTGTCTGGAAAGCAACTGCACAGGTCCTAGTCATTTTAAGTCGTCTCGCCATAAAGGAACTAAGAGAGAGTAATGTCTATTTTTAATTATCTGGAAAGTCAAAGTAACTAAAGAAATATTTTAACTATTTATACACTTTCAAGCGGCCAGATAAAGCTGCTAACTTTACTGTTAGCCTTTGATGTTCTTTTATTTTTCAGGAGTAGAGCTTATCAAGCCTTGGATACTTTTTCAATTTCCCAAACCCACTCCAAGTCTGACTGCAAGCCCAGGATGCACCCAAACTCTAGCACCATCATCCAGGAGGAGCAAGCTTGGGCATCTCTGGTAGCCTAGGGTGGGCCTCTCTGGTGGCTAAGTCTCAATGCTACCACCACAAAGGCCCAACCACCTCGATGGCCTGAATTGGATCCCTGGCCGGGGAACTAACCCACATGGCAAAACAGACCTCCTCTACGTCACTCACTGCTCCCCTCAGCAGTGTATTTCAGTAGATCCACCTGTTCTGCTCCCCATTCTGTCTCTGGTGAGTCCTCTCACCACCCTGCTCCTCTGGCCTGCACCCCAGTTCTTTTATGAAAAAATAAAATCTTTATTAAAAACAAAAACAAAGGAGCAAAGCATGGGCCCCCACTTAGTCATGGGTGAGTCAAGGTTATCTCTGAAGCCCTTCTCATTGAGGACATTTAGAACCTCCAGAATAGAACAGTCTCTTGGGATATTTGCTCACACATGGAATCAATGAAAACTTTATGAGGCAAATAGCATTTTTGTAGCATGACAGTTACAAGCTAAACTAAGTAGAAAGCAGGCCGAAACCCTGGAACACATGTCTCACATCGTCCCAAATATTCCTCACTATGTGGCTCCCATAAACACCATCTGCTGTGTTAATTTGTAAAGAATTACAAGGTTCTTAAAATTACACTTTGCTCTCTGTAGTGTACACTGTGTCTATTAAGGGGGAGAGTTGAGAATGCACATCACATCCAGCCAGACACTGAGATCTTTTTCCTCCCTATGCTGAGATCTTACTGAAAGTTTTCTAGGTCTGCATGGAATTTTAAGAAGTGCATCGTATTCTCTCCAGACCAGCTGTAGGAAAAAAAATCAAAATGAAGTGCACACAACAAAACCTTTGCCTAGATTATAATCCTAGCAATTTATACATTTTTCCAGTTGTGTGCACATCTCCCACTTCACCGGATCCTCATGACAGTGTAAAGTTCTTGGTTAAAGGACTTCAAAGTTAAAGCGAGTGAACAGCCAAAATTGAGAGAACTTCTTAGGTGAGACTTAATTCTTCATTGCTCACTCCTGACCTTCAGGTCTTTCTCCCTTGGGTGGTAGCAGGGAGTGTATTTGCTTATCCCCATCTACTTACAGAATCAGAAAAGCAGAATCTGGTGCCATACACACATCTCATATGATGCAGAGTTATGGTAATAGGCTGCCAATGTAAAACATCTAGGTGAATTAATCCCAACGATGTGGTTAATAATATGATGGTGTGTGATGGCTAGAAATGAGAATCTTTGGCTTCATAAACCTAGGCTAAAAACTGTTCACTTGAGATAGTTATTGCAAATGTGGATTCCTGGTCCCTCCACCAAGAGATTTCAGCAACTCTGGGGGAGGCTGAATGATCCTCATTTATAAGCACTTTTAAAAATCACAGATGAGTTCTAGAAACACAGGAATAAGGCAATGGTCCCAACAGGACTCATCATTTGATTCACTGATATCTTTCCAATTATAACCCAAGAATCTGTATTTTCAGATTTCCATGAAATTCTGTTCATCTGTTTAATTTGGGAATGATGAGCAGCTTAGCATTCGTTCCCTGGTAGTAAGCCTGAAATAGGACCCGAGATATCCACCATTAAGGCAATTTTGCTTAATTCCCAGCGAATTAATCACTCTATATCAAAGACATAAGTTTCTAAACCAAAACCACTTAATTAGAAGAGAAAATCTGTACTGCCTGAAAACCGAAACAATACAGACATAGACTGACACATCACTTCAGAAGTCCCTGCACAAAGAAAAAGAAAGTTAAACCAATTTTTCCCAGTTTCATGCTTGTCATTGTCACATTTACATGTAGATATAAAAATAAGATAACCTAGATGCAACAGACAAAGAATGAAGAAAAAACTGTTGATCTTAGTAAAGCATAGAAAGCTAAAGAAAATTTTGCAAGCTCTAACACACACACACACACACACACACACACACACAGGATCCTGATGCAGGCAGTACTTTAAAGCTTCTACTAGTAAATCCAAATTTATACTCTGCTGATTTCCTAACATTTTCTGAAAATTAACTCCCAAGTTACTCTTCCCAAGTTGACAACTCTCTGCTTCTTTGTAAGTACATCTCAGTCCACAGAAAAGAGTTGTTTTAAGCACCCCCATAATACTCTCCTATATGCCAACTCTATCTTCTTTTCCCCAGCCTGAAGCATCCTTTACTGCCCAGAGCAAGCCCTGCCTCTCCCTGAGTACAGAGCCTACACATAATTCACCCTTATCTCAATCACAATAGCATTGAGCATAGACACTTCCTGATGCAGGCTACAGAATCCTCCTCAGATAAATCCCTGCACAGCCTTCATCCGTTCATTGGGCAAGCTGGCACTGAGTGGTCTCAGACACATCCCTCCTAATCAGACATCTGGCTGTAGCTGCCTCCTGACTTCCAAGCTTTGATGAAAAAGGCAGAAGTAGGGCTAAAGGTTGTTGCCTAATATTTTCTCTGTTCACACAGAATAAGCTGAACTGAATGAACCACTGTTACTTCCAATTATGTCATTAGACCTGTAAAAAACTGGATTTCTAACACTGATTATAAGGAAAGAAATTATTGGTACAGGTTGTCAGTAATCCCAAATTATTTGATGATGCATCTGTCAATTGCATATACAATGCAGTAGGGTAAAATGGAATTATAATTATGTTTTGCATTTGAATGTATGCATAAATGAATATGTGTGTGTGGTACATGTATGCACATGTTAACATTTGTCTATCTTTATCTCTCAACTGTATGGGCACCGACTCCTCTAGAACATAGCACTATGAAAGAAAGACCGCATCCCCCTGTATAGGGTTCAGTGTCTAACAGCCAGCCAAGTGGGAAACAAACAAATAAAGAGAATAACCAATCAACATTACATGTGGTATCATTATCCTGACGTTATGTCCATAAGCTCAGTCACTCTTGTGTATACAGCAAGCACTGGCATAGGCTTCCAATTGCAATGGGCTGGGCCAGGGTTGAATTCACAGGCTGCAAATCACACCAACCAGGCTGATCTTTGTCCTTTTGTGCCCTGGAGTCAGTTGCTGCCTTCTATCTCAAACAATGGACATCTCTGTCAAAGGACAAGTATTTATGGAACACCCACCTATGTTGAGATTTACATTTGTGATGTGGCAGAATTGTTGGCCCTCCCCCATTCATATGCTGAAGTCCTAAACCCTAGTAACTCAGAATGTGAATATATTTTGACAAGGATCTTTTAAAAGATATTTAAAGTTAAATGTGCTCATTTGATTGGACCCAAATCCAATACACTGGTGTCTTAAAACAGAGATTAGACACAGAATAACACAGAGGAAAGATTATGAGAGACAAGACTGCAAACCAGTGCCTCAAATCCAAACTGTGGATACCTTGATCTCAGACTTCTAATCTCCAGAACTATGAGGAAATAAATGTCCATTGTAAAAGACCCTAATCTGTGGAATTTTTCCTTGGCAGCACTGGAAAACTAATGTGAGGTGCAGCAGGAAACAATCAAGTGATGACTTGTTGATAACAATCAACAAGTGATGATAACAAACAATCAAGTGATGACAGTGCATAAGATATAGCATTGATTCAGGTTGACAAGAAGTCTAAGAGCACTGTGGTGAGGGCTGGGGTGAGAGTGGGGGGGAATCATGGCTGTCTACAGATATTCTAATTGATTTCTTAGAATGCTCTTTAGTTTTTCATAGCACAAAGTCTATGTCAATCACTTGTCTGAATAAGGAAGGAATTCCATGTCATTCAACAATTACAAAATGGCTTCCCTAAGATTCAGAACAGATTTCTTGCTATGAATGCCAGACAGGCTTTCTCAAAGAGTCCTACAGTTCTTATTAAAAACTGGAAGCTAACAGATGCAAACAAAATTAATACATACATACACACATATATAGATACACAGATAAATACATAGATACATTGATAGATATATCTAGTTAAAGCAATCTTCCTAATAGGTCCTTACACATTTCTCATTTAAAAAAAAACAAAGGCAATTTATTTTTACATTCTCTCATAATTTAATTCAAATAAAAATGTGACTTTTGTCTTCTATCTGAAAGCTGGCAGACGCTTCTGATTTAAAAAACCTGTGATTATGTATTTAAGTACCTTACGATGCTTATTCCCTATGGTTAATGTTTATTTTCTGGTGTCCCTCTCAGAGTTCCTGCTTAACCCACCTGGTGTGTGTCTGAGATACCATAGCAACAACCTGCATGTTGACTAAAAAGAGTGACAAAATCCATGAGCAGCTGGATTATAGCAAAATTCTGGTCAGTGCTAGTCATTGGGGACTTAGTGGACAGCAATGCACAAAGTCAAAAGCATGGTTTCTGGCCCTCCGCATGGTAGATATTTTGGGCCAGGCAATTCTTAATTTGGAGTGTTGGCCTTTGCATTGTAAGGTATTTATCAGTATCCCTGGTCTCTACCAACTAGATTCCAGTAGCGTCCCTTCCCTCAGTTGTAAAAACCAAATATATCTCCAGACATGGCTAAATGCACTTTGGGGAGGGATCAAGAACTTGAGAATCATTGTCCTAATAAGTCAAAAAGGTGATTTAAAAAGCAATTATAATGCAATAAGATAAATGCTATCATACAGACATAACACAAGTAAATAATACACAATACAAGGGAACCAAGTAAAATAGGGGTAGTGGTGTAAAAAAGAAAGTTGCTTCCCCAATGATAAGATATAAAATAAAGACCACAATTGGACAGCTACTATCTGTTAAATGGGACACTTTGATTGCTTACTTAATCAGACAAAACGTACATATTGTAACTGATTTATAGGTGTGTTTAAAGACAGAAATAAACTTGTTGAACATTCAGAGAGTAAGAGATAAACCCAGGACTTCCTCTGGGCTCTAAATGCAAGTCCTGCTAGTTCTTCAGGTATGGAGCAATTTTAAGAAAAATTAACTTTTGCTGTATGAGGGGTAAAGCAGCTCACAGACAGAAAATCTACAAGCAGAAACAAACAAAAAAATACTTCTCTAAATGTGGGGCTTAGTACAGTTTAGAGACATTAAGTGAATGTACCATTGAAAGAATTTAGGGCCTCCCTGGTGGTGCAAGGGGATAAGATGCAAACTATGAAGCTATCTGCAATCACTGTAGCATTAAGTTAGCTCCCCGGCCAGGGAGCTACCCACATGGCACAGCAGAACTCTCCTGTCTCACCCACTGCATCCCTCAGCAGTGTTTTTCAGTCAGTCTGCCTGTTCTGTTCCCCCCTCTGTCTCTGGTGAATCCTTTCACCCCCCACACTTCTGGCCTGTACCCCAGTTCTTGTACGCATAGGTAATTAAGTCTTTAAATTAAAAAAAAAGGATTTGAATTTGAATTTTTTTTTTCTTGCTTAATTTTATTTTTTATGCACTGAGCAGAGGGTCTACTGGAGAGGATCTGGGACTCCATAGCACCCATGGTATGTACATGAGAGCCCATGGATTGTCCTGATCTCTGGGAATCTCCAAACAGCCACCAGCAACCAGTTACCATCCACAGACTCAATCATCTCACATCGGTATGCTTCACAGATAAGATGACAATAGTTTCCACTATGCTTCCATCGTCCCAGTATAATCAGTAAGAATCTCACACTTCACTCTTAAAAGTAACCCAGTTTGGATGACAATAGACCTTATTATTAGTCTAATTATATTGTTAGAACATCTATTTTAAATCATTTTATGTACTCATATTTGCTGTGTAAAAATTCAACCCATAATTTGATAAATATCTTTAATAAGACACATTATCTTACATTCTTACCTAAAATCTTCTAATGTCAACCTAACACAAGATAATGTTTAAGGAGGGTCTTTCCAGTTTCACCTCAGTTTGGTTTTCCACTCTTATCTCCCACTCTCACCCCAACCCCGTGTATTAGTCATTATCCCCAGAACAGATTGTGCTTTCACGACTCCAGACTCTTCCACATGACATTCTCAATGCCTAGTCCCACCAACATCTATACAATATCACTGCCTGCCTCTGTGATAGAATGGGCATTCCCCTACTCTTCAGTCTTACCTACCTATGGAAGACCTCCTTTGTATGCTCTATAGTCACCTCTTTGTATGTGTGTGTGTGTGTGTGTGTGTGTGTGTGTGAGTGTACCCACACACATGTGCACATTGTATTTTATGCATCCTCTTCTGCGGTTCTTCTCATAATTTCTGGCTCATATATCTATGCCATTCATATTTTCACAATGTTATTCTTGTTTTTGTATCACTAATGCCTGTATTACTTGGTACTTATTCAGTTGACATTTGATACATATCTGCTGATTAGTGACGACCACAAGTGACTGCTAAAATCCTAACTGCCCACATTTTGGATCGTCAACAGGAATTTACTAAGTGCCTATGATGTGGTAAGCATGTGGCTCTTGCTTCATAACACACACAAGTAAGGGGCTTGAGAAGCATAGTGAAAGCCAGGGATTTCTGCATCTTAGTCCCCATTTTGTTGCAATTTTCTCTGAAACCAGGCAAGTTTCTGAACCTTGACTAGAGCAAGGTCTTACAACTAGAAAATGTCTGTTGTTTTTCTCTCCAAGTATAAGTCATCCCTGGTCAAGGCCATATATGCTAAGGTCTTTTGACTAGATATCAATGATTTAGCACTGGCTTGACCTAATCACAGATATACTTTTTCTTGCTATTTTTGAGATATATTTTAAAATTACAAAACAACATGTGTTAGTTATATATTTTGAACACTCATATAAATCAAATAAAAATTGAAGATCTCCTTCACCTCCTCTCATACCCCTTTCTACATTGAAACTGTCAGTGATAATAACTTATGACTACTGTATAAATTAGTAATATAATCTTAATATTAATTATATTGGTAATATTACTTCAGTGATATTCCAGATAGATGTTTTTCTCCTAAATCTGATAAACCTATCAATCAGTCACAACTTCAAAACAGGCAAAAGAGAGTTAGTTATATTGGGAATTTTCCCTTAAATGTTGAGATTGTCACAAAAAAAAAAAAAAAAAAACCTGACACACCCCAAAACATCTGTATCTAGTGCTTCAGGAATGACTCCATGTTCCAAATAGATCATCAAGCTAACCTGTTACATTCGATAGCTTTACGTTTTACACCCAAATTGACCTGTTTTCTTTTTTTCTTCTTTCTTTTTTCTTTATATATATACACACATATATATGTATATGTACGTATGTATGTATGTATGCATGTATATGTTACATCATTGTTCATTTTGTACAACACATGCTTACATGCCTTTCTCCTTTCAGGTGTTTTCCTGGTAAAATTCCCACCACCAATTTACTTTCTACCACCAATTCACCCCCTACCACCAATCCACCCATTTAAATTGAAAGAAATTTATCAGCGAAATAAGCCAAAAAGAAAAAGAAAAATACCGGATGGTCTCACTCATAGCAGGAATCTAGAAAACTTAAATAAGGGACCAGGAAAATGAATATAAGAAAGTGAAAATCAAAATCAACAAAAAACTATGAACCAGAGACACTTTTTGGGGGGTGGGGGGCGGGAGGGGAAGGATTGGGGTCAGAATGGGGCGTTTGCAATTGTATGGGGGAATATAAAAATAAAATTTAATATTAAAAAAAAAAACTAAAAAAAAAAAAATTGTTTCAAAAAAGAATCTGTGTATAGTGTATAAACTATCTTAGCACATTTATAGGACTATTTATACAAAGAAGGCCATGTGGAGGGGATTAGCATTACAGTGTGATGCAACTCCTGTCCACAATATGTACCCCATTACTAATGCTAATTTAAAATCCTACTAAATAATGTGTATGGTAGTTCATAGTTTATAAAGTGCTTTTCAATACATTATTCCATTTAAATCCTCAGAACCCGTAACTTTGGCAGTATTGGTAGTATTTGGTAGTACTTATAGTGTATATTTGCAGAGGTAAAAATCCCAAAAGGGTAAAGATCATGCACTCAAAAACTGTTTAAACAGTCAAAACCTGTTTAAATTCGAAATTGGTATTATGTGATATCCTCCCACAGGAAGATGGCTTAGGAATATTCTATATGGTAAATCATTAAAAGTCCACTCTGCATGTATTTATTTGCTAACAAAGATTTCCAGGTATGATGATGTCATTCAATTGATAAATACCTTGAGCTTAACTGCTAAAAATCACAATGAAAAAGGACTGATCACAAAAATCTGCAAAGAGCTGATGAGACTCAACAACAACAAAGAAAATAATCCAGTCAAAAAATGGGCAGAAGAGCTTAAAAGAAACTTCTCTGAAGAGGAAATGCAAATGGCCAACAGGCATATGAAAAAATGTTCAACATCACTTGTCATCAGGGAAATGCAAATCAAAACTACCATGAGATACCATCTTACACCAGTGAGAATGGCACATATTAAAAAAACTAGCAACAACAAATGTTGGCGAGGGTGTGGAGAAAAAGGAACTCTTCTGCACTGTTGGTGGGAGTGCAAACTGGTCCAACCACTGTGGAAAGCTGTATGGAGATTTCTGGACCTACTAAACATAGAGCTTCCATATGATCCAGCAATTCCACTCCTAGGTATTTACCCAAAGGACACAGAAACATCCATTCCAAAGAACACCTGCACCCCTATGTTTATAGCAGCACTGTTTACAATAGCTAAGCTTTGGAAACAACCCAAATGCCCAAAAACAGATGACTGGATCAAGAAGATGTGGTACATATATACCATGGAATATTACTCAGCATTCAAAAAAGATAAACACATGCAATTTGCAGCAACATGGATGGCGCTGGAAGGGATCATGCTCAGCGAAATAAGCCAAAAGGAAAAAGAAAAATACCGGATGGTCTCACTCATAGCAGGAATCTAGAAAACTTAAATAAGGGACCAGGAAATGAATAACTATAGAAAGTGAAAATCAAAATCAACAAAAAACTATGAACCAGAGAAACTTTTAGGGGGGCGGGGGTGGGAGGGGAGGGATTGGGGTCAGAATGGGGGGCTGCAATTGTATGGGGAATATAACAATAAAATTTATTAAAAAAAAATAAATAAAAATAATTTATACATTTGTATATTTTACATCTTTATGTATTATATATAATATAGATATTTACATCATTATAAAAAAAAAAAAAATCACAATGAAATACAGTCCCATCTCAAAGAAACAAACTGTTAAGACCCTTAACAGAGCAAACTACAATTTCTGATATTCTAGGCATTTCAATGATGAACAACTGAGGAGATTTGTATTAGTTGGGAAAAAACAATTGATATTGAATATTAAATTCTTAAAAAGAAACTCTCTCATTCCAATGTCCTAAAACTTTTTTCACACTATCCTGAGTGGGAAATGAAAGTGCAAAAAATCCAGTAATCATCATGTTGGTTCTCACCAAGCATAAAGCTATTTGTAAACAGCTGAATGCTCAAACAGTTTTTTCAATTTGCATCTAGAGATTGGCCATAGTGTAGTTGCTGGCAAAGAAAATCTAATAAAGTTTTAAAAATCTTAAGATAATAACTGCTACCATTAAATGTGTGTCTGCTACGGTTCGGGAGACTTACATAGGTTATCTCTCACTTCCACAATAACCCTGAATCAAAGTACGTTCAGCTCCTTTTTATTATGGCATATATGAAGGTTCAGAGACCTTAAGAAATCTGCCTGCATTTATAAAACTAGTGGAAGGTAAATAAATAAATAAATCTTTAAAAAATAAAATAAAAAAAAATAATTAAAACTAGTGGAAGGTTCTAAACCCTGGTGAACCTAAACATTCTCTGATCCCCACAGTGAGTCCTCCAGTGGAGCTGTGCGGGGAATAGTAGGGAGAATAATGGCTCAATGAAATGGCTGACTTCTGTTACGTTTTTCCATAAGGGATATTTTATTTTTAGGAAATAACTTAAGTATTGTCAACCCTACCCAACTGATTCTCAAATCGCATAATCTGCCCTCAACATGTAATGCAGTACATCATCTCCAGCTCTGAGTTTTCTTTCCTCAAAACTTCATACATTTTCATCAATCCTTCCCTTTTTGTTAGATGCATTCATCTCTTCTGTTGGGAATCATTAGGTGAAAGAATGGTCTGAAGAATAAAATTGAGTATTCTCAAATTCTGTGGATAACACAGAACTTTGTGGAGGCACAAACTTTGTGGAGGGCAACTGAGCAATGTCTATCAAAATCTTTTAAATTTGAATAGTTTTGACCCAGAAATTCCACTTGTGCGGTTATAATTGATCAAAGACAACTACTTAGTCACAAAATATTTAATATGGCCTTTTTTTTTTATTTTTGATGTGGTGTTCACACATTGATGTGGTATTCAAATCACTTTAATTCTTTATAGGGGCTTTTGAATGGATATTCGGGTAGGAACATCATCATCAAAGTAGATGGAATAATATGATTCCCAAAACTACCATAATATGCCTAATTTCTATTATTAAAATGACAAAATTATTTTAAACTTTAAATTTTAAGGTGATCTTTATGGAGATTAAGAGTACATGGACTGGGCCTCCCCGGTGGCAAAGCGGTTGAGCGCTGGGTTGCGAAGCTGCCCGCAGCCTCTGCAGCGCCGGTTCGATCCTCGGCTGCTTCCCGGCCACCAGAGGAGAGTCCCACATGGAGCGCAGACCTCTCCTGCTGCCCACTGCTCCCCTCAGCAGTGTACTTTGGTCCTTCTGCCTGCTCTGCTCCCCGTTCTGGCTCTGGTGAATTCTCTCACCCTCCCACGCTTCTGACTATACCCAGTGCTTGTATAAAATAAATAAATCTTTAAAAAAAAAAAAAAAAGAGTACATGGACTAAAAATGCATTTAAAACATTTGTTATGTTTATTCTGTATATTTACTTACATGTATATATACATGTATATATACTTTAATATATATGCATATATCTAATACTATATACCTATGTGTGAAAGAGTTTCCCTCTATCCTTTCTAAAATTTAAATCAATTTTCACAAAGGTTGTTTGCCATATTTTTCAAAACACTTTGGCAAAACCAAATCATAAAATGCACTTAAAATGCTACTGGCTGCATACAACTTTGAAAGCCTAAGAAGCTTATGATTATGATTAGATTCAAGACTAAAATGTACTATGCATAAATTTGAGCATATGGTTTTATGAATTGTTGGGTTTCCCTTTCCTTTGTCACCTCTTTTTTCAATCGAAGTATAACTGACACATTATGTTAATTTCAACTTACAACACAATGATGGGCTATTGATATCTATTGAAAAGTGATCACAACAATCAGTCTAGTTAACATCTGTCCCCATACATAGTCACAAGAGTTTCTACTTGTGATGAAGACTTTTAAGAATTCTTCTCTGAGCAACTTTCAACTTTCAAATTTGAAATGCAGTGTTACTCACTATAGTCATCATATATAACATCCCCCTGACTGATTTATTGTATAACTGAAATTGATTTCTTTTGACCACCTTCAACCATTTGACACACTCCACCAGCCATAATGGAAGAACATGGTAGGGACAAGGAAGGAGACTTGACAAGGTGTTTTTAGATAGAAGGTTCCAACATTAAGTGGATTCACCATCACTACCAGCAGGGTTGTGTCCTACCACATGATGTTCCTCATTGGTTAGAACTATAAGTCTCAAGAGATGGTTCACAGGATATATTGCCTTGAATTTGTCTCCAAAACAATTCTCTAATATATTATTTAAATAATTCATAAGGAACGCACACATACACACACACACAAACACACACAAACACTTTTTTTTTAAGTTCTACAAAGGAAATGTGAGGTCACTGACAGTTAAAAATTGAAAAAAAAATCTATTTAAATCGATTTAACCTTGCTTTTCCAACAGCTAAGGTCTGCCAAAAATATTTTTCCTTTGTAATGCCCATTAAAATCTCAAGAAACAGATGTTCAGAGGAGTACATGCAAGTCACCCATGAACAGAATGTTGCATGTGACCTGTCTAACTCAAGCATTCCATCGCCCAAGAGGTAGAGCCAGAAACATGGAAGTTCTTGGGTCTTCCTTGCGGTGATAAGTCTTTTGGCAATGGGGTATTTGTTTGGGATGTTAAGTGCTCTATGCAAGAAATGCCTCAAATTGATCCTGTTACCTTCTGGGTCAAGTGATAGCAGTTCCAGTTCCCTCTCTGCCTAACTAGTAAAGTGAGATACAAGTACAGGACATCAGTGGAAGACTGGGCAGAGCAGTGAAAGACCCCGAGGGACAGGCCAGAACAACAGACTACATGGAACAGCAGTCTTCTCTGACAATTTCATGGAAAGTCTTAATTACAATGTTACTGCAGGGGGGAAATTGTTTTATAAATGCCATTATAAACACAGTCTGATTGCAGAAATCTTTTCATCTAAAAACTAATTAAACCATTATTTCTTCTCAAAGTACAATGGTAAGTTTTTCATTTATGGAAAGTTGTACAATCTTGTATTCCTTATATTTAGAGAGCATCTTTTTTTTTTTTTTTTAAGAAAAGAAAAGGAATCTTCAGGCCAAAATAATCTTAGAAATTAGAAATGCTATGAAGAAAATAATAGTGATTTTTACTAAAACCAAACTATTTGGTTTGATTCAATGAAGACAAAATTCAATGAAGCTTTTGGTTGAAATGTAAAAGTACTGATCATTTCTGTGCACCTGCTCATTTTGATGTAAAAACTGTAAATTTGACAAAATGTGATTAATACTTGGAGCACTAAAATGAAGCTCTAGGGCAGTGTCCTACTCATTCACTGATGCAAAGGTAGAAAGTGACAGGAGTGGGGGTAGGGGTTGGGAGGCTAAGTGGTCCTACACCTGCTTGTTGATGCAAAGAAAGCTGCTCTCTAACTGGCTTTGAAGTAGTCCATTAATTATATATATCAGAAACAATGAATAGATTGAAATTACATAAGTTTTCTTCTATTTCTTGTCTACAGATAGAACAAAATATTAACTTGTGATTAAAAATGGTAAAGATGATTCCATCCAAATGAATTTTCAATTATAGAGAAATGGGAAGATACAAAAGACTATTTATGCAAATAAATGAAAAAAATGATTCCATAAAGAGGCTAAAACCACAAATGACTCCGGTTATGGTGTATTCCAGCAAGCTCAAGCCAATGCCTTGAAATCAGACCCTTAGGATTGTATTTAACTAAGGATTGCATCACTAATCATAAACCCCAGTTCTCTGCTCTCCCTCCCAAGCCCTGCTTTACTTCAAGGGAAACATTCACTTGTCTAGAAAAGATAAAACACTTTGTGCTTTAAGAAAAGGCTGAAACACTAAAATCTGTGCAGATGAAGCAGAAGTGATTATAAAAGGATTATTTGCTTAACAAAAGGATTCTCTGCAGGCTTATTCTAAATAGTGAGCTCCTCTAATGACTTTAAGTGTTTATTTACAGATCATCAATTATGTTGGGGGGAGGGGAGGTAGGACTGCGGAGATTGTCAGGAAGAAGACACTTAATCAAGTAAATTATTAGAAGCCACTGACAAATGAGGATCAATCAGATAACAAGATAGTGGTTTCTTTTCCCCCAAGTAATAATATAGAAGTCCAAGGGAAACTTAATTGTAGAATACAAAAACTGAATTTATACCTATATTTTCAGGAACAAGTGAAACAAGACAAAGAGTTTATGTTTAATATTTGCAAGATTCACCATCTTCCTTTTGTTAACTTTTCAAAAGGAAGAAAGGAAATATGTCACAGCAGCTTTAATTAAAAAATTACGTTGACCTTCTCTATTGAACTTGAAGTGATCGGGTAGGTACAATTTAAAACAGACCATCAAAAGTTTATTTCTCCAAAGCCTATTCTATCAGAGTCATAGGTAAAACAGGGAGAAAGAACAGTTATTTTTAGCAAGTCAGTGGTACAGCTCTCTCCTGAGGCAAAACTTAAATAAGATAAGGGTCTCCGAGGACCTGAAAGGAAGGAAACCACCCACTTAACTGCATTCAACACAATCCTCCCCACACAAACTCGATTTTAGAAACAGAACCAGAAAACATGTTATGGAATGTTTAAGGATGACACACTGCAGTAAGTGCTAGGAACCACATTTCAACAACTGTTAGAGGCTATTACCACTCCCGTTGCACACAAGAAAATTAGCCATAATTGGGTAAGCGCCACAAGTACAGCACAGGAATGGGAATTGAGCAGACACTTAATTAATGGTGTTGGGAGAAGGGAAATGGGATTAATGAATGGTTGATATAAATTCCATTTTGCTATTGGGTTAATCACTGGTCTCATGAAAATTTATTTTCTAGCTAAGATTTATACAGGGTTTTTAAATATTTTATTCCATTCTGAATAATTCCTAACTCGCATTGTAATTTTCTGAGTCATACTAGTCATCTAATTTACTGGTGTCTATGCCGACCCATTTGTCTGCACCGTCATGAAAATGTGGCAGCACTCAATTCTCAACACAGAACCCCTCATGTAAACGGGAGAGGGTAACATTGATTTGATATATTATTTATATAATTTTGGTCTCACCAATGATTAAATAACAAGGTGATGAGTCTGGTGTCAAAAGAACAAAGTCCCATCACAGTGCTGTTTCTGGCAATGAATACGTGCCTAGTCTAGCCACACAGGAGGGCATTAGCAAAATTATGCAAGGCATGTAGGGTGATTATTCAATTTAATTTTTATACTCATTGTTATCATGGAGTTATTCTTAGTCATTTTTGCTTTGCTCATATTTTATCCCTTGATATGTCAAATATGTCAAATTGAAGTAAATCTGGATTCACGTAAATGGCAACAGCCTTTAAAAATGTTTTTAAAGCACTTCCCAAGAAATAAAACATTTCCTTTTCATCAAGTCTAAACTCTTTTCCTTAATTATACTGATTTTTGTAGTGTATTTTTTTTACCTAAATAATTCTTTAGGTTTTATATTTTCAAATACATTTTTTAATATAACTTTAATATGTTGATTAATAGTGAGAAATAAACTTTTGATGGTCTGTTTTAAATTGTACCTACCTGATCAAGTTCAATAGAGAAGGTCAACTTAATTTACTGATATCTTTTTTTTTAAGATTTTATTTATATATTTATACAAGCACTGGGTACAGTAAGAAGCGCGGGAGGGTGACAGAATTCACCAGAGTCAGAGCGGAAAGTAGAAGAGGCAGAGTGAGGAACTACACTGCTGAGGTGAGCAGTGGGAGCAGAGGTCTGAGCGCCATGTGGGACCCTCACCAGCATCTGGGGATCGAACCGGCACTGCAGAGGCTGCGGGCTGCGAAAGCCCAGTGCTCAACTTCTGTGCCACCAGGAGAGGCCCTCTTTTTTTTTTTTTTAAGATTTACGAATTTATGAAAGAACCAGGGTACGGGCCAGATGTGCGGGAGGGTGAGAGGATTCACCAGAGACAGAGCAGGGAACAGAACAGGAAGACTGATGAAATACACTGCTGAGGGGAGCAGCTGGCGAGACAGGAGAGGTCTGCTGCACCATGTGGGACCCTCTCTGACCAGCCAGAATCGAACCAGTGCTGTAGAGGCTGCAGACAGCTTCACGGCGCTGCGTTCAACTGCCTGTGCCACCAGGGGAGCCCCTACTGATTTCTTAAAACAGTAAAATAGAAGTTGAAGATATTGGTAACAAAGAAACTGATGAAAAAAATTCATAAAAATAGGTTTTGTGGGTAAGATATGCAGAGAGATTAAATGCTCAGATCCAACAGAAAAATGGGAAGCTGGCATATTTCTGTTGCAAATGGATTCTTGGCTTTAGAGATACTCTTAAACATGCAAATTTCCATTAAATATTAGATTATCTGCTTGCATGTAAATCTGATACCAACAAAGACATAATTTCAGTATATAAAATAACAAGTTTTCAAGTTCCTTTATTTAAGCCCTTTTTGAAGAGAAATAATTGTTATTAGTGTTATTGCTCCCCATCTTTCAGATGAGGAAACCTATTAAGGGATGTAGAGTGACTTCCTAGAGTGTGCAAAGGTAAATGCAATGGGGGGTTGGGGGTGAGAGGCAGGATCTATCTTTGGAAATAGGGAAGAAACTCCAACCCTTTTACTCCCTATTTTCTAGAGCATTTACTTTCCACAACTTGAAGTTCAGAACTCTTTGAAATGTATATAAATCTTTTAAAAAGCTAAACAAGCCTCTTGCAGCTTTTCAACTCTGGAATGCTTTTCTCAGCACCTGGGAACCTTTTCTTTGTATTGCCAACATCAAGGAAGATCGGCCCTCATTTCCAGTTTTAGTGGCAGGATAGGAGCCTAACTTCAGCCACATTCTCTCTCCAAGTTGCAAAACTACCTCTCGTCATAAAGATATGAGTTTACTTTTTCTTCAGTAGCTCACACTTAGATGAAACTAAGATGAACCATGTTTTAAATGGTGCTGTCCTGTCGTCTTACTTGAGTAGTGATTGTTCATCCTGAGAATAAAAATGAAATGGGTTGTAGCAAAGGCTAAACTTTCTTTCTTTTCTTTTCAGTCTTCTATGTGGTACTCACATCTTGGTTTAATGCTTATTCAATAATACAATTATTTTCTTTCTTTTCTATCTTTGGTAAGAGAATTTCTGGGTTGGGAGGAGATTTTGTTTTCAATTATATTCTCCAACAGGTGACACATATAATAAATAACAGTATAGGGACTCAGGTTGAGCCTCCTAAATCCATCTGTTTTGTTTCCCTGTACATCATGGCAACTTATCTTAGTGTTTACTTCTGGCTGTGGCCATTCCACATTATTATTTTACAAATGTCTTTCTTTGGGAACTGGCACTATTGTGTCAAGTGAATGCCAATTCAACTATTAATGTGTTGTTTTAGGAATTAAATAAACCTTCTCAGAAATTGCATCTGATTAGGAACATTTGCTTTAACTACACTCCTTGTAAGAACATATTCAGAACCAAGTGAACCTATTCCCTGGTGGACCCATGTTAAGATCTGAGAAATAGAGCAGTCCAAATGAGAACAAGTAGAATCTTAATTCTTGCTACTGTATTTTTAACCACTTATTACTATTAAGAAATTCATTTCTATTTCTTAGATTATGCTCATTAAGTCATGGGAAGACCTCGATATTTGCTCATTTTGGATAATAAACATTTATTATTCCTGCAGGTTGAAATTGTAGATACTGGAAATCAATGTGGAGTCTAAACAAGTTAGTACTATGCAGTTCTTGATTATGAGGGTAAAAATAAAGGACTTGAATGCAATGAAGACTTGCTGGTCAGAGGAGGTGAAGGTCTTATTCATATTTGGTGACATTTATGTACACCATCCATTCCCAGAGTATAATCAAGTTTTGCCAAATCAGCTATAAAAAAATCACTACAATAATTTCAATAATTAATTACTGTTGATGAATACCAATTAATAATAAACAATAGCAAATACCAACAGGACATTAATAATTTCTGGTTGCATGTAAGTTTGGTAGCATTTTCAAACTAGTATAATAGACTGTGGATAATAGATTCCTAAGACATGAGAAATCACATCAGAAAGCAAGTAAGTGAGAATGCCATTATTATAAATGAAATCCTGGTTTCATTTTCAAAGTAAAGCATTTGCAAACATCAGCACTTTAATTCACCAGAACTTTTGCCCTAAAGGAGAGATTTTCAAGCAAAGACAAGAACATATACCCCCTAAAAACATGTGATTGTGATCATGGAATACACTGACAGGACAATTTTGAGAAAATAATCCAGATTCTTAAATTCCATACATACTCTATCTTATCTTAGTCCATTTGTTGTTCTCATTTGTGAATCATGTTTTCTTTTTTCTCTTTAACTTTCACACTTATCATTCTCGCATTTCACAAAAGAAAGGCATAACTCTCACCCATTCTGCACTCAAGGTATATTTTTCTGAGTTAAAAAATCTTGGGGTGTTATAAAACAGAAACAATTATTTAAATCAAACTGCCATAATTGCCTCCTTCATCTCTTTATAATATAGATTTTCATGACATATAGCTTTTTCATGATTATTCATCAAAAGTTATATTATTGGCTTTGATAAATTATGTATTAATAATTGTTATAATAATTGCTCAATACGGGATAAACTTTTTGGTATGTATAACCTTATGGTTCATCAGAAACGAATATCAATTTAAATATTTTGTTACAGTATTTTGTCCAATAGCCACAGAAAAATCAAATACCTAGAAATAAATTTAATATCACTACAATAAAAAACTACAACACTTGGAGAAAGATATGATATCCATAGATAAGATTCATTCTTGTGAAGATATCAATTCTCTCCAAATTTATATATAGATTGAATGCAATCCCAACTACAATCACAGAAGCTTGTTTGGGTACTTTTTAGTAGAAATTCTCAACTCAAACATGACTACAAAGAGAGTATCTTGAAGAATAATAAGGTTGAAAGACCCAGTCAAATTTCAAGGCTTGCTGTTAAACTAGAGTAATTAAGATAATGTGATATTGGCATAAATATAGATGAAAAGGTCAATAGAATCAAGCAGAGAGCAGAAGCTGACCTCACCTATGTGGTCACTTTGTTTTAAATAATGATATCAAAGCAATTCAAAACAAAAAGCAAGGTCTTTTGACTAAGTGTTTCTAGAGTAATTGCATGCTGAAAAGTCAGAAAAATATTTTCAAAACTAAAAAGTAATTGTTGTATTATTTATTTCTGTGATAGGATAAAATGGGGAGTCCAGCTGAAAGAGGAAAAGGACTATTGCAACATGTGAAATGTTTCAAAAGAATATTCTTCAATGGATCTGTTTCATGAGACGCCTTTAAAGCAATGATATAAGAGTTTTTATTCTAAAATATTAACATACAAAAAATAGCACAATTTGCATCCTTTGTGATGAATTAGACTGACGATGCAACATTCTAAATGTCTATTTAAAAGTTTACATGGAAATATGTACTTTTTCAAAAATAGTTCCTTAAAGCACTTTTGGATAGTTTCAGAAACTGAAAAAAATAATTAGAGGTCCTCAAGCATATATTCATGTAACAAAAATATTTTCATTATCTGTTATGTGTCACACAATTGTAAGGCTGAAATAATAGCATGCAATAGTTAAAGTTTATTGAATATATACTATATGCCAGACATCATCCTAGGCACTTTGTAAGCATTAACTGAATTCCTTCTGATATCACCTCTTGAAATAGACACAGTATATCAACTTCATGAATGATAAAACTAAGGCATGTTAAATTTAAGGATGCTATGCTGCTTCAGCTCACAGACTTAAGGAATGAAAAAGGCAGGTTCTGTCCTCAGAAATCACATCTGTAAAAGTAGGCATTAGGCAGTCTATTTATCTTTATGGGTGTCATGTGCAAAGATAAGTTTCACTTCTGCCTTCCCAGGTCTTGAGAGTATGGCGTGTCACCAAACACCAACAGAAAAATCAACTTTAGAGATGCCTCCTCTTGACAGAGTCCTGGGTCAGGCAGCAGCTGTTGATAGCTGTTGACAGTAAGTGTTTGATGACAATACCTGTATGAATCTCATAGATTTATGAATGTATCCAAGATTTGAATCCAGGAATTCCTAAGTTCTGCCTTTTATTGTCAGTGTTTGAGTACAGAATGTGTGAATTTGACTGAAGCAATAATTTTGGATCTTCGTGTTCAGTACACAAGTATAAAGAAAGAAGACACTGAGATTCTCCTTTATCTATATTCTGCTCCCACATCTCCTGGTTCCACTTGGAGTCAAGGAGGAAAGCATTGGTTCTATTCATCTGTCAATTCAGTCCTATTCATGGAGAAACACATCTTGTACCCAACTCTAGGATCAGGTGCAGGGAGAGATAAGAATATAAATAAAACCTCTTGGCTTCTGAGTACTCACAAAGAGAGGGGACAATATGAACATAAACACTAAAAATGAAGTGACTGAGATTGTTAAAATGTAACTACAGAACCTCATAATAATGCCTTCTTCTTCCCTCTCTCCTCCCTCCCTCCTTCCCTCCCTCCTTTCTTCTTTCCTTGAGCTACTCCAAATGCCTCCTTGCAAGGCAACTTTAAGATGAATCTTCCATGATCTGTGGAATGCACACATGCCATGGGTTAAATAAATGGGTCTTTCTTGATGTTGGTGATATAAAGAGATGGTTCCCAGGTGCTCCAGAAAAGCACTGCAGAGTTGAAAAGCTGAAAGAGACTTGTTTAGCTTTTAAAAAGATTTATATACATTTCAGAGAGTTCTGAACTGCAAGTTGTGGAAAGCAAATGCTCTAGGAAAGAGGGAGTAAAAGGCGGGAGTTTCTTCCCTGTTTCCAAAGGTAGATTTTTTTTTCCCCCTGAATTGCATTTACTTTTGCACACTCTAGGAAGTCACTCAGCATCCTGAATAGGTTTCCTCATCTGGAAGATGGGGAGCAATAACACTAATAGCAATTATTTCTCTTCACAATGATCGAGCCAGGGCCATACCACCTGGAGGATTAGCAGGTGGAATCAGCAGGTGAAACCTCTGGTAAACTCACTCTGGGAATAGTGATGACTTCATCATATGCTACTGCTCCCTGTTTATATTCAAACTCAATACAAAGTCCTCTTTCTGTCCAGAAGTCATCTATGCACCAATATGAGACTAAATTCACTTACCTGCTTTTAGCTTCTGCAGCAAGCCAACTACTTTTATCACTACTCAGTGGCCAAAGCTATTTTGGAGAAGAAAATCAGGCCCAGCAGGCATGTTCCCTATCTTACTGCTCTGCGGGCTGCTTTGCAGAGAGAAAAAAGAAGAAAAGTGAAACAAAAGCCAAAAAGGGTGAAACTATTACATAATTGACAAGAGTTACTAAGGATAAAGAGGCTCCAATGGAGGACAGTGATTATTTTGAAGAGTGAAATGGATGGACTAAAAAATGGAATCTTTTGGAGAAAAAAGGTGAACAATGTGACTATATTATTTACCCATGGGAGGCAAATATTCACTTTTCTTGAATGTCATTTATTTTAACCACAGGACAGTACCAATTGTTCTGCCTAATTAGAAATGTCAGTTTAATGTTCACTGAAAACAAGACTTTAAAAAAAATCATGAGTTCAAAAGAGAAAGGAAGAAAATATGTCTAAAGTTTAAAAAAAACCAAGTACATCATCATGTAAAGGAGCATCTTTGTTGAAGATAACTTTGGATATTGAGTTGTTGAAACTCGAGAGACAATAGGTTATTCTCCTGGGGCTTGGTGGTTGCTACATTAGTCAGGACTGAGTATGGCAACAACACTAGCTGAGAAGCAACAAAGAGTAACTCATAGAGCAAGAAAATGTTCAGAAATCTGTTCAGGGCTTGTATATAAGCTCAAGGAAGCTTGAGCTACATATTCTCATCCTCAGAAAGTAACTCTAGTCCTCACTGTCACAAAAGAGCTGCCAAATCTCCAGACACTATGTCCATACACCAGACCAGAAGGGGGGACCAAAAAAAAAAAAAAACAAAAAAGGCACACTTGCTTTTTATTGGAAAAACAACAGCTCTTCAAGAATTCTTCTGCTTACATCTCACTGTCCAGAAACTGGGCCTCCCCGGTGGCTCAAGAGGTTAAGCACAGCACTATGAAGCGCAGTCATTGCAGCACCAAATTCAATCCCCAGACAGCCAGGGAGCTAGCTACCCACATGGAGCAGAAGACCTCTCCTTTCTCACCCACTGCTCCCCTCAGCAGTGTATTTCAGTCAATCTGCCTGTTCTGTTCCCCACTCTGTCTCTGGTGAATGGTCTCACCCCCCACACCTCTGACCTCTCACCCCCCACAACTCTCACCCCCCATACCCCAGTTCTTGTATGCATAGATGAATCTTAAAAAAAAAAAATGAAAAAATAATCATTGCCCAGAATCTTGTCGCAAAGTCACTCCTAGCAGCAAAAAAGTCTGGAAAGTCAACTATTTTTGAACTGAGCACAGTGAGAGTTTGCAGAGTGATATCAGTAAAAACAAAAGAAAGAATAGACTTGTGGTTAGCCTATAGGAACATCTGCTAGATTTAGGAAGCATCATAGTGAAATGACTATAACTAATACAGAAACTAAAATGCCCCAAACCAAATAGCACATGGTCTTCCTCACAAGTCCTTACACTGTCCACATCAGCACCCTGGACACTTGGCCAGCGACCTTTCCCCTAAACATATTCCCTATGTAAGAAAGAAAATGCAGGACCACGATCAGCATGTAAGAATTATGAGGATGTAGGTAATATAGAGTGATCACCAAATCAAATGGAGGCACAGGGTAATAGTTAGAGGGCTGGGATGAAAGAAACATCTGAACCTCTGGGTCTAGCTTCCTGTTCCATGTAGCAGTTCCTGATTCCCACCTCTGGCAGCTGATCCTCTTTCACATATTAAAGAGCTGTGGTGAGTAATAAGGGCAACCTAGACCCCCACTGTCCCGAGTGTGGCAACAACATCAGCACTTGAATTTGAGAAATGACTTTACCACTTCCAGAGAAGGGTTATGTTTACTATGAAAGATCTTCCACATGTTGTCTTAAAAAATGTATTGCCCTATACATCTACCGTTGCCCAAGATATGAGTTGAAAAGTTTGAACAACAAAGATTCTATCCTCCCTGAGACTTCTAAAGCCCCACCCCAATCTTCCTTATGCCATTTGCATTCATAACCCTCACAACACCACACTGGTGATTCTATTTGTGTTTCCCTGCACCTTAAATTCTGTCCCCCAGAAACCTCCCAGTACTGCAGATGCATCTGTTTGTAACAGTGAACAAGGGAAGCGTGTGACTCATGGCCTTTCCCAGCTATACACCCAGTGGATGAATACTTTGGTCATGATGACACTGGACAAAAAGGCTTTTCAAATCAAGCCCCATAATTACATCCTCTTCCCTCCTCTCCTCTGTAATGTATCCCTATCCTCATTCACGCCTCCCTCCTCCATACAACCTCCATCCTTGAATTCTATATTCTCTATCCTGCAGTCATGGCATTTTTATTTCTATTTCTTTCAATAGAATTTTTGGGTAGGAATACTCCTTAGTTAACTACAACTGAAGTGTTATGAAGGACTCATCTGTTGAAGGATAAGGAGAGGAAGCTACAAAAGTAGCTCAGGTATGAGTGGTTTACTGCTCAACCCAAACTCACAGGGGTGCTCTTCACAGTAGAAACCCTTTCTCTCCTTTAGTCCCATCTACCCTGCCCTGCCAACCACCACTTTCCTGACTTGGTATTAAGATATCTCCTGGAGTAGAGAGAAATTGTTAGCCAGTGAACACTGCATCTGGAATGAAATTCTTTCACATTTAAGCAATTTCCTAAATTAGACTCTTTTGAAAACCATATTAATTCAAGTCACTAAGATATTATTTAGTATCTTGCTGCTCCAGGACACTAAATAATGTCACATTTTCTAAGCATAATGCTATTAGAGTTTATAGAGCACTTTCATCGAGGTTATCTGATTTGATGTTGGCAGCAGTTCAGTCCACTAGGTAGAACTAGTGCATAATCATTGTTATGCAATGCCGCTAATGTCCCTGTTCTGACGTCATGGGGTAACCATGTTGGGGGCAGGGGTAGCTCTGGAATATCTGTCTCCTCACTACGTATACAGAACTTTTCCCCACTGTGATATAAAGGACTACAGGGCTTCAACTAGGGAAAACATGATCTTGATTGTGTTGTAGATATTTTAATTGAAATTTTTTTCAATGTGACTAGGCATGCTGTAGTACAATATATTGTTAAGTTAAAAGAAGGGTAAACAAAATATTAACCCCAATGGTATGTCAAATATTTGACCAAGAGTAACAACTGGCGTTACGCCAATGGCAAACTACCACATGATCCCATGAAAGAGAAAATCGTAAGAGTTGTTGGGGTGTTTTGTTCAGTACTATTCAATCATAGCTGAATTTTTCCCATACTGCTTAAAATTAAACCAACCGGCCCCAGCTGCTTATTTATCAGAGGCTTGAGAATTTAAATGAATAAGAGGAAATGTTAATGATTGATAAGGAAGATAATTCTGGTCATGATAAAGATAGTTTAGGACTGAAGGAATTTGTTAGAACGAGATTACCCAGATTTCTTTGGGGAAGATATACTCACATTCAAATTTTTTGAGCATTCATTTAGTAGATTTTATCTTCTCAAGCACCGTACTAACTTAATAGAGGTAACAAATGTACTCCCCAAAGGAACACATTTGTTGACATCTTTAAAAAAAAAAAAAACAACTCTAGATGAGATATTATTTGTGAGACATTACAGCGGGGTAACACATATGGTCACAAAAAAGATAAAATACCCCCACTGCCTGGTATCCATGCAATAATATCAACTGAAGATACATTTGTCTTATAATAAACTCAAAAACAACCTGATTAGATAAAGTACATTGTCCTCTTGAGATTTTTTACAATAGTTATTGACTATCATTTCAAGAAATGGCATATTTCCACAGTCTATTAAATAATAAATCATGTCAGTGTCCACTAAACATGCAAATTGATAAACTAATAGAGAATCTCTGGAGGACCAAGCAACCAACTCTTTCCAGTTGTTATAAGGAAAGTATCCACTAAAAGATCTCACTGAAGAAACGTATACTGTGAAAGAGTGGTCTATTAAAACATTTACTACCAGCATAATTAGAATTTAATTCAAGTTTACAAAACCCAGAAATTACTAGTCAACATTCCAATTGCCATGTAGCATTGTGTTTGTATTTAGACATAAACCCCAGTCAGTGGAAATTATCTGGGCACTAATAGTTTAATTGGCAGGGCAGAACTCTCTGGCTTAGGCACTTTCAATATTTCTTGCATTTCACTAGCCTCAAACATAGTGGCTCATTTGCAGACCTCAGCTCTCTAGATAGGTTCTCTTACAAGCAACACTTAATGATGATGATAATGATGATGATGATGATGATGACTGTTGTTATCAGATTTCAAGATTTGGTTTAACTTATTCTTGACTTATTCATATCAGATAAATAACTTTAAAGTGACATGATTCAAAGACTAACTTATTTTGTGGAATATTAATCATACATACTAAAAAGTTAAAAGAAGACTCCTTGAGGGGCCTCCATGGTGGTGCAAGGGGTTACGTCTCAGCACTATGAAACTGTTGGCAGCCACTACAGCACAAGTTCGATCCCCAGTCAGGGAGCTGACCCACATGGTGTAGCAGACCTCTCCTCTCAGGCCCGCTGCTTCTCTCAGCAGTGTATTTCAGTCAATCTGCCTGTTCTGCTCCCCACGCTGTCTCTGGTGAATCCTCTCACTTCCCATACCTCTGTTCTATACCCCAACTCTTATATGCATAAATAAATAAATCTTACAAAAATAAATAAAAGACTCCTTGATATGAATAGTGTCCCTTTTAACTAGACCCATTTAACATGGATCAGGGTTCCAATCAAAGTAAGATGGAAGACAGATAAAGAAAAAATGAAGTCCCCTGCGAGAAGTTCTGTCTGCTGTGCTCCTGCAAAGATCAGGAGATGTCAATTTCCCTCAACTATAAAAATGGAATGCTAAATGCACTGAATGTTGTTTAGCTGAAGTGTCTAAAACATGGTAAGTGTTCAATGAATATTAATATCAAAGTGGGAAAGAATGACAATCAAAAAGAAAAGAAAAATTAGTCCAGCCTAGTAAACTAATTTTGGCCGATAATTATGCCTGTTTTGAGGAAGGGAAATGAAAGTGAACTCTTACACTAAGATTTTAGTTATTTTTAAAGTAATATAGCAAACCTCAAATGTGAAATTGACGCCCCTGTGCTTACCCCCCATGCATATTAAAGCAAATTAAATTTTATGCTAAATCAACCAGCCAGTCAGCGAGCAGCACAATTTCAATCTCTAGGATTTAAGCTGATTGCTCTAAAAATAAAATTCACCCGATTGGGCAGCACTGGAGTCAAACATGGGCCTTTCTAATCATTTCTCCTGATAAGTTGTTTTCCCAGGAATGTGGCCACTGTGAACCGTAAGTTGACTCATCTCACGGGTACGAGGGTGTTTGTTACTGTCTGTAACTCAGACAAAGCAGGAGACTATAAACTGACCAGGTGAGGGCAAGGATTCTTGGTCTTCTCTGCAAGAAGCATCACATTCAGGGTCCAGCCACCTAACAACTATTATTCCATAGTTCAAAGAGTCATTCTCCCCTACCTGGGGGAAGAAATCATTTTTGGGCCACATTTTCATCAGATTTAACCACATTTGCAACTGATGTGTATATGTGCATATGTTTCATGTTTAACTTCAATCCCATTTTCTAGAGTTGGAAATGATTTCCTTTTATTCTCTTCTCCATAGTTGCATAGATTCTGAAAATGCATTAAAAAAAAAAAAAAAAAGCTGGGCCTCCCCTGGTGGTGCAGCAGTTGAGCACTGGGCTGTAAAGCTGCCTGCAGCTTCTGCAGCGCCAATTCGATTCCCAGCCGCAGGCAAGGGTCCCAGATGGCGCACAGACCTCTCCTGCCGCGCCTGCTGCTCCCCTCAGCAGTGTACTCCATCGGTCTGCCTGTTCTGTTCCCCGCTCTGTCTCTGGTGAATTCTCTCACCCTCCAACTCTTCTGACTGTACCCAGTGCTTGGATAAACAAATAAATAAATCTTAAAAAAAAAAAAAAAAGCTGACATTCACAAGAAAGGATTATGACCAAACTCATGTATTTTCCTCATTTTAGGTGTTAGGTCTTCTGAGTGTCGGCAATGTCAATATTTACAGAGGGTCTCATGAATGAAGACAGTGAAATGTGGCTGATGGGACTCTGAGAATGGGGTAACCATTTGTTTTTAGCTATCATGAAGACAATGCCAGTGCTCAAATTGTTTTTAAGAACTTTGACAAATCCACTTCTTTAATTTTCATTAAAGCCATAAGGTGGAAAAATATTCTTCACATTACAAATTGTTACCTGGAATGAACCATAAGGTTTTCTTTGAGGGTTTAGTGGAAGAATGTAAGGATACCATCTAGGAACCAAGACAAATTCTTTTGCTTTTAAATAGAATGATGAGGTTTTATGTGCTATATCTTTAAGCAACAGCCTGGCACTTGATCTTCAATACTGACATGTTTGTATATATGTGTAATTATTTTACAGTAACCACAAAAATTCTGAATGAATTATAAGACACATTTATCTAAATGATGGCATAATTTTAAACAACCAAATGAATAAGACTGCTCCTAGATAATGAGACTCACTGTTTCATTTAGAAATCTGTGTGAATGCCCTGGGTTACCAACGCAATGACTCTATAGACGCTACTGGCATTTAGTGGGTTGGGTCAAGGATTCCTACAAAGCCCCAGTAGTGAAAGCCTCACACGGAAAATTTACCACTCAAAATGCCAAAAGCACACTCCCACTCTGAAAATGCTGCTAATTTAAGGATTACCCTCTTACTGTGCAGTTACATTACATCTAAACGATGCTTCTATAGAATAGAGCATCCATTCATGCTCTATTGTTCTCTAAATATCATTCTAGAATTCACTGTTGTTGTTAATTATCCTAGCAAATCTTTTCTAAATATAGACTGCATAAAAATAACCTTCAATTTAGGCCCTGGCCTAGTATTCAGAGTTTTAAATAAATACAGCTGAAAAAAAATTAATCAAAAGATAATGGAGAAGAGTGGCAATTCAAGGGGGTGGTGGGGGGAGAAGAAGAAACAAACAAGAAAGGGTACAGAGCCTAGAGACTTCATCATGATGACCAGTGAAGACAAGGTGGGAGAAATGGAATCAAAGCTAGAGAGAAAAAAAGGAAAATTAAAAGGGGGTATGGGAAGTAGGAGGAAGTAGGGAGGTGGTGAGAACACTACTTCTAGAGATTGTTGGTAACCATGGTGATTGAGAGGAGAAATGATAATTAGAAAATGGGGCAAGAGCTCACCTACCAGGATCTCCTTTTTTTTTCCTTTCCTAGAATCTCTGTATAAGATTTAGAATCCTATGTGATGCCAGAAGACACACATTCCCTATAAAGAAATTAATCAACAACAAATCAACAAAGCTGCCTCTTTGCTAACAATCTCTCTGTGATGCTATGGAGACATATGAAACTATTGAGAACAAAAATGTTTTAAAGCCAAGGTCCTTCTCAGATATACACAAAGTCCATCTCTGAAAGGAATTCAAAAGAATAAGAAAAGCTACAAAATGAATGAATCTGCTTTTTTAGGCAGAGCAATTCCAGTCTTGATCAGGCAATAGGAACAGGCAGGGACCACAGATGGCATGTTCTGGAAGCTATCATTTAACAAAGTCGATGCTTTCCCATTTGATCCAAGTGCCTTTTATGGTTGGCTATGAAGTGGACACCAAAAATCACAGCAAGTTAATCCATTTGTCCTTTACATTATGCCATCTGCTGCTGCATATCTGAAAGGACATTTTCGATGACAGTCTTTTCCTTTTCTTTTCTGAGAACTTATCTTTCCTCCCTTCCTTCCTTCCATCTGACCACAGCAGCAGCTTTTAGTGAAGCATCTGCCTCTTGGAAATTCTTCCAAGCTGCTCTACCAGAGAAACCTCACAAATATCTCAAAACCATGTGCTCTTCAACCACCCTCCATGCCTCTAATCTGTTTGTTTATTTATTACTGTTTTAAATCAGAACCATACTTTACTACCTTTATTCAGTAATGGCTAGGGGATGTGCTTAAATTGAAATTTAAAAAGTGACATATAAAATGGGTTACATAATAGCAAAATAAATCATAAGTGCTTTTATAAAGTCACTATTAACTGTGCACTGCCAAATTTTTTTTTTGGGAAATAACATGGTAGAGTAGAAATAGGGGCTTTAAGAGTCAGAAAATGCCTATTCAAAGTTGAGTTCAAACCATGACTTTAGCAGAGGCGAGCTGTGCAACTACTCACTGACTCAAAATTTCAGTTCTTGCTTCAGAAGATAGAAGCAATTATAGCATAATATTGGTGGAGAATTAAGGGACAATATTTTTTTTAACATTTATTTATGCATACAAGAGCTGGGGTACAGGCCAGAAATGCAGGGGTGGGGGTGAGAGGATTCACCAGAGACAGAGTGGGGAACAGAACAGGTAGATTGACCAAAGCACACTGCTGAGGGGAGCAGCGGGTGAGTAAGGAGAGGTCCGCTGTGCCATGAGGGTTGCTCCCTGGTCGGCAGGGGCTCGAACTCATGCTGCAGCAGCTGCACATTGGATTGCTTCATAGTGTGGTGCTTAACATCTTGCGCCACCAGGGAAGCCCATTGAGTGACAATATTTAGACCATAACTTTCTTCTTTCAAAGCATGTTAGAAAATGCAATTCATGCAAATGGCCAACAGGCATATGAAAAAATGTTCAACATCACTTGTCATCAGGGAAATGCAAATCAAAACTACCATGAGATACCATCTTACACCAGTGAGAATGGCACATATTAAAAAAACTAGCAACAACAAATGTTGGCGAGGGTGTGGAGAAAAAGGAACTCTTCTGCACTGTTGGTGGGAGTGCAAACTGGTCCAACCACTGTGGAAAGCTGTGTGGAGATTTCTGGACCTACTAAACATAGAGCTTCCATATGATCCAGCAATTCCACTCCTAGGTATTTACCCAAAGGACACAGAAACATCAATTCCAAAGAACACCTGCACCCCTATGTTTATAGCAGCACTGTTTACAATAGCTAAGCTTTGGAAACAACCCAAATGCCCAAAAATAGATGACTGGATCAAGAAGATGTGGTACATATATACCATGGAATATTACTCAGCATTCAAAAAAGATAAACACATGCAATTTGCAGCAACATGGATGGCACTGGAAGGGATCATGCTCAGCGAAATAAGCCAAAAAGAAAAAGAAAAATACCGGATGGTCTCACTCATAGCAGGAATCTAGAAAACTTAAATAAGGGACCAGGAAAATGAATAACTATAAGAAAGTGAAAATCAAAATCAACAAAAAACTATGAACCAGAGACACTTTTAGGGGGGCAGGGGCGGGAGGGGAAGGATTGGGGTCAGAATGGGGGGGCTGCAATTGTATGGGGAATATAACAATAAAATTTATAAAAAAAAAAAGAAAATGCAATTCAAATTAAGCATATCTTTTGACTAGCCTAGAATAATAACACAGAACAAAATTAATCTGTTTGTATTTTCAAATAAATAGATACAGTACTGCACTAATAATTACCAATCATGATTTTTCTTTGGTGATTCACAAGATAGTTAATACTGTATAAAAGGTAAGACAAAGGGAACAGGAAATTTGTAACTGACAGAATACCAGATAATGTACAGAAAGTCTGTTGTAAATATTAGCAACGCTTAATTATCCACATGTGCTTGAGACATGTCTGGTTCTGTTCTAAACCAGGGGGTTTCAAACTGCTGCACCTTACAACCACCTGGGGAGCTTTCAAAATCCACCACAACCAAACCAAACCTCATAACAAACCAATCAGCCTCTCTGATAGTTGGACCCAGGTGTCAATCTGTCGTCTTAAAATTCTCTAGGTGAGTTCAACACACAGGGCTTTATCTAACACTTCCAAAAAATAGTGTTAAGGTGCTAATGAGTCACCAGAAGATCTTGTTAAAATGTAGTTTCTGATTCATTAAGTATGATCTAGGACTCCAGAATTTACCTTCCAAAAAGCTCCTAGGGAATGGTCATGCTCACACATTTAGAGGCGGAATCTCTAAATTGAAACAATGTTCACTGCTCAGGATCCATAAGGATAGTCAGACACCATTTGGTATGGGGCACCATTATGTATTGTGAGCTCAAAGAACATACACTTCTCTTACTATAACCAGGGTGGTCCCAGGAAAAGTTGGGGGATAGGGTTCTAGGTTCCCTGCCCCATCCAAGGGAGAATAGAGCTGAACAAGGAGGAGAAGAAAGCTGGAGAAGAGAATGAGGAAGGAAGAAAGCAAGATGCAGAGCCAGAAGGAGACCTGGAGGAGGCACATGGAGCAGAAAGACATGTGAAGAAACTGGACTTGCTTCTTGGTCCTGGACTGGGTGAAATAGATGTGAGTGAGAAACCCGTGGGGAGATTAATATGGCAGCTTTGATCTTGGTTTTGATTTTGCTCTTTTCCTCCCAGACTTGTCTGACTGTTTCTAACCCTTTTCTATGGGTCCCTGCCAGAAGTTGTTTTAGACTTGAGGCAGGATTTCGGGCCTTGCTTTGGGCCAACCCTGTTTGGCTGGACATTTACCCATGAGGGGACAGATAACTTCTGGTGCTTAATATGGAAACTAAATTCTTTGTCTTTTCTATACTGCACACTAATTGTATTAAAGTTCCTTTCCATTAAAGTTGTTATATGTTTTGTTTTGATGCAGTGAATGGCAGCTTTGGGAGTTTTGGGGTGCTCCTCTCCCTGCCCTGTAACATTACTATTAGCCCTCTGCTGCAACAAAAACAAACAAAAAATAACCCACCAAGAAAATTTTGTAAGAATCTGAGACACACCATGTATTACACACACATATATGTTGACAAATGGGTCAGTATGGATTATGGCTGTTACTGCCCAACTGTGGTGCTGACATTTGCAGGTTCATACATGGAACTCAAGCACTCTCTACACCTGGGCAGCCCCAAGCAAGCGTTCTTATAAGCCTAACTTTTCTCCCAGGGTTTAACTGGATTTTCAGAGAAATAGAATCCAGGAAGACTCAGTGAAATTAACCCAATCACATTCATTTCATAGTATAACATAAAACAAGTGACAGGGTATTTCCATGAAGGAAAGAAGCCAGTTTAGATTCAGTTCATCCTGAATCCGCATAGCCCTGAAGCAAACAACATTTATGATTTTGAAGCCATTTCCAATAGAAGGTGCCAGCACAGTAGAAGGCAGGGTGCTGAATCAGCCTCTGTAGTGTTCACTGACTGCTTTATAGCACAAGGCTTGGCTTATCTCTAGCAGGAAATATGAGTCCACTGATAGCAAGGACTATTTACTGTATCAGCTTCTCTGCAGCCTTTCATCAAGCCGGGATCCCAGCATGTAAGTCCAGATCTTCAAATCCTTCTAGCAGAAACATGGTCACCCATAAATTCTTAATTCACAGAGGCCGTTTTCCCTGGGAAAGTACTAAGGGCAAGATTCTGCTATTTTAGAACTTCTCAGCAACAAATGTGCCATTATGTTCAGTCCGCAAGGCACCTACAGAAGGGATGAATATGTAGCTTTAAATAGAAAGGCAGGATTACACTCCTGGCCCTTTATGTAAACCTCCTCCCAATTATGTTCTTGCAGTCATTTCTTTGTTAAGGTTTATGAAAGTTAGAAAACACGTTGGGAAGAGAGAAGAGAAAGGGAAATGAAAGCACTCAAGGGGTGGGGTGTATGGGTGGAAAACGAGGAAGGTTTTTCTTTTCTTTTTTTTTTTTTTAAGACTTTCACCTTTCTAAAAACAATACCAGTAAAATTTAGGCCTCAAGAGCAAAATAAAGAAACAAAACTCAAGTAATAGAAGTAGCAATCAACAGACAGACAATAGTAAAGTTGGGTTTGCATTTTGCCCCTTCTTTTAGGTCAGGGATTATTAACCAGGAATTTCCGGGCATATAAAGGGTCTCTGGATGGATTCCAGGGAATTATTAACCTCAGAATTTAGGTGTCAAATTATGTGGATAGAATTTTTTTTCTAGAACTTGTTCCCATTGGTTTCATCAAATTTTAAAACACTTTACAGATTTGTGAACTAGAAAAGGCTAAGAATGGTTCAATCATTCATTAAAAAGAATTTTAGTTGGTCCCTACTATGTGTCAGGCATTGTTCTAGGCACTGAGGATACAACAGTGAACTAAACAGTCTTTACTTAATGCCTTTTATTTTTGGCTGATTTTTAATAAAAATGTGATTGTTAATGAAAAATATCACTACTTACACTTTTAGTAATTCATTCCACTGCTTCAAAACACCTGTGATCAGAAATGGGTTCAAATACTATTTTTATTTTTTTAAAGATTTATTTATTTATGCATATAAGAGCTGGGGCACAGGCCAGAGATGGGGGGGGGGTGTTGAAAGGATTCACCAGAGAGTGGGGAACAAAACAGGCAAACTGACTGAAACACACTGCTGAGGGGAGCAGCAGGTGAGACAGGAGAGGCCTGCCTCGCCATGTGGGTTTCTCCCTGGCAGGCCAGGGATCAAACTCTTGCTGCAGAGGCTGCAGATTGCTTCATAGTGCGGTGCTTAACCCCTTGCACCACCAGGGAAGCCCTCAAATACTATTTTTAAAAGTATTTCTGTGAGTTCAGTAAAATTTGTTTTATTCATGTGTTCTTTAACCTCAACCTATAGTCTCTGATGGTCTAAGAAATAGTATCACACATATTTCCTGGCAATCCATAAAAGATACATTCTAGGGAAGAGTGACACAAACAGAAAATGGCCAAGCTTTCCAATTATATAATCATTTTCATTATTTTCTCTGCAGACTTAGAACACTGGGAATTTTTCATATGGTTCTTTATTGAAACTTACCACATATAAAATGACAAGGTCAATTATAGGACACTTGCAAACTATAGTTCATACATGATGATCTCAAGAGAGCAAATGTTTTTATTCATCCCATGGACACACTATTAATAGAAATTATACATTCAGCTCAGTCAAAAGAATCTGAAAATATATAAACCCTATGATGTGACTTAGTGTTACGAGTTGAATTATGTCCCCCATATAAGATGTTGAAGTCCTAACACCCAGGACCTGTGAATGTGACTTTATTTGGAAATATAACCTTTGCAGATGATCGATTTAAGATGAGGTCATTAGTGTGGGTCCTAATGCAATATTATTGTGACTTTATAAAATGGAATTTTGGACACAGAGAAAGACACGCACAGGTACAAGATGATGTCAAGGAATAGCTGACTCTATTAGAAGCCAGCAGAGAAGAATAGATTGACTGCATTCTTAAAGGAACCATCCCTGTCAACAGTTTGATCTCCAATTTCTAGACTCCTGTGGGACAATACATTTCTGTTATTTAAACCATCCAGTTTGTGGTACTTTGTTATATCAACCCTAGAAAACTAATACACTTAGCAAGTAGGATTTATTGTATGTGTCAGGCATTAAAGAGGTAAACAACACACACAAATTTAAAAAACAACAACAACATGGCATTATGCATTTTCTTCCTAATTTGAAAATTTGTACTAAAAATAACTAAGAGAATTCAGGTGGCAGTTGATTTTCCCAGCATTTTATTTGCTTGAAAATGAATTGTTTATATAGGATGGAAAAAAAAAAAAACTTTGTATAAAATTTATCATTACTTTGGCTGTTAAACTTCAGGATCACCATGACTGCTTGCTTCTTGGCAAAACCACTTTGTCAAGAGTATAAATTAGCTCATATAGCAGCAGCTTTGTTTATTTACAAGGCAAGCTGACTTCAAGTTCTAGTTTACCAAGTTCATCAGAGGACAAAAGAGATTTGCAAAGCTTGCAGACTTAATTTTAGATATACCTATCTAAAATGTCTTGATGTAACTCCAGGAGGTACCATTTGTTGATTACAAAAAAAAAAGTTTATAAACATAATTTACATACCTTAAAATTCACCAAAAGTATACAATTCAATGGTTTTTAGTATATTCACTGTGCATCCATCAGCACAATCTGTTTAGAACACTTTTATTACCACAAAAAGTGGTACAAGGGGTTAAGACACAACCTGTGAAGCTGTCCATAGCACTGCAGCATCAGTTTGATCCCCAGCCAGGGAGTTACCCACATGGAACAGCAGACCTCTCCTGCCTCACCCACTGCTCCCCTCAGCAGTGTATTTCAGTTGATCTGCCTGTTCTGTTCCCTACTCTTGTCTCTGGTGAGATACATACCTCTGGTCTGTACCCCAGTTCTTGTATGTATAAATAAATAAATCTTTAAAAAAAATAAATCCCTTACTCAACAGCAATCAGTCTCAATTTCTTTCCTACATTTGTCATAGGCAACTGCTCATCTATTTTGTATCTCTAGATGTAACTCCTATGGATATTTCATTTAAGCCGAATCATACAACTTGTGATCCTTTGTGACTGGCTTCTTTCACTTAGCCTAATGCTTTTTATGGTTTACCCATGTAGCATACATCAATATTCATTCATGTACATTGTCAAATAATAGTCCATTATGTGGATATACCACATTTATTTATCTTCTCATCAGTATGGATACTTGTGTTATTTTCAATTTGGGGGTTATTATTATTATTGTGAAGATCCACAAACATATTGTTCTCCCTGTGGATTTCAATTTATTTCTCTTGGATTCTACCTAGGAATGGAATTATTGAGTCATATGGAAACTCTGTACTCAGCAACATAAGGAACTGTAAATTATTTTCCAAAGTAACAGCAAAATTTGACATTCCCATCAGCAATGAATGGCAGTCCCAATTTTTTCATATCCTCTCCAACACTTATTACTGTCCAACTTTTTTTACTACAGTAGTCCTAGTTGGTTTGAAGCTGTATCTCATTTGTTTTTACCTTGCATATCCCTAATGACTGGTAATGTTGAATGTCTTTTCACGAGCTTCTTGCCCATTCATAAGTCTTGCTAGACAAAAGTCTATTCAAATATGTATTATTTTAAAAGAACTATTACCCAATTCTTGGTACAAACTATTAAAACTTTGGAATCTCCAGAGTGATGAGTGTGTTTTGTATTTTAATGAGATGATGGTGACAGGGTGCCCCAAAATAGCTTCAGGAGGGGGGCTGATCCCAGAAAGACCAAGACATACTAGAAAGCTCAAATTTTCAGATGCAGCCTACATGAAAGTCCTTTATCAGATATGTGTTATGCAAACATTTTCTTCCATGATATGGGCTGTCTTCAACTTTGGGAAGGCATTATTTTCAACTTAGAGGTTTTGAATTTTGATGACATCCAATTTATTTTTTTTTCTTTTGTCACACAAACCACACCCAAAGTCACAGAGTTTTATTCCTGTTTACTTTCTCTGAGTTTTATAATTTTAACTCATATTTAGATCTAAGATCAATTTTGAGTGACCCACCCTGTATATAATGTAAGATAGGGATTTACTGATCAGTTAAAAACTAAACCAATGTTAGAGAAACCCCACCGCCTGGGAGAAAATTTTTGCACACAACGCTAATGATAAAGGACTGATCACAAAAATCTACAAAGAGCTGATGAGACTCAACAAAAACAAAGAAAATAATCCAGTCAAAAAATGGGCAGAAGAGCTAAAAAGAAATTTCTCTGAAGAGGAAATGCAAATGGCCAATAGGCATATGAAAAAATGTTCAACATCACTTGTAATCAGGGAAATGCAAATCAAAACTACCATGAGATACCATCTTACACCAGTGAGAATGGCACATATTAAAAAAAAAAACTAACAACAACAAATGTTGGTGAGGTTGTGGAGAAAAAGGACTCTCCTGCACTGTTGGTGGGAGTGCAAACTGGTCCATCCACTATGGAGAGCTGTGTGGAGATTTCTTGACCTACTAAACATAGAGCTTCCATATGATCCAGCAAATCCACTCCTAGGTATTTACCCAAAGGACACAGAAACATCAATTCCAAAGAGCACCTGCACACCTATGTTTATAGCAGCACTATTTACAATAGTTAAGATTTGGAAACAACCCAAATGCTCAAAAATAGATGACTGGATCAAGAAGACGTGATACATATACACCATGGAATATTACTCGGCATTCAAAAAAGATAAACACATGCAATTTGCAGCAACGTGGATGGTGCTGGAAGGGACCATGCTCAGTGAAATAAGCCAGAAAGAAAAAGAAAAATACCGGATGGTCTCACTCATAGCAGGAATCTAGAAAACTTAAATAAGGGACCAGGAAAAAGAATAACTATAAGAAAGAAAATACCAAAATCAACAAATAACTATGAACAAGAGACACTCAATGGGGGTTGGGGGCAAGGAAAGGAGGGCTTGGGGTCAAAATAAGGGGGTTGTAATTGTATGGGGAATATAAAAATAAAATTTAAATTAAAAAATTAAATAATAAAAAAGAACAAAATTTAAAAAAAACTAAACCAATGTTGTCTCAATAAAGAAAAACAAACACAATGGACAACAAAACTGATTTAATTTCTAAATCATTGTTAACCAAAAAGTTATGCATATAACTTGTTTTCCAAATTCTGTACCCAATTTTCAACAAAAGCAATTAATTAATTAAATTTAATATCTTATACTTGAGATAGGATGAGACTCTAAGTTCAAGAAGGGCAAGAAACTTGAATGTAATTACTATTGCAAGATTAAAGAATTGTATATCACTTCAACACATTCAACTAGTCTTGTTTTTCTTTTGACAGGGGTAGAAAGGGAAGAGATCTAATTCTCCCCCCTTTAGTGGAGAATTATAAAGCTCAAGAAAACTCTGAATATAAAAACCCTTTCAAACGTGAAACCATTGGGCTTCCCCAGTGGTGCAGCTGTTGAGCGCTGGGTTGCGAAGCTGCCCGCAGCCTCTGCAGTGCCAGTTCGATCCCCGGCTGCTCCCCAGCCACAGGAGGAGGGTCCCACATGGCGCGCAGACCTCTCCTGACTCAGTCTTTGCTCCCCTCAGGAGTGCATTTCAGTCAATCCGCCTGTTGTGCTCCCCACTGTGTCTCTGGTGAATCCTCTCAGCCCCACACCTCTGGCCTAAACCCAGTTCTTGTGTGCATAAATAAATAAATATTTTTAAAAAATGTTATTTCTTGTCTGGTCCCTCTTCATGTGGCCCACACAGATGAGAAGTTCAGGGAATTCCCATGCTAGGAGATACTGATGGAGAATCAGGCTTGGGAATCACAGGTCGTACTGGTCTACTGGTCTAACCACAGGAACACTCTGTGATTATAGTTATTATCCATGTCCATAAAGGATCTAGCAAATACTGACAGGTATAGCCTGACTAAATGATAGCAATTGTATGAAACAGATTAATCTTGTCAGTCAAAAGAAAGAAAAAGACCGAAAATACCCACCTTATTCCATTTTCCCTTAAATTACTTGTATGTTTGAAGCAAAAACATCCTATACTTTGTAAGCACAATAGCTGACACTGACAAGAAGTTACATTAATAACTTGGTATTGTCCCAATGTAAAGGTGTCATCCTTAATTAATAATGTCCTGGAAATCAGCTCCCCAAGGACACAAAAGAGTCTCTGAAAAATCATGCTGATAGAAAACATCAAAATCAAACCTCTTAGAGCTGCTCGAATCTGAACAGTTTCTCCTCTTGTTCATTTTCATACCTTCTTTGATTCTGGATATTTATTGAACAGTTTATGTCTTACCCTCTTTTGTCATGTCTTTTTTAAGACTGTTAACTCCTTGATGACAGGGTCTTTGCTTTCCTTACTTTTCAGCTCCAGGAGCACTTAGACCATGGTAGGCATTTAATCAGTAGGGGACGATTGGTTGAAGAAGTAAGTAAAAAATCTAGCTAATTGAACATCACATCAGGTTAAAAAGGGAAAATGCAACTTATTTTTGGAAGAAACAGACTTCTAAAAGCATACCGGAAGAAGTATTTCTGATTTTTGCTATGGAGTGGGAATTACATTTGCCAAAGTATTCAAATCACTCTATGTCATAGAATATATTGTAGAATTGGTTTTATGGTTTATGGCTTTTGTATTTTCTTTTATGGTTGAGTCTGTAAAGATAAACTCACCCCCATCCAAACCCACAGCCAATATAAATCATGTATTCTGTCTGCTGAAACCTGGACACGGGTCTGTCTTTTCAATACTTACTCTAGCTCAGTGCCACAACAACACTTAGTTGTACCTCAGAGTTCTTAAATCATGATTTAAGGATATCTATCTGGCCATAAAACATTTTATTTCTTGCATTTGGAAAACAAAGTTGATCACTGAAAGTCAATATGTGTGCATACACACATATGTACACATTATACTATTAGTAAATGTGGTTTGTTTTTTGTAGATATGAAAAATAAATATCATATATCAGTCTCCACATTCCCTGTACACAGACTTCGTTGGAGCTTTCTCTCTCCAGCTACTGGCCAGCAGAGAGAATATGCCATTCATTGTGCCATTCTGGTGTGAAAAACAGAGAAGTAGACTCATCAGAACTACACTAAAAATAGCCAGCTCTGATTGTAATCAGGGATAGAATGAGCATTCCTGTTCATGTTAATGATCTGTTTCATTTCTAAATTTTTTTCGTTTGTGTTCTTATGTCTTTGGACCCTGCACTATCCCGAAACTATGGAGTGCCCCTATCTTGTCTGGTGATTTGAATTCTAACAGCAAACTCAGCTCCCTTAAATCATTAGGCAAACTACCAGGACTGCAGTATGTTGGCAACACTCACTTTCTTCTGTATGTTAATCACTTAGAGTTTTTATTGGGGCATTTGGACCTCTGGCCAAAAAAAAAAAAAAAATGAGTCCAGCTTCCACACACGCCAGTAGTGGGCGCAGGGCTCTGGAGCTGGCTGGGCTCAGGTGCCAAGAGAAAAGGTCTAAACGTTTGCTTTTAAAATGTAGGGTCAGCAATGAGGGACTTCCACCTCCTGCAACTACCACCACATTCCTATGGGGCTTCCACAGCCAGTGTGACCTGGTTTTATTTACATGCTCTCCCTATTCTTCATCTTGGACCCTCTGCCATGGTTGAAGGCTGAGTTGCTTCTGAAACGTTTGGTTTCTGTCAAACATTTTCCTGGATCTCCCACAGAGAGACCTAGAATATCCCCTTTTTATTCTTTTACCTGCCCCTTTCTCTACTTTAAAAGCAGTCTATACTACATTTCCAATGTTACTACTGTCCATGTATTCTGCTCTGTAAGTCAGCTGGGGAGCAGGCCTTTGACTGCCTTTGGTTTGCTGCTGCCTTGCGTTCAGACATCTCAGGTTGGGTGAATGTAGCTACTAGAAGGGGCGACATCAAGTCCTCCTATGAGGGTCCACAGAGTGCTTCAAGTCTCTCCCAGTTATTGATGTAGCATTGGCATCTGCCTGGACATACTCCGTAATCACTGGTTAGCCACAGTCTCAGTCACCAACATGTCCAAATTATTCTGTCCCATTGGTGTAACCAGGAGGGTGTGTGTGTCTGGCACGCATGCATAAGCATGTGCGTGCACGCGCGCACGCACGCACACACACACACACACACACACAAACAGGAGCTCCTAGCATGTCCCTCAGGTTGTTGGAAGGGTGCAGGGAAGAATGTGAACTATCATTCTTCAACATCTGTCTCGCAAAACTGTTCTAATTTTTCTGATTTGTTTCCATAGGAGCAAAATAGAAAAAAATCAAAAACAATTGCAGTCAAGTGGCGCATTCTTCCAGCAGAAGCAAAATAACTCTTGACATTTTTTGTTCCATTTTCTTATGCACACTCCTCCACAAGGTTGGAAATGTCCAGGTGATAAGCTTTTTTTTTTTTTTTTTGAGATGCAAAGTATAGGGATGGGGTGTGTGGTACAGTATGCATAGCACAGGAAAAATGCTAAATTTTCTATAAGACTGACCCTCGTGTATTTTATTTGCATATCTCCATTCCCTTCCCTCTCTAGTACATTTCCTCTGATTCCAGACCTCATCTCTCATGAATTAAAATGTGCACAGAATTCAATTCTTAGTAACTTCAATTCTTAGTAACTACTTGAATGCAACACCTTATAAACTTGTTTTTAAAGCCATAGCTTAATGTTACACAAATCTGTTTCCTGTAGAAATGTTTTCTAAATAAGCAAGGATATTTCTAGAGCAAATGATTTTAAAATGATTATTTAAGCAAAATGTAACATGTTCAAAAATCTTTGAAATGGAAAAAACAAAGCACTATAGGGGGTTGAGATACACAGGTGCATGCATTTGTCAAAACGCATGTTCATTTCACTGTGTATAAATCTAGCATTAAAATAATAGTAAACAAATATCAAACTAGATAATGATCTGTGTGCTTCAGCATTCAGGGATGAAGTATATTGATGTATACAACTTAATCTGAAAGATTGAAAAGTAGCAAGCAAAAACAGAAAAATACTAACAGTAAAATCAACATAGTAGGCATATGGGTCCTAACTGCACAATTCCTTCAGCTTTTGTGTAGGTCAGAAAGTGTTCACAGTACAACACAGGCATGGGGGCATGGAGGCCAAGCACCTGAAATAAGGAGATCTGACTCCAAGGCTCAGTGTGGCATGAATGAGCTATAAAATGTAGTCAAGGTCTCAATTACAATGGATCTCAGTTTCCACATTTACAAAATAAGATTCTCAAGAGTAGTTTGGTTTTCAATAATCTATTATTTTATGAAATAAGCATGGTCAAATGGTCAGAGCCTTAAATTCATAGGATCTTGGGCTCTGGTTTACTGAGTTTTTAGTCCAAAGGAAATACTGGAATTCCTATTATTCAACATTTTACCAATTGGAAATGTGCCTTTTTGATCATCTCATTTCTCCCAGTGCAAACTTCTCATCTGGTGCCAAGCACAGATGCCAGAAACACAGTGGGTGGGAATAACCTCTCCAAAACCGGTGCTAGTAAAGATGGGTCTGGATAATTTGAGAGAAAACAATTAGAGTGCTGTCCCACGGTGCTCTCCCCAAACCATTTTGATGTGGTTGTACAGTTCACAATCCATTCAGAGCCCACAGCCCTTGTGTCCACATTCAAGCAGAGACAATCACCTATAAGGTGTTTATTTGGGACCATTCTGAAAATTGGTCTTCCTCTTCACTCCTCCCTCTATCCACAAACCATATCACTCATTCCCAGGTCAACATAGCTGCCATTCCGATCTAATTATCTGACTGAAGGTTCTGTTCCTAATTAAAAGGAGGTAACATTTAACAGCCCCATTAATGATAGCTAGAGCAAAAAAAAACATAGAGCAGCTTCTACATAGCAGAAATTTATTTTTCATAGTTCTGGCAGCTGGAAAGTCCAAGATCAAGCCATTGGCAGATTCAATGTCTGGTGAGACTGTTTTCTTGATTCAGAGATGGTTATCTTTTCCATGTGTCTTTTATTTTTTTAAGATTTATTTATTTATGCATACAAAAGCTGGGGTACAGGCCAGAGGTACAGGGGGTGAGAGGATTCACCAGAGACAGAGTGGGGAACAGAACAGGCAGACTGATGAAATACATTGCTGAGGGGAGCAGCGGGTGAGTCAGGAGAGGTCTGCTGCGTCATGTGGGTAGCTCCCTGGCCAGGATCGAACTCATGCTGCAGTGGCTGTAGACAGCTTCATAGGTTGCGTCTTAACCCCTTGCACCACCGGGGAGGCCCCTCCATGTGTCTTTATATGGTGGGAGGGATAAGGAAGATGTCTGGGGTCTCTTTTATGCGGACACTAATTCCATTCATGAGCACTCTACCCTTATGGTCTATGTGCCTCCCAGGGTTCTGGTTAGAACCGTAATATCATCACAATGGGCATTAAGATTTAACATATACATTTTGGCGGACACAAATATTTCATTATAGCAAACTTTCAAATCCTTTTCATATATCACTTACTAATGGGAAAAGAAAAAGAGCTATTGTCAGTTTTCTACCCTCCTGAAAAACTCTTCTAACCTCATCCCACGCCCTTTATCCTGAAATAGAACCAATATACAAACCACCCTTAATTAATCTACCCGGAAGTCAACTCTCTTGTCTTTCATTTCATTCCTCGCTTCCTTGCTTCCTTAACTCATTCAACCAAAAATTTATTAACTATCTATCACTTGTAAGAAACTACACTAGGTTCAGAGACTACAATAAAGGGATAAGACAAATACAGTTCTTGCCATTGAGAAATGTCATTCTTACATGGTGTCTTAGAATTTTTCTGGTTTTTGTCATTGACAGTCCCATGCCCTGGAAATCCTCTCAGTCCTGAACAGACCTAGTCGATTAATCTGAATGTGTCAACAATAACATGAAAAAAGGGCCTCCCTCATGGCAAAATGGGTTAATACGCCACACTGTGCAGCTATTTGCAGCTGCTGCAGGATGAGTTCGATCCCTGGCCAGGGAGGTGACCCATATGGTGCAGCAGACTTCTCCTGTATCGCCCGCTGTTCCGCTGAGCAGTGTGTTTTGGTACATCTGCCTGTTCTGTTCCCCACTCTGTCTCTGGTGAATCTTCCCACCCCCAGCATCTCTAGCCTGCACCCTGGCTCTTTTATGCATAAATAAATAAATCTTTTTTAAAAATAATGCAATCAACAGTTGTCTTAGGATTACAAAAGTGCTCTGAGCATGTACGATGGTGGGACCTCACTCAGGTTGTGAAGTCATAGAAGGGTTCTCTGCAGTTGTCGACATGTGAGCTGAGATTTAAAGAATGAACATTGTGAGGGAATTCTAGCTAAATAAAAGTCATGGTCAAAGGCTCTGAGATGAGAAAGACTGTGGCAGATCTGAGAAATTTTAGGTCATCTGTATCTAGATTTTCCTGGGACTGCCCTGGGAATAGCTTGTTACTCTGGGCTAATTATTAATAGTGCCCCCTTTCATCTCATAAGGGATTTGGTTTAGAAAATGAAATTACATATTCATCCCAGAAAAACTGTAATATGTCCACGTGGCTATGAAAAAGAAATTGAATGGGGTGCAAATGAGACCGCCGAGATGTCAGAAAACTGATTAGTCATGTTCTCAAGGGAGGTTCAAAAGGTTTGGGATATTATTGTAAGAAATATGGGAACAGTGTGAAGACTCACATACCGAGAACTAACATCAAATGCATAGCCAATCATCAGACCAACCTAAATTTCCATCCAACAAAGACTGGATTAGAAAATGTAGAATATATATTCAATGGAATACTACCCAGTTATTTAAAAAGATGAAACAGTGGCTTTTGGGACAGAAGACTAATCTTGAGGTGATTATGCTAAGTAAAATAAGTCCAAAAAAGAAAGACAGTTATTGGATGGCCTCACTCGTTTGTGGACTATAAATAGTCAAAGAGAACCAACTGCCAAAAGAAGAATAATACTTAGACTCTATGAATAATATACTAGTTACCAAGAGAGTCGGGGGTGGGGGCTAGAGTAGTGATGGTGACAGGGTTGTGGCACATGAGCTTTGGTGGAGGGTGAACATGGCATAGTCATGAAGGGTAATGTGATGCTATCCTCCCAAAATTATATGGCTAAGCAAACTACTGACAAATCAATAAACCATAAAAAAATAAACAGCAAATACAAGAGTGCATATGAAAGGTCCATTCAGCACAGTATTTGCTATGATCCAGGTCAGAGATGGTAGCGGCTTACATTAAAGTGGAAGCATCCGAAGTGGAGCTAAGTCGATAATTCAAAAGCTATGTTGCAGAAATAATTGACAGGATTCAGTCTGATACCTGAAAGGTCAAGGGGGTAGAAGTGATGGGGCTGCCCCGGGTGGACCACATGGGGTGAGCAGAACTCTGAAGTGCACCCTACACATGGAATGCCTTGCAGTCTGCATTGCAAGGTTAGCATTCTTGGTAAAGGCAGCAAAAGAAGGACTAGCTAGGATAGGGGCAAGCTCTCTGGGATAAGCAAGTGGCTGGAAGATTCCATGGTGTTATTTAGGCACAGAGGATCTGAAAGAGAGTCAGAATCCCATGTCATCATTCCTGAAATCTACTTCTAATATGCACTATTCATTACCATTGATTTTTGTCTTATATAACTCTTACTTGCATATGTACTTTGTTTTATCTTGTTCTTTCCCTGGGACACCCTAAATGGACTATACATACTCAGAAGCAGAAACCAGGTTGGATATATCTCTCCCATCACCACAGGCTTACCCATGTCAGGAGGCAAGCTCTCACAAACTCGTGGAAGATGGTGCCCAGATGGACAGGCAGGTAAGAGTATATGCTTCTGCAAATAGACTGGTGTTAAGTTTGTATCAGCTAATTCCCAGTCAATCAAACTGAATAGACCAATATAACAGTCCACACCCTCTTCTGTAAAGGATCAATAGGAAATATTGTAGACCTTGCAGGTCATGCCATCTCTGCCATTTTAGTGAATACACAACCACAGATAATCAGTACACATAAGGGTGTGGTCAAGTTCCAAGAAACCTTTATTTTTGGAAACTGAAATTTGAATTTCATATAACTTCCACATGTTACCAAGCATTATTGTTTTGAATTTTTTCAAACCATTTAAAAATTTAAAATCATTCTTAGCTAGCAGGCATTTTGAAAAACAGGCAGCACCTGAATTTTGCTTTAGGGTCACAGCTTGCTGAACCCTGAATCAATACATCTATTTCCCTAATGTGTCAGTAGCCACTGCAACATGAGTTCAATTCCTAAAGCAGCCCATCATACATATTCTCAAGCAGAATCATTAAAAAGCTCACCCCAAATGCCTTCCCTTTTTCCTTGTCTCAAGTACAAAAAAAGACATTTAAAATGCTTTGAGCCTGATCGCTTATTCATCTTTTTAAATGGTTCTAATTTTTTTAATGTTTTTTTCTTTCTTCAAGCTTCTTTTGGGGCATTCTTTCTCTCTCTGCTTTCCCCCACTTAATCCTGCTTTTTTATTGTGCAAGTGTGCTTTCTCACTGATAAATTTTACTTTTACTACCAGAAGCATTACTGGGTTTGACATCTTTAGTGAGGATGCTGAGATTTCTCCAGTTTTTGTTTATCACTTGCCTTTTCACAACCATGGGCAGCCTCAGATCTTCCTAAATGAAGGATTGATGCCTCCACAGCATGACTCACACCTGAAAATCTATTAACAATTAACAGCCAGTAAAAACAGAGAACCCAAAGACTCAGAGGCTGCCAGTTTCATGGGAGGTAGGGGCCAACTTTAAGTGTGAATGATGTGCCCAGAATTTAATATATTAATCCCTGACTGATGGCATCGGAACCCCTGTCCAAGTCATAAACACCATTTGTTTATTTGCTTGTTTGTTTAAAGAGAACACTCTTGCATCACATGATAATTTGCAAAACAAAACTAAGACATGCAAGTGGGAAAGAATGACTGTCATTTCATGGTGGCGCAGAGGTTAGTCTCAGCACTATCAAGCTATCACCAGCCACTGCAACATGAGTTCAATCCCTGGCCAGGGAACTAACCCATATGGTGCAGCAGACCTCTCCTGTCTCGCCCACTGCTCCCCTCAGTAGTGTCTTTCAGTAGTTACGCCTGGGCTGTCCTCCACTCTGTCTCTGGTGAATCCTATCACCCCCAGCACCTCTGGCCTACACCCCAGTTCTTGTATGCATAAATAAATAACAATAAATCTTTAAAAAAAAAGAATGAATCATTTCTGCTTATTTCATGATACAGCTGATAGACTAAGGCTGGAGGTTCTCACTGAAATGCACCTCACCAAGTGGGTTTCTGCAAAGAGGACTGTGTCCAGCAGAAACCTCACTCCCCATAAGGGAGATATCTCTATATGGGACTAGTGCTTCAAATCAAAGCCATGCATCCTCATGGAGAGTTTTAAAAAAATGAAAGAAATGTTTACTCGGTAAGCAAAAGAACCAGACTAACAACAATGGAACAATTTTTTCCCAGAATTTGATGATGTATTATTTATGACAACAATATGTTAAAAATGTGTAGGGGAAGAGTTTATGATGTTATGAATGTAAGACAGATTAGGAAAAGACAGATTAGGATCAGGAAAGATAAGTGGGGAACCTCACTCTATTCTCAAGCCTATCATATTCAGTATGTGAGAGGCTGGGGATGTCTCTTACCTCTAAGTCTTTGATACTAAAAGGAAATAAAAAAAAAAAATTGGTCACTACCGCTCTTGAATACAACCCTTCATCTGAGATACAGCAGAAACTGTGGAGAGAGCTGAGACGGGATGGTTGCATAATGGATACCACGATGCCTTCACCTCCTTCCCATCACACTCAACACTTATAGTGACAACTGGCATCTGTGATCTTAGCTAACAGTTTAGGACTTATGGGAAACTCTACTATTTCAAACCGGTGCTCTGATGCACAGTCCTATTACCAAATTCTACTTCTGCTTCTTTAGAATGTTGCAGGCCCAACTGAAGAGTATTTAAATCCACAAGTCTCAATGGCATTAAAATGAGCCCTGGCAACCAAACAGAGGCCTGAGGATACAAAAGCTAGTAAGAACGAATCCTGCCACACAAGTGTGACTGGTGCCACCCAGGGTGTGGACACGAACCTAATAGATGGTGCATCCATGGCGGCTCAGTGTTTGATTCACCTCGGTTGTTACAGACTCAGCCTAGTTAGATAAAATGGTTGTACTTCTTCCATGCACCATTCCCTGGCTCATGAAAATGGACCATTTTTACAAACTGCCAATTCCAAAAGTCTTCAATGGACTGAGCCAAGAGAAAGGAAAAAAAAAAAAAAAAAAAAACCAGTTAAAGGCATTCTCTGAATTTGCTAATAGGCATGCATGACTCTTTTGGAACCAAAATAGAATTTTTGATGAAGTACCTTGTTGCATATTTGAAATATTAGTCTAGGGGTCCCAACAAGACATAATTCACTCTGCTGGTGAGAACAAATCTCATTTCCACGTCCATTTCTCTAAACTCATTACTGACCCAGGGGAAAACGCTAGCCTGAAGCCAGTGTTAATAAAGACACTGGTGGAGTTGTTGCTATAGAACTAAATGCAATAATGGGCAACAAGCTACTTAGTGGTGGTGGACCCTTGGATTTGTGGATACCCTGAATTTTTTTTTAATGTAATTTATTTATTTATGCATACAAGAACTGGGGTATAGGCCAGAGGTGCAGGGTTGAGAGTATTCACCAGAGACAGAGTGGGGTACAGAACCAGCAGATCTACTGAAATACACTGCTGAGGGGAGCAGCGGGTGAGACTGAAGAGGTCTGCTACACCATGTGGGTCAGCTCCCCACCTAGGGATAGAACTCATGCTGCTGTGGCTGCAGATAGCTTCATAGTGCTAACGCTTAACCCCTTGTGCCACCTGGAAGGCAGTTTCTGAAGGACTTAAAACTCAATCCAGGGCAGAACTTGACTTCCAAAAAAGATGTGGTTACTTTATGTGATGACTTGTCATAAGACTCATCTGGCTTAGATGGTGTAACTGTCAACCTGCCTTTGAATGAACAATTCCTAGGAATAATTGATTTTAATTTAATTTTGATTTAAAAATAAAAAGGAAACAGCTGGATGCAGTAGGGGAATTAAAAAATAATGATAACTTTGGCCTCCCTGGTGGCGCAGGGGTTAAGATGCAACCAATGAAGCTATCCACAGCCACTGCAGCATGAGTTTGATCCCCAGCCAGGGAACTACCCACATGGCGCAGCAGACCTCTCCTGACTTGCCCGCTGCTCCCCTCAGCAGTGTATTTCAGTAGATCTGCCTATTTGTCCCCCACTCTCTCTGGTGAATACTCTCACCCCCCACACCTCTGGCCTGTACCCCAGTTCTTGTATGCATAAATAAATAAATCTTTAAAAAATAAACAATGATAACTTTGGGGTCAAAGAGATCCAAATTTTAAATCCAGGACAAATTTTATTCCTACTTTGTGAGATAATCTCTACCACTTGTTAAATATAAGTTATCTGTGGGTAGGGATTTCAAGTCTTCATTTTTGCTGCCATATTTTCACATACCTTATCATATAATAGGTGCTCGTTAAATATTCATTACATACATTTGCCTTCTGGGCTTCTTTTGAAAATTAAGAGAAATTAGATATGTAACATTTTTGGCACTATGCTTGGCACAAAGTAATTCCATAACAAATTCAGAATAAATCAACTGTTGGTACAAGGTCACTGGTAAAAGGCCAGAAGAAAAATTTGTCAAAAGCAAACAAACGGGACTACATCAAACTAAAACACTATGTCAAACACTTACACACGGTGACAAAAACTATCATTATAATCAAAAGACACCCTTGCAAATGGGAGAAAATATTTGCAGATAATATAACTACAAGAGGCAAATATCCAAAATCTACAAAAAAAAATCATAAAATGCAACAATAAGAAAACAAATAACCCAATCAAAAAGTGGGCAGAAGAGCTAAATTGACATTTCTCCAGAAAAGACTTTCAATGGCCAAAAGGCACATGGAAAACACTCATAATCACTTATCACGAGGGAAATGAAATCAAAACCACAATGAGATACAATATCTAAATGTGATAATGGCCTCCCTAGTGATGCAAGGGGTTAAGCACAGCATTATGAAGCTGTCTGCAGCCTCTGCAGCATGAGTTCAATCCCCAGCCTGCCAAGGAGCTACCCACATGGTACAGCAGGCCTTTCCTGTCTCACCCACTGCTCCCCTCAGCAGTGTATTTCAGTCAGTCTGCCTGTTCTGTTTCCCACTGTTTCTGGTGAATCCTCTTACCCTCTGCACCTCTGGCCTGTACCCCAGTTCTTGTATGTATAAATAAATAAATCTTAAAAAAAAAATACCTCATACTGTATCTTCACACAGTCACCCCCAACTGTGCAAGGATGATGAACTTTTCATTCCATAAACCTGGCTTTGAACTTGTCTTTGCCAATATAATTTCTACATATTTTTAAAAATCTGAAGAACCTATATAAACTTCTTGTTCAGAGAGAGATAGAATATGAAATGCAACATCCCTAGGGTAATGGGACCATTCTCCATCTCCTCCTACTCTTTACCACACTTTCATTTGCTTCTTTAATGTGAGGATTTTTCTCTCTGTGTTTATAATGGTGCATCTCAGTTCCCCAAATAAAACATTACTTCTTTATAGCAGGAACTTCTCCTTGGTGCATATCCTTCATGGATTGGCAACTCACTCATATAACCCAAGGAGCAATTATCCAATAAATGATGAAAAGATATTAGCAGGTACCAGGCATTTGCTACACACTGTATAGACACAAACAAATGGCTTTTTTGTGATTCACAGTAACTTTCCATAAACATATATATACAAGGTAATCTGAAGGAACTGCAAGGTAAGATAGACACGAGGCAATCTGAAGGGATGAAAATAGCACTGTACAAACACACATGCAAGTATATACATTAAATACACTCACATATGTCATGAGGGGATATTTCCATCTAGCCATTCTCAGAGGCAGGATTCTTAAGCAGGCTGTGGTTTAAATGCTGGCTATTATTAACTCTTGTGAGTCAGGCTGCCCAGACTGGGAAAACAGCCTAGAAAAAGGTCCAGATTCTCTGTAACAGGATCAGAACTGACCCACCCCAGTCACTTATGCCCATTCTCTGGACAGTATACAGCTCCAGTTGACTGCTCCAAGCCTATTTTCCTCCACTCTCTTGTTCCTGCTCAGTGTGTTTGAGTCTGGTTGCCCATTCCAGTCATACCCCCACTGACAGGCACATCGCCGCTGTACACAAATATGCATCCCTTTAACCTAATACAACTTGAAATCACTACATTAAAGTTTCCAACTTTGCTTGCTTATTCAGGAGCGAGAAAAGATGGAATGGTTATTGGTGTTTTAATAAAGAACTGATTATCCTGCTCTGAAACAGATAGAGAAAGGCAAACACCAAAAAAGCAATCCATCTGCTTTCTAATTGCTGCGATTGGAGTGTGGGGGTGTCAAGGGACAGGGACAGCTAAGAGTCTGTTGCTACAAAGAGCAAAATGGCAAGTCCAGAGAGTTCTCATCACTCCAGAACTGCCAACTGATCATTTTCCATCTATGAAATGCATCCAACAGTGGACAGGAGACAAGCTATCCATACCAATAAACAAACATTGCCAGGCATCAGAATTGTGAGGAAATAGAGGGAGTAACAAAAGTATGCTACCATATATACAGATAAAAGGGACAGAATTTCTTCCAACACAGATGATTGCCCACACTGAGCACATGGATAAATGATTATCGCCAAGTTGAAAGAAGCAAGTCTTGGGCATATGTTATAGCTAAAGTCGAAGCAGGGGTGCAAATTATATAACAGGACAGACAATTAGGGGATTAATTAATTAGGGGTCTGTTTAGACTTCTATTTGTCAATGCTAATTATTTGTTGGTTTGAAGTCGGTTACCCTGTCTTCATTAGTGAGTGTCAGTGAATGATAACATACTTGGATTTCCACAAGTATTTCTGTTGCTCCCCAGGACTGTATTTGCAGCAAGTGCTCATCACTTTGCATGATGACAGTAATAATCAAGGGACACACGCTCACTGAAGCTAAACACTTTTTATTCTTTTAACAGAGGTGTGTTACTGTTACCTTCCTTTAAACTTTAGCTTCTGTCTATTCTTTGCTATATCAAGGAAACCATTTTCCTTCTACTTCAAAGAAGTCCAAATGGCTAGGTTCTTTGAAAGAGAATGAGTTAGCAAAAGTTCTCTTCAGGAAATACTTGCTTCCTCAGCTCCATTTTACAAACTTTCCCTGTCCTGGATCCCTTGTCAGCCCCTCCTTAAGTTTCCCTAATGTTAGTAAATAACTAACAGTCATCTTGGTTAGGGAATCTGTAGATAGCCTTCCAATGGAGAACTATTGATGGGATCAACTTGCTCATGTGCATATGTGTGTAATCATTAATTTGGTTGTTTTTTTTTTTTTTTAAGAGTGGCTATTCTTGATCTCTTACAGCTGCCCTTAACACATGATACAGAACAGCATATATTTTCACTTCTGCTATCCAGCAAAAGTCATTAGGTTCAAGATCAAGGTGGTAGTGAATGAGGAGAGAGTAAGGACAGTGACTCCAAAGAGATAAGTGAAAGTCTTTATCAGCAATGCCTTGGGAATATACCTGGAGGGAGTAACAGATTTCAAAAATGGAAAGAAATAAAAATACTAGATTCATCGTTTTTGATTACTGAAAAAAAGGTTGTGCAAAAAATGAAGGGGAGAATGGAAGAGACTATAAAAGATCAAAAAATGCAGTCAGAAAAATTTGACACATTTTCACTTGTGGGTGTTATTTTGGTCTTGTTGACCACTTAAACTAATAACAAAAGAGAAGAGAATCTAATCAAACAGATCCTCCTCTAAAAGTTAGACCTGAAGAAACATGTGTTTCAAAGAAACTATTTCATTTACTTCAATAGAAAGTTTTTCATGGTATATCTTATTTTAGAATTTCTAACTGTATCTTCTCTTCTTATTTTTTTAAAATTAGAATTGTTGGGTTAATTTGTGATTTTGTTATTTCTGGGCACATTTAGATGGGCCATTAGTGTCAGATGCTAAAGGTGGCAATTCCAAAGGCAAGGGAATGGAGTCACAGTTATATAACCCTTAGTCATGCATAAAGATGAACTCCTGAAGAAGAGGCCAAGGGGCAGGGGTAGAGGAGGACAGTATCTTGAGTGTAGAAATAGATAAAATGACAAGAAGACTAGAGTTGCCATCTGCTGGAGGATAGAAAGAATGACATTTGACACTCACTAGAGAAAAGCTAAATTCATTAGTCAAAATAACAAATCCCCATGTACTATGCACTGACAGTTGAATAATTAAAAAAAAAAAAATTGGGAGGGATGTTATTTTAGTTGGGCAGTTTTAGGACGAAGTAGAAAATAATTGGGGAAATAAAACAATAGCATTTTCTTTTCCTAACTTGCACCCTGCACAGTCTTAAAAGGGATGAAGACTATCGCTTTATTTTCTTTCAAGTGCCAGCACGCTCCTTCAATGTGTATTTCTCACTTTCACCACTGTGACTTTGAAAATGAAATTGATGATGGGGCTTCTCTGAGTATGTCTAGTCACTGCTTCCAGATTTTCTTCCTGCTTATGTAACATGACCAAAAATCACGAAACTCACTTAGGTTCAATATAACAAACACTGGGCTGAGAGTCAGACAGTCTAGGTGGATAATATGTTTGCCTACCAGCTACCAGTGTAACTATAAGCCAAGCATATAATTTCTCTGGGTCTTGGTATTTTAAGCTACAAAATAATAAATATGTGGAGGAAGAGCTGCAGAGTTTAAATGATCTCTAAGGTCTTTTTCAGCTCTAAAATTCTGTGAATGTATAAGCATTCCAAATGCATATAGCACTTATAACATGAATATTCAAGTTAAATTCTCATCATTGCTTCTACCGAATACAGCAAAACAGCACCTAATGGCTTGATTAATCAGCCATAACCATCTTCTTAGCCAATGAAGGGAAAAAATGTTCTCCCCTTTCTCATATTGTAGCCAAAGAGTCACTTATTTAAATTTGATTTCTCCAATGCTGTTCCTCTTGCAGCTCCCTGTGAAGAAATATATAAAACAAAATAGCTTCAAGAATTATGGAGCTAGAATAGCAAGCAACCTTTAAAATCAGACTTGGAAACTGAGTTTAAGGGACACATTCACACTTGAACAACTGGTTTGAGGTCAAAATAGGTTAGAGGTTAGACCACTTGATGGGCAAGTTCTTCCTTTCCTGAATCAAAACCCATCGTTCTTTCAGTAGCTGTCAGTCTGGTGCATCTACAGAGTCTGGGTCAGGTCTTTTTCTCTCTTCTTCTCTCATATGGAAACACCAGTGATTACTATCTGACTCCTTCCCTTGACAAGTTACATAGACAATTTTTCATTCATTTATTTATTCACAATTATTTAATGGCTACATATTTGTTACATGGCATTCTTTTTTGTAAAACAGAAGAGTTAAGACTCCTATTCTCATGAATATTTTTATTTCTGTTATTTGGGAGATGAATTACATTTTAATGGGAGATGAAGGAAACATGTATGAACAGACAGGTATCTAGGAGGAGTATGCACCATGCCAAACCATTAAAATGTGGTGGTATGATAATTACCTGATACCCTTTTTAGATTGAGTGTCAAGGAAGACTTCTCTGAGGAAGATACTGCCAAACTGGGGCTTGAGTGATAGCAGGGAAATGGCTATTCCTAAATTGGAACAGATTAACATTTGGGGGAGGGGCATTCCTAAAAAAGAACAGATTGGCATGGGGGGAGGGGGAGGAATCAAAGAAGTGAGGTTGGAATAAAATCAACAGAGGGATAGTGACAAAAGATAAAGTGAAGGAGGCAGGTAAAAATGCAGATGACTTGGGTTCACAAGGTCATGCTGAGAAACCTGGGTTTGATTCTAAGTTTTCTGGGAAACTACATTATGCAAAGAAGTAAGTTCTCTTTTCACACAAATCAGTCTTCCCAACAGACCTCCAAGAGGTAATTTCTTACTTTTTAAAAAATTTGTTGTGACTTTTAGGCCACCCAGAACTTTGTACATAGAAAGTTTTTAAATAAATAGCTATGGATTGACTGATGGATTGGGTAGTACTGAAATCTTTTAGTATTTTAAGTAGGAGCTTAACCCAGGGGCAGTCAGAGATCATGATGATTGCAGCCCTTGACCTCAAATCCACATGAATGCTGAGGAAATGAGCTCAGCCTGCAGGCCCAGGGCCTCAGGCACAGCCTCTAACTCCAGCTGAGATGCCTCAGCAGCTAGGAGTGGTCCTTAAGAAATGTAAGGGGAATCTTTGTGGACTCTTTGAAAGCAAAGCAAGCCCCCTAGCTCTGGAGAAAGGTTCTTACCATCTTGTACTCACATGTCACACAGCTATAATTGAAACTTTGGAACAGGTAAATCTGTAGCAATTCACAGTGTTCATGTTCAAAAGAGTTATCTTTGTGTAAAACAGCAGTCTGAATAATGGGGGGAATTAATTCCAGAGGTTACTCTGTATTTTCTCTTTTAATTCAAATCCCGTTTTTATATGCTTTTCTTTTGACTTGAAGGTGATCTTTAATTACAGCTTTAAGAGCAGGGAGTATAATAAAGAGGTCATTAAACATTTTGAAAACTAGAATGCTGCAAATGGTAGCGAATAACCTGACATATTTTTCACTCTAAGCTCTAGAAAAGCAAAGTGCATGTAATTAGCAAAGAGTTAGGAAGGAAAAAAAAAATCTTTCTCCAGTCTGCCTGGCCCATAGTGACCTAAGAAGTCCTCTGTGACTGGAGGACCCTATATCTGGGATACCCAGGCAGATACCAGCACCATTTTAATCCTATGTGATCTTTGTAAAGCTAAGCAATAGATAGATAAATAGAAAGATAGATAGATAGATAGATAGATAGATAGATAGATAGATAGATAGATAGATGGATAGATAGATAGACAGCTAGGCAGATAGGCAGACAGATAGATACACACACATATATACATGTGTGTATATATATATATATATATATGAATTCATGAACAGAAAATTAAAAAGAAAAAACGCAGGAAGAAAGGAAGAAAAGAATAATTGAAAAATGAAATGGAAAGAAAAGGATCAGGATAAAGAAAAGAGGATGGATGTAGAGAGAGAAAGAGAGAGGGCATGACAAATACAGAGAAAGGCAAGGGAGAACATCAGCTATAAGCGACCACAAATGTTACATGGAGGTAGAGGGGATGGCTTCCCAAGCATTTGGGACAGCGCCTGGCACAGACCAGAAGGGAGATAGCTGGATGGATGGGAGGGGGGAGGGAGGGAGGGAGGTAAGGAGGGAGGAAAAAAGGATATTTAGAGCTTGGGGAAATAAAGGAAGATCTGGATTTGAGATAGGCAAGCAGGAAGAGAGAGGTGAAGTTAATTCTTAAATGAAGAGGAAGAAATGAAGCGATCCAGACAATTACTCCCCAATCTGGATACAAAAAGCGTCACTCAGAGGAGCTGTGTCAAAATACTGATGCTCACACTTGTTCCCAGTCCTGTGATATCAAACTGGGGAGGAGGTGGGGTTGTACCAAAAGTCAATCTCAAACTCTCTCCCCAGGTTATACTGATAAGCAGTAAGCTTTGGGCATCCTTGTGCTGCTTGCAAAGGAGACTAGAGAAGACAGGACTGGTGCACAGCAATGGGACTGGTGCTGCGGAGCCCTGGGCAGCAGCTGGGGACTGTCAAAGGACACGTACTTCTCAAGAGGATGACTCATCTTCATCCTCTCCAGGTTTCCCCCTTTAGAAGCAGTCCCCACGTTTGCCTCTTTCCAAATTGCATGCCCTTTCAGAGGCATTTGGAATGGCAGGTGGTGAAGCACAAAGGGAATATGTAGGAATCAGCTTTCTCCTTTGCTCATGGCTGGGAGTGGGGAGACAGCCCGTCCCTCGTGTTCTCTCTTGGATTGCTCAGGTGCCTCAGGCTGGTTTGAGAGTTTGGCCCCTGCTAGTAACAGGGAGGTAAGAGAATGTCTCTCACGTCCTTAGGAATTAGCAAAACTGTCTCGGTTTCTGAGACGGGACAGGCGACACTGGCACCTAGCATCCCTGACGCGCATTTCCGATCGCCATGGTATCACGCGCAGCAGCGAGGCAGCGGCCAGGGCACCGCGTCTGCGCCCCGGCCAGGCTGGCGCGTGGGGTCGCCGCTGTCCCCACAACCGCCCGCCACAGCGCGCCGGGGAGCCGCACGAGCCTGGGGGCGGCAGCCAGCTCCACGGGGAGCTCAGCCGCCCAGGCGAGGCAACAATTGCCTCCCTCTCTGGACTAAGTCTACGTGGGCCCGACTTGTGTGTTACTATGACAATGGTAAATAGGTTCACTGGCTTTCAGGGGAGCAGCTCCGTGCAGTGTGAGCTGTGACAGGCACAATCTCTCTCCAGTTCCAGAATACACACATACCCATTCATGGGTCTGTTTTCACACCATATAAAATGAGGGCGTTGAAGAAGTTTTAGGCACCGGCATTTTACTGACAATAACCTATACTGAGTTTGATTTAGTGGTCGGACTACAAAAAAAAAAAAAAATAATAATAATAATAAAAAAGCCTGATGGTAGAGTAGACAGAAGAGAATTAAGCATTCTTATCAAATAGTAATTTGCTTTCTAGAAAGAAAAAAAAATGAGCTAATTGTTTTTGATAAAGTGGTTCTGTGAAATTCTACACATACCAGGAATGTCAAACATCCTTAAGAATTACAACTACATATAAGATGGTATTTTTTTTTTTTTGGTACTTCTTAAGTATAAGGTATCTCTTTTCTTTGAGGCTCAGTGTATCCTTAAAAAAATTACAGTGCACCTTCAAGACTAAGCTTTGCTAGAGTATAGGTTACCTACCATGCCAGAGTCAACCTTAAAAACATATTAGCAGAAATAAGGTATCGATTAAATATAGTCACAGTAAACAGTAAATTTACATTAATATTCCCCACCACTCGTGATTTAGCATTTTATCAGTCAACAGAGCCTACGAGTGCATGTCTATCCACATTCACAAAATTAAACCTTGCCACAATTAATAGGATTTAGAATATACAGCCTTTTTACATATTAGAAAAGACATGTTTTTTAAAGCCCACTATCATAGGATTTAACTAAAGACATATTCTGCAATTATCCCTGGTTGTAGTTCATTTGCATATATCTCATGAATTCATTCTAATCACAAGCCATTTTAAAATATGGATGGTTGAAATATACTTCCTTCAGTTCAGCTCTATGGGCACCTACCCCTTTCATCTCTACTTTACCCAATTAATACCCCTTGGGTATTTCTGCTCCTCTTAGTCCCAGCTGGTACAGGACCTGGTACAGGACCTTCTCACTCCGGTAATACCTGGAAAAACATCATAATGCTTTTTCCCTAGTACTATCTCCCCAACCACACGCATGAAGTCGCCAAACCCTCATAAGGCTCAGCTTCCTTGTTTCTCCAGGAAGTCTTTCTATTCTATTTCACTGTCACCTAATCATGGAAAATACTTAGTTGGTAGGTTATCAAGTCTTTTCTGTTATGTTGATCATAAACTTCTCTCATAGTATTTCTTTTTTAGTCATTTTTTTTATGTGAGCATGTCAGAGAACCTACTATGTCAAATTTATTTGTTTATCTGCCAGTGTGACTAGCACATTAAAATAACAATAAATACTTGAGAGACTGAATGAATAGATGAATTAATATTGATGTTAGTTCATTCTAATGGACTCAGCTCCTTTGGGGAATTCCTGGATTAATTCTCCTCCAACTCTCTGAAAGACATCATATCTCTAGTAAAATGAAATGTGGAAACATGGTTTGGATCCTGATTCAAACAAATCTACTAAAAATAAATAAATTGGAGAGATAGTGGAGACATCTGAATATGTTATGCATAGTAGAGAATATGGAAACAATAGCACCATTTTGCTAAAGTATGATAATGGTATTGTACTGAGCTATACATTAAATATTTAGAATTAATGTTATGAGATCTGTGATTTTAATTTATAGCACTCCACATGATCATGCACAGGTGGCAAGACATTAACAACTGTTGTCTAATAGTTAAATCTATTGGTTAACTAAAAGTTAAGTGTAATCAAGGATTATTTAGAGACTCCTCTCATCATATCACAGTTGATAAGGAATAAAATGATAATTAAGAAAGTGACAATAACTGCGGAGAGGGAAGAAGGATTTCAAATATGAGGTCTGTTTCTCAGCTGCACTGTGAAACAAACAGCTAACTATATCAAATCCCAGAGGCGGTAAACCATGGTTCACGCCAGTAAGTAGTGCAAGGGCTACTGGAGCCAAAGGAGAAAAACTGAGCTAGGAAAACACTAGTTTTTTACCAATATATATTCCCACTTTACTGGAAAATGTAGTTACTTGGCCAAAGAGAGAGGGAAATGACAATGCTAAATGTATGTATTAGCTGTTGTCCTTGCAAAAATGACAAAATGAAAATATCCCACGGGTACAGAACACAACTTTAAAATCCACTGCTTATGTATCAGCTCACATTTATTTTCTTAACACTTGTTCTATGGCTAGAACACTAATCTTATTTGATAGATGAAGAAACTTAGGTCCTGCTAGTGAACACTATATTATCTTTAAGTTGTTTAAAATTATTAAATGGGTGGAAAAATAACTCCCAAGATTACCACTGAAACTAAATCTCAGAATTAGAGCAAAATTGTTGCCTGGCATTCTGATCATTATTTTATAACATGCAATTCATCTCTTATCTGTTCACAAAATAGTTGGATTGAAAACCTTGCATCATTTCCTACCATCAGGCTACAGGAAGACACACATTCCCAGCTATAGAAGTAGCCCAGAAGGGTTGTTAAGGTCTTTTACAGAACATCAAATATTTCCGGAGGGCTTTTAAATATGTCTCATTTTAACCCTCTTTACACTACTGCAGCTAGGTGGGTGGTAAATGCCATTTAGTTTGCTTTATGAATCAAGAATTCTTATGGCAGCTGGATGGTGTTCTAGGTACCAGAGTGGAGAGAATTCTGGAATTGGAGACCCAGATACAGTCTTGTTAAATCCACATCACCAAAGTGGCACAGCATTGCCTTTCTTTTTCAGTCCTCAGGGATTCTGAGAGAGCAAAGCCATCAAAGTAAACAGTACTTTGCGTTCCACATTGGTTGAAAAATACCCTAAGAGGAACACCTGCTTCTCAAAAGACTTCTGAAGCCTTTGCAATGTTCACAACAACTATAGGAGTGATGTACTAGTCACCATATTATGTAATGAAACAAACTTTGTTTGGGTTTGAAGAGATGCGCAAAGTTTGGCAAGATGCCTGCTTCATTTTGTCCATTTTGTTGTTTGAAACAAAGACAACAACAACAAATCTGGTTGGTATCCATCACCTTTTGTTAGGCAATTACATTGAAAGAAAGTAGCTGAATTCCATTAAACAACATTCCGTATTTGCATATATCCTTTAAATACCAATTATATTGAAATCAAGCAGATGGATTTAAATTCTTTTGGAGAATTACCTATTTTTTCAATGTGTACTTACTCATATAGGGTTATTTCTTTTTGAACAGATTTAACCTCTGCAAATGGTTGAAGAAACTCAAGACAACCATTTGAGGAGAGAGACCAGGCAAGGTCCTTATCTTTAATGGTTTTGATAAAAATGACATTCTCCCCTTGAAACAGTTCTCAAAGCAGAGGGCTGAACTTTTAACACCTAACTTCCTTATTCAACAGTAATGAATTTTTCAACCAAACAATCAGAACCAGTCCATGTTGAATATCGACGATGCAGCAGCCCAGCAGGGCTTTGCAAATAGCGATTTGGTTTAGGATGAAGTTATAATTCAAATCTCTGTTGCTTTATGGGTTAGGTAAGAACTCTCCTCCCCTTCAGCTAAAGACCATGTCCAAAGACCTAGCTTCACAAAAAAATGTCTAATTTGATTTTTCTACGGTTTTTATATTTACTCTGTTTCAGTCTATAAGCCAGTGGCACTATTACATCACAGAACACCACCTCATAAATCAGCTAGAACCAGCTCTCAACACCTTTATGCTCACTTTTCAGTGTTTGTTAAGTACTTTGGAATTCACAAACTCATGAATGTCAGTGCTGAAAGGGATCTTAGAAATATTTCCATCCAACTCTCTTTTCCTATTATGGAGAAGGATTTTAGCAACAAACATACAATCACACAGGGCTGGTAGGTATGGACAAATCACAATTTGAACATGGATATCCCAACTCTAAGTTTAGGTCATTAATCTATATCAGAAATATAATGTGGATTTTGCTCTTCAGAAACTTCAACCTAAGGAGTTTTTTTGGGGGGGATAAAAAAAAGGTAGAGGTTCAGAAACAACTATAGAACAATTTAAAATAACATTTAGCAAAACACTTAATTTTCAGATGAGTAATTAGATGAGTAACAGTTCAAAGAAGGGAGGGATTAATATAGACTCTTAGGGATGTGATTTCCCACTAGCAAATGAACTCTTCGAAGAATGGAATATCCCCAAAATATTTTATATGCCCCAGATTAGCACAGTAAATGAAAGAGAGTAAGTGCCAACTACATGCGTGTTGAATGGATGGGTGGATATATGGATTTGTGAATGGGTATGTCAATATCTGGGGAATGAAGGAGGAAGGAGGATTTAACAGGGGCTAGAATAAGAGGGAAAATGTGGAGGCTAGAGAATATTAAAATGAGCCTTGTTTATTTAGAGGCTGTTAAAAAAACAATCTGCTCGAAGCAGAAGACACCATTAGGAAGTAGCAGGTGACGTATTTGGACACTGGCATCTGCGCATCATGCAGTTGATCATCACCTGTTCCCATGACTTCACTGGGTTATGTTTAGATTGGTGTTGTATGTGCAGGGTAAGTTTGAGGAACTTGTTAATGAATCCAGACTCCCATGTACAAAATGAGAATTCTGAATGTGTGTGGTCGTTGGTATTCTGTTCTGTTCTTTTTCTACGCAAACAGCAACAGATGGTACAAGGGGGCCGAAAGGAGTGGGAATCCAGGAGGAAAGTTTAAATTGTCCCATTTTCTCTCTTGCTGGATCTACTGCGGATAAATGCTGGGGGAAAGGAAGATCGTAGAAGAGTGTATAATTCTCTTAGTTGCTCCATACAAGATTCTGGGAATGCAGAAACATCACTTTTCACCAATCCCAGCTGTGTTAACTTAAGTGATGTAGGTTTTCTGTGCCTTGATTTTCTTATATTTATTTGGGAAATAGTTGAATCTCACAGAAATGTAGTGAAGAACTGGAATTAATATATTACAGTGCTGTACTTTTGTGCTTGTATATAGTAATCACTACAAGGTTTGGTGGAAGTGATGAGGATACTGATGAACATCCGTGATGCTTTATTTAAAAAAGTACACTGATCCTTTAAAGAATCATATCTTGTGTTCAAAATTCTCCATGTCGGGCCTCCCTGGCGGTGCAAGGGGTTAAGCACCCCGCTATGAAGCAATTCACAGCCTCTGCACACGAGTTCGATCCCTGGCCAGGGAGCTACCCTCATGGCGCAGCAGACCTCTTCTGGCTCGCCCACTGCTCCCCTCAGCAATGTATTTCAATCAATCCACCTGTTCTGTTCCCTGTTCTATCTCTGGTGAATCTTCTTACCCCTCCACATCTCTGGCCTGTACCCCAGCTCTTGTATGCATAAATAAATAAATTTAAAAAAAAAACAACAAAATTCTCCATGTCTTCAAAGCCCTCTCACTAGATCCAACATGCTACCCATTTTACAACTCCTTGAACAGAGGCTTATTTTTAACCTCAGAGCCTCAGCACTTGCTATTGTTTCTGCTTGGAAGGTATATCTCCTGGGACTTTAAATCATTGCTTTTAAGCATTTGATTTCAACTCAAATTCACCTCCTCAAGGAATCCTTACCTGCCTTCAGATAAAGCAGACCCTTTTAGAGAGTTCTAATTGTCCCCATCCTTACAAGTATCTGTAGATGATCTTATTTATCTGTTTGCATACAAGGTTACTTAGTTTCATCCACTGTGTATACCCAGACCTAGACTATGCCTTGATATAGTAAGAATTCAAGCAAGTATTTGTTAACTACTAACTGGCGGGTTGACTGACAGGTGAGAACAGGACTCTAAAGCATATGCATTTAAGATAGCATGAGGTTCCAGCTTCAAAGAAGTTATCCCAACACAAAAAGAAAATATACAAAAGAAAGAAGAAAGGACATACAAGATGACAGAGGTAAGCTTTAATGTAAAAATCTCTCCCCCTCCCTCCTCCCTACCCCCTCCTCCCTCTCTCCCTCTCTCTTTTCCTATTAAGCCTTGAAATGGAAGGCAAAACTACAGGACAGTGGAAGTTGTAACCAGGTTTCTCCATTTCAAAGACAATGGAAAGTTAAGAAAAGCTACATATCTTTTATGTGCCATTCATTTATCCTCAATCTGGTGAAATAAATTTTTGTCAAAAGCTTGACTGAAGAGACTCCAACAAACTACAGTACACCTGCACTTCCTGTAAGTATAGACCAGTGGTCTACACATTCTAGATGTTTAATAACTTCTGGTGGTCTCATTAGATGTGTAGAGGCCTAAAGAGAACCTAGGGAGTTGTACACATTCTAGAGATATTTACCTTGTCATCTAAAGATTGGAGAGCCACTTTTTCAACCTTAGAAAACCAAGGTCCAGTTAAGTACTGTTCAGGAATATAAAAGGTCAGTTTAAATAAAGAATGTGCCTGTTTCTCCTTTAAAAATTGTTATAGCATCTAAATGGTGCTTCCTAGTTAAATACAATATTCTTTAATATTTATGTACTGTTATTTTAATTTTAAATTTCTATTTTTATAGGTAAAGGACAATTGAGCGGAAAAATGTTATATCCGCTCTTTCTTTCTAGCTATTCATGCTGTGAAGCAACCTGTTTTACTGTTTAAACCTGTGTTTGTTCTGTTTCAATTGTGCAGAAGGAAACAGTTCTGGCACCTTTAAAAATCAAAGATCTATCACTCAACAGGAGAACACAGCAACCTAGGAAGGGGAATTATGAAGAATAGCAAAAAGATACAGGCTTTAAAACCTTATTGTGCTTATGAATCACCTGGGGAAGTTGTAAAAATGTAGGTTCTGATTCAGTCTATCCTGGGTCAAGCCTGAGCATCTGCATTTCTAACAGACTCTCAGTGATGCCTATACATTGCCTTGGTGTTGATGGATGACACTGTTAGGGCCATATGGTTTGAGAAATAAAAATCACTTAAGAGCATTTAGTACTTACAGTTAGGGTTACATTATGCCACTGATTTTCTTTAACCTGCAAAAATAACATAAATGTTTCCTACTCTATCCAAACCTGAAAACTATTCCTCTACTTCTTGAGTCAGGGTAACTGTGTAAATAGTTTTGGCCAATAGATGATAGCATTATGCAGTAGGTAAGACTTGAACTGGACTATTGCACAGGACTTGCCCTCTTTTCTATTCTTGAAACCCTACACTCACCAAACAACTGCACCCATACTAACCTGCTGGAGGATGTACGGCCACATGGAAGAGAATGGAGATGGCTAGTCATTGTCAGACAGTTGGGTCCCAGCCAGCAGCCTGCCAATTGCTGTCACTGTAAGTGAAGGCATCCTACTCAGTCTACAGACTTCTCAGCAAGCACAATCCACACAGAAGCTCTCCTGAGCCAACACACAGAACTACGAACTAAATACACCAAGTTTTGGGTTTTGCTTTGTTTGGTTTGTTTGTTTTTTTAAAGTTGTCTCTACAATAGAAACTGAATATGATATCATTTGTTGTTGTTTCTTTCACCTTCTCGTCTTCAAATTATGTGCTATAATTCTGGCCTTATATAACAGAAATTGATGTAAGTAGTTATTGCCATAGAATTTGAACGACCTTCCCCCATTTTGTTATTAAATTTATTTTGAACTTTTACTTTACTATGTTGAATATTTTTGCTTAGATATTATGTATCTTGCCCAAGTCACACAGCTAGTCTAATATAGAGTCAGAAATTTTCTTTTTGGTAAGTTATTCACTATCTTATATTCTCCTACTAAAATGCAAATATAGTGTTGCATTCTGAAGGACATGATCTCCAGTCATCACCTTGTTTCATATTTGAGAACGTAATGCACGGCTCATCGACACACACACAAAATATAAATAATAATAATAATAATCATCATCATCATCATCTCATGGGCCTCCCTGGTGGCGCAAGGGGTTAAGACGCAACCTATGAAGCTGTCCACAGCTACTGCAGCATGAGTTTTATCCCCGGCAGGACAGGGAGCTTCCCACATGGCACAGCAGACCTTTCCTGGCTCACCCGCTGCTCCCCTCAGCAGTGTATTTCAGTCAGTCTGCCCGTTCTGTTTCCCACTCTGTCTCTGGTGAATCCTCTCACCCTCCATACCTCTGGCCTGTACCCTAGCTCTTGTATACATAAATAAAAATAAATATTTAAATAATAATAATATCACATTGCTGTGAGATACCAAAGATAAGTCCTCTTGGGAGACAGAAACATTCAAGGTCAGCAGTCATTGACACAGAGTGCTCAGACAGATAGTATTGGAGCTACACATTTTTTTTTTCAGGTTCACTCATGATTGGATGATCTTCCCCCAGCATTGGTTATTCTTGACTACTTGGGTTTCCCCTCAAACCTGTCAATCCCAGCCACATCTTTCCCTTTACTCAGCTCCATGAACTACATTTTAGTGACAGTCTCATGGCCATACCTTTATATTAAAGCCTGTTCACAGTGTATTAGATTAGTGTTTCTCAACTTTTTAAGGCAATTGTAATTGTCTTAATTGAGGCAATCTCTATTTCTTCTGCCCCTTCTTATTCTTCCACGTTGAGAATCATCTCATCACTTTATTTTTTTAAATATTTTATTTTATATAATTCTTACATCTTTTTTCATCTTTGCACAATGTATGCATTTTCATTTTGATTATATTCCCCATACAACTGCACCCCCCCTTATTTTGACTCTAGTCCTTCCTTTCCCCGCCCCTCCCGCCCTCCCACCCCCATGTGTCTCTGGTTTATAGTTGCTTGTTGATTTTGATTTTTACTTTGTATTGATTAGTCTTTTTCCTGGTTTCTTATTTAGGTTTTCTAAATTCCTGCTATGAGTGAGACCATCCGGTATTTTTCTTTTTCTTTCTGACTTATTTCGCTGAGCATGATCCCTTCTAGCTCCATCCATGTTGCTGCAAACTGCATGTGTTTATCTTTTTTTGATTGCTGAGTAATATTCTACTGTGTATATGTACCACATCTTCTTGATCCAGTCATCTATTTTTGGGCATTTGGGTTGCTTCCATAGCTTAGCTATTGTAAATAGTGCTGCTATAAACATAGGGGTGCAGGTGCCCTTTGGAATTAACTGTTTCTGTGTCATTTGGATAAATACCTAGGAGTGAAAATTTCTGCATATAACACTAATGATAAAGGACTGATTACAAAAACGTCTCATCACTTTAAAGGAAGTTTTGCAAACTGGTATTCCACAAGCTGAATACTGTCTGAAGTATCATTTGCTTCTAATAAAATAGAATTCTTAAAAATTAGTATTTGAAAGCCTTTAATCAAAATGTGTTCTTTACACTTGCACAGGTTCTACCACCCTATCACCTAGCTGCTCCCCACATCCACACCACCCTATGGGACTTGGAGGCTTCTCATTGTGCATCAGCTGTGTTCTAATATGTCTTGCTAGGAATTTGTATCTCCTGTCAGCAATACAACCACTAAGCACATTTCAGGGATTCCCTGATCTTTATGTCCAGCTGTAACCTCAGCCCATATCTTCAACTGCTTATTTATAGCTCCAAATGTTGGAATTTGCTTTCACATCTTACGCTTCCTTGCTTCTCATCTATCCTACGTCAACTCATGCTGTTGAATTATCTTATTTCTAAAATAAAGGGCCATAAAAAGATTGTCAATTCTACTCTAAAATTATTAATACATATGAGCTTCCCTTCCTTTAAAATCAATATAGGCAGTTCCACATAGTATCTCCCTTGAGCAGATGTGATAGTCTCCCAACCATTCTCCTTTGCTTTCAGTATGCTTTTCCTGCCCTTCATATTCAAGAATATCAGAATTATCTTGGAAATCACAATTCAGGTTGAAAGTCTTCCCAATCTGGCTCTAAGCTAACACTTTGGTCTCATTTTGCCTTGTTTTTCTCTCCTCATAACTGTGTTCAGATACCCTAAGCATCTCAAATGCCCAGTACCTTTTTTTTCACAGAAGTTACCTGGCTAAGTGTCCTTTGCCATCCATCCATCTGGTTAACTTCTTCCCTTATCTCCTAGCTCCTCTAGATAGTCGTGCTCAACTAGCTAAAGATATATTTCCAACCACACTTCCTGTTTATATCTTTGCTATAGCATCAATTACATTGCTTTGTTACCCATCACCGCCACTCCAGATCTGACAACACCAAAGGTGGGGACCACATTTTAATCTATCTTTATCTTCTCAGTTAAACCTCCATTTAACTTAAACTAATAAACCCCAATAAGAACAGCAACAGATATTTATGTTAAATACTTAAAAGGCATTCTCATGGTGCTGTGGGAGATTAAGAAGTGGTTACAGAGAATGGGAGATGATCAGAATAAAGACATAAATGCCTCCAGCTAGGCAGGATAATTTACCACAGAAGAATCATTGATTATATAGATGGTAGGGGATTTCCTACACAAAATAGATCTGTAAAAGGAGGCCACATATAAATGGTATTACCCTGTAAGAGTCAACCCCAAGAGGTTGGATTTTCCTGCATTAAGATTTTATCTTTATGTCAATGCAATATAGAGGTTTTTCTATTTAGCTCAAATTCCCTACACTATTTATTAGCTAAGAATTCAAAACAGTTAATAAATTCAATTTAATGTCTCCTTTATGAACCATGAAAAGTTCCAGACTATAGTAAAAAGGAGCATGTTTACCAGTGTTATGTGGCATAGGAACATATTTCTATGTTCTGTATAGATCATCTTTTATATTTGACCTTCATCCACACTTGGACATAGAAAATTAGAGGATCCTAAAAGGAGTAAAAATAACAACTTTATCCTTAGTGAGTTTCATTTTATCTGCAGTAACAAAAATAGCAACATCTGGAAAATTTTATAAAACAAAATATTTAAGTGTCAGTATCTATCAGAGATATAACTTACTATAGAACTAAATTGATCCCATTATTTGTGTCTAAAATGGGGAGGGGAGACTTGCTAATACTAAGCAGAAGAACTAAAGCCATGCAGATACCCCTAAAAATTCTTGGGACCTGACAAAGCCAGGTTATTGGCACCAGCATCTGGACGTAGTACTTAAAATCCAAATCTTAAAATCACCCATTGACAATTGTATGGTGAAGGATACAAATGGACCTTTAGCAGTAAACTTAATATAATACATCTCAACATATGCTGATTTTCAATAACACTCACCTGAAACTACAGTTAAACTTACCTGCGGACTGCAATTAAATAAATGTTTCCAAAGTTGTTCAGGCACTTTGGCTTTCTGGTGTTAACAGCTATCCAAAAAAGTGAATAAAACCATGAAAAACAGGGCCTCCCCTAGTGGTGCAGGAGGTTGAGCACAGCGCTGTGAAGCTGTCCGCAGCCTCTGCAGTGCCGATTTGATCCCAGCTGGCCAGGGAGATACCCACATGGTGCAGCAGACCTCTCCTGTCTTGCCCACTACTCCCCTCAGCAGTGTGTTTCGGTCTGTCTGCCTGTTCTGCTTCCCACTCCATCTCTGGTGAATCCTCTCACCCTCCCGCACTTCTGGCCTATACCTGGGTTCTTGTATAAGTAAATACATAAATACATCTTCAAAAAAAAAAAAAAACACATGAAAACTATGATTGCTTGGATTGACATAGTGTATTGTGAGTCCTAAGTTTCCAATGGATTTTGTGATAGAGCAGAGTCTGGTGCATTTTACAAATACATTTAAACATTCTTACATGAAACTATTTTCAGACATTAACATCTCTGTGAAAATAATGTGGTTGGCCAACCACACAATAACATGCAGGAGTGAGATGCTCATGAACTGCCAGAAGGTCCCCACATCCAACTCTCTCCATCTGCACTGAGAATTGGTCTTCTAGGAAGAAAGAGAGAGTGAGAATGAGAAGGAAGGAGGGTTCCAAGGCACCAGGAACAGCAAATTCAGGCAGGGAGTTAAATCTGTGTTCCAGTCAGATGAAACAGCCTGAACAAAAAGATGTGCCAGTTTGGTGTGCTGGAGTTTCTCAAGAAACTCAGCAAAGAGAAAACAGCAAAGGTATAGAAGATTCCAGGTCAATCTGGCATTATGTAAGAAAGTCTTTTAAAGGTTCCCATCTTTGCAATAACCAATTTCAATTCTATAATAAAAATTTAAGGACACACTTACTCACACATGTAAGGTATGTGTCCTTGTCTGTTAAGGCTGCTATAACAAACCACCATAGGACGGATGGTTTAACCAACAAACATTTATTTCTAACCATTCTGGAAGCTTGAAAGTCCAAAATCAATGTGCCTATAGAGTTGGAGTCTGGTGACAGTCTTCTCACTTTGTCCTCACATCATAAAAGCAGACAGAGATCTCTAGTGTGTTTTTAGTGAGACACTAATCTCATTCACAAGGTTTCTGTTCTCTAACCACATTCCAAGGGCCCTTACTCCAAATACCATTACTGTTGGAGGTAGATTTCAATATATGAGTCTGAAGGGAGTACAAACTTTCAGCCTATAATGATATATGTATGGATGAAGATGTTCACCCAAGCTATTTTATAATGGTTAAAAAACAGAAGCTAATCAGTAAACAAGAAGGGGATGGGAAAAATAAATAAAGCAAGCAGTTGAGCGCTGGTTGCGAAACATGCAGCGCCGGTTCAATAACATGGCGCGCAGAGAGCATGCTAGAATTCCAACTGTAAGTGCTTGATAAATCCTAAATAAATAAATAAATCAGAATGTTGTTGATGACTATTAGATTCACTAAAATGGAAAAATGTCAACAATGAACAAAAAGAAGAGCTACAAAACAATATGAGAATTTTAGAAAATAAAAATATATTAGAAATGACAAATTCTATAAGAACATATACTCAAAATTTAACAGTTTATCTTGGAATGCAACAACCCCCTTTGAGATCTTTTAATTCCTAGTCTCCAAAGATGTTTCATGTTCCTTTCAGTTCTAAAATCCTTTAATTATAAATTACTGCCACTATAAAGTAAATAGGATCAGGGACTAGATAGGTGAAGGTAAGCTGCTAATGAAGTTCAGAAGAATAAAAAATCACTGAAGATGGGGATGTTAAGATGTAGTAGGGGGAATATGACATCATTTTTTTTTAAGATCTATATATTTATTGTGTAGAAGAATTGGGGTGTAGGTCAAAGGTGTAGGAGGTGAGAGGATTCACCAGAGACAGTGTGGGGAGCAGAACATGTGGATTTACTGAAATACAGCGCTGAGGTGAGCAGCGGGTGAGACAGCAGTGGTCTGCTGTGCCATACAAGGGTTAGTTCCCTGGCCAGGGCTCCAACTCAGGCCTCTGCAGTGATTTGTGTGATAGCACTGAAACTTAACTCCTAGCCACCAGGGAGATTGAGACCAATCTTGAACAATTTAAGTGAAGCTAAGCTAAGCTGAGGAGAGCATATATAAGTTAGGTATAACATGTTATGATCCTAGTCTATAGTGGTACAAAGGAAACTTCTGGAGAGGGTCTCAGGATAGCATGACCGGACTCCCAAACCAAACCAGGTATTCATTGCAAGAATCAAAGATAACTGTTAAGATTTAAGTCCTAGAAATCAGAAGAATGAAGCAAACTAACATTTTCCATGCAGCATGGAAAGTTCTTTACCCACTTCCTTCCTCTCTGCAACACAGAGACTTCATTTTGCCCCTGTTTACTTTTTTCTACCTTCATCCTTGATAATTATTCTACTTGCATTTCAGTCCTCACACTTGTACTTATGCCTTCGTGATGTCCACCCCTTCTGTCAGTGAGCCTACAACTTGAGCCCTCAAACAACTTCAAAAACTTGACTTCCTTCAAGAAACCTTCTAGTATAGGTTCTGTTTAAACTGTCAGCTCTTCTCTCCTGTATATTCTAAAACATTTACTCTCAAGCACTGGGGAAAAGAAAAATACATAGTATCAGTGAAGTCCCTTAGTATCTGCATCTCTTTCTCACCTAAAGTTCCTGGGAGAAACAACTGAATCATTGCATTTCTTTGATTTTCTTCCAATACTCCTATCATTACTTCTATTATCCCCACATGGTAGGTGCTTCCTTAGTGCTATCTGTATTTACCATCTTGTTTTATGAGGAGGATAGGTATGACAAGAAAAAAAAAATACCTCTGCTCTTTAATTTGTTTCTCTTAAGTAGGCCTCCGGAGAGAGGCTGTAGGGTCCTCACCTTCCATGCCCACATGCATCTTCAGAGGCATCCTGTAAATTGCCAACTGTGTGCCATGTGCCCATAGAAAAAACTGGGTTAATACTGTCCTTTGAATTGTGACTCCCATTCTCCTCCCCTTCCTCCAAATGTTTCCTTTTAAAGAAAGGTATGGTTCACTGCTACTGAAAATTAAAGACAACACCATAAAGATCAAAGTCCAGGCTGGTGCAAACGCAGACCGAACATTAAAATCACCACTCGAATCTATCTTTTCTTGAACACTGCCAAAGACCACTGAAGGAAAGCCAGTCCCCAGAATGCATGTTCATTTCAGACTGTTTTCACTTAAAATTCTTAGTTCACAAAGTATTTTGACTAAAAAGAATAAATTTCAGTTGAGATGACATATGTATGCATTATGAAATAGATAACGTGACCCCTGTCCAACCCTGTCACAAAAAGTACCTAATAAAAGTAAGGGCTTATTATGCAAAGGTTCATTTATTAGGTCTAGAGGAAGAGAATTAATCATTATCTCTTCTCCAAGCTATACTTCTGGTCTCTTCAACTGTTCCAACCTCCCCTTTTCCCAGATGGTGTTTTGGCAATTAAATCACATTTTATGTACCCCTGAGTTTCTTCCCATTTGCTAAATCCCCATTTTCAAAAGTCTCATCCTTTCTTACCCCAGTTTCCCAATCACATGTTGGTCTGATGACTTGGTATGGTTTTCTGGATGCCTGCAGAGTCAAGAGGTTTGACAAGACATACACAAGCTTCTTCCCCATAAAGACACAGAAAATGTGAAGAGTGTTTTCAATATGTGTTAAGTGTCTCTGATTAGCATCAACCCTGAAGTAGAAGACGTTTTCCAACAGAAACTTGTGGTTAGCCTAGAAAAGAGGGATCAAGTCTACACTATTGTGAGAACCAGGTATTCTCACACAACAGGTAAAAGGAAATGAAAGAATCAAACATTAGGAAAAAGAGAACTTTAGGTGAGTTCTTCTGCCCCTCTTTTATTTAATAGGTTGGCCCCTAAGAAGCATGTAATTATAACTCATGAAAAACAGCCATGTCAACTTGCTTTGGTGACTCAAAAGTTGTTGCTTCTCAACTCAACTTTGCTGAAACACTTGATTCATGGTGTTCTTATTTAACCTAATTTGCATTGATTTAATCAGTGCTGGTATGCTTTAAATACATAATAAATTGGGATTCTGCAACTTAGATGACTTAGAATAGCTAAATTTCAATAAAGCTCATTTCAATCTGTTAATGTATACGATTCTGCCAAGGGGTTTAAAATGTAGAAAAGATGCAAACTTGCCACATTAGAGGTGGGGAAGGTTTAAAGATACCATCCAGATGAAATGATTTACAGGAGAATAATGTGAAAAGCAATGTATACATATCTTAATTGCAGCCTAGATACATCTTCTACATTTTGAGTAGCATACATAGAAGAAAACACACACACACACACACACATGCAACAAATTTAATTGTATTCTCCTTCCTTCTTGCCAACACTCAACTCTTTTCTGCCACTCTGTACCAGCTCTACAAATCAAGTGACATCCAAAGTGGGACCTCTTCTTGCCCATTTGGCAGACTCCGTCACCACTTTGCCAAGTCGCCTGCATTAGAAGGATTTTCTTCCTAGCAGCCTTGGGGATTGGGTGGCTTGTACTCACAGCACTTGCTGAATGGCTGGCCAATGTTTACCCCTGCCGCCCTCCTCCCTCCAACCCTTTTGAGTTTATGGCTCAATCAGAAGTCCTGCTGTCAGGAATAGTTGTCTTGGCAAGAGCAAAAACACTTGGTAGTGAATTGTCTATTAAAGTGTTCCGCAGCACCTTGGAGATGCCAGGATGAACCTGCAGGTGCCCAGTTCAGAGTTAGGTAGAAGTCAGGGTGGCAGAGAGGAAACCATTAAGAATGACAAGGGAAGAATAACACTTTGATAGTGGGGCAGCAAAATAGCCATCTGTGCCAGTAATAATCTGTGAGATTTTATGTAATCACTTGTCTCTGGGTCTCTGTTTTTGTCATGTGCAGAAATAAGGGGGTTGATCTTCTAATGTCTCTTCCAGCTCCTCAGACAGCGTGTGATGTCTAGAACATTTTAGATTTGTTTTCCTTCCAATTAAATGATGCATCTCAGAGATGAATGAACAGAGCAGAGATCAGATAAAAAAGGAAAAAAAAAGATTGATTCATGTACCTGATCACATGACTTTTCCTGAAAAGTACCACCTCTCTTTGGTGACTTTTTTTTGTCCACTATTTGGTCTCTAGCTCGGTTGGTAAGGTCTCAGCTCAGCTACCTGTCTCAAGTCAGGCCAATCTGGGAAGTTTCAGAATCCACCTCATCCTCATAAGAGTGAGTGCCACTATAGACATTGAACATTTATTTTCAATTCGTGAGAGGCAGAACTGGCGAGAATTCAAAAAGAGGAGCTGGAAATTCATATCTTAGCCTCCTCATCAAGTCCCTGGACATTTTTGTCAAAAGGTAGGTTTGCCCACAATCACTTCCAACAGGGAAGATTTTTTTTTTTTTTTTTTTACAGATGACCAACAGGTTCCTGATAATAGTACACAACACACACCCTCTCCAGACCAGCTGGAAGAAGAAAGCTCACTGTAAGGACCCCATTAATATGTGATTATGAACGACAATAATCTGGCAAGGCTTCTCTTTATATTTAAGAAGACACAATTGAGTAACACTTCAAAGCTTGATTAGGGATGTTTCTATGGAAGGGATTCTTCATTAGAATTTAGCTCCCCCACCCCTGAGTACCTCCTCCTGGAGTGGGGCATTCTGCAGGGCTCTGTAATCACCATGCGCAGAAGTAGTCAGGGTCAGTCCTGGTCAGTGCAGCAAAATCCTTCTTTAATCCACCTGAGACCCAGCAGACAACTCTGGAGACTGCTGAATCCCCCTAGGAATCTCAGGCGAGATTCTCTGTACAGACATATGTTCCTGCCACACTGGGTCTCACACTACTGGGACCAGGATGGTTTCCCAAACCCGCTGGATTGGGAAGCATTTCCCCAATCCACCACCAAAAAGGGCTGGCTGACTGCAGAACTCCAGTGCCTGCAAGGGGGGAAAAAAAAAACAAAAAACTCAACCAACCCCCAACCCCCTCCAAATCATTGCTTTCCTTTACCTTCTCTCAAGTTGCTTTTCTAAAGCAAAGGACCAAATGTTGATTTCTCTACAGATTCCTACGTCTCTCTCACACGTAGACAGCTTGAAAGGGGGTGGGCGAATATCCCCAAAAGGAAAGGGGGGGATAACAGAATATTTCAGTTTCCCACTTGGAAAATATCTTGTCGCTGATGATGCTACCCCATACCTTCATCCCCGCTCCCTCTTTTTTGAAATATGGACCAAAAGAAAAAAGCTGAAAGTGTTTTCCATTTCATCAAAGAGCATATATTACTTTAGTGTTCGGTAAAATGTTGGTTTTATGCCCACCCCTTTTCAATCTGCCCATGTCTGAGGTGCTCCGGGAAGACGCACAATCGTGAGCAGCTTACGACACTCAGTGAGCAGTAGGTGCCTGTGCAAGCTCGCGCCGCACACAGCCTGGCAGAGGGAAGGAGCCCCGGCGCTGCTCCCCGCGCCGCCGCCCGCGCCGCCCGCCAGGCATGAGCGAGCCCGCTCTCCGCAGCCGCCCTGGGCGCGAATGGCAGGCGGTCTCCGAGAAGTAAAAGGTGGCGCCGGTCAGTGGTCTTTTCCAATGACGGACATTAACCAGACTGTCAAATCCCGGGGAGTCGCGAGCCCCGAGTTTGGAGTTTTTTCCCCCACAACGTCACAGTCCGAACTGCAGAGGCAAAGGACAGCAGCAGGAAGGCGAAGCCCGGGCTCCGGCACGTAGTTGGGAAACTTGCGGGTCCTAGAAGTCGCCTCCCCGCCTCTCCGGCCGCCCTTGCAGCCCCGAGCCGAGCAGCAAAGTGAGACATTGTGCGCCTGCCAGATCCGCCGGCCACGGACCGGGGCTGCCTCGGAAACACAGAGGGGTCTTCTCTCGCCCTGCATATAATTAGCCTGCACACAAAGGGAGCAGCTGAATGGAGGTTGTCACTCTCTGGAAAAGGGTGGGTAAGACACTTTTTAATTAAATTCTTTCCCGAAGATTTTTTTTCCTCCCTTTTCTTTGCTGCAGCATCTAACATGGACCAAATCACCACCTCTTTGATCTTTCCGTGGCTGTGAACTTTCTATGCTGCCCAGCTTTCTGCATGCTTAGAGGTGAACGTGTGGCTTTGGGGAGGGGGGACCCTTCTTTATTTCAATATATTTATTTGATTTTTGCCCTTTTCTCCCCCTCCCCCGCTCCCTCTCCCTCGGAATAAAATATGATGTAGATTTCTGACCGAGCGCTTCCAATGGACATTCTCCAGCCTTTCTGGAAAGATTCTCGCTAATGGATTTCCTGCTGCTCGGTCTCTGTCTATACTGGCTGCTGAGGAGGCCCTCGGGGGTGGTCTTGTGTCTGCTGGGGGCCTGCTTTCAGATGCTGCCCGCCGCCCCCAGCGGGTGCCCGCAGCTGTGCCGGTGCGAGGGGCGGCTGCTGTACTGCGAGGCGCTCAACCTCACCGAGACGCCCCACAACCTGTCCGGCCTGCTGGGCTTGTCCCTGCGCTACAACAGCCTCTCGGAGCTGCGCGCCGGCCAGTTCACGGGGTTAATGCAGCTCACGTGGCTCTATCTGGATCACAATCACATCTGCTCGGTTCAGGGGGACGCCTTTCAGAAACTGCGCCGAGTTAAGGAACTCACACTGAGTTCCAACCAGATTACCCAACTGGCCAACACCACCTTCCGGTCCATGCCCAACCTGCGCAGCGTGGACCTCTCGTACAACAAGCTGCAGGCGCTCGCGCCCGACCTCTTCCATGGGCTGCGGAAGCTCACCACGCTGCACATGCGGGCCAACGCCATCCAGTTCGTGCCGGTGCGCATCTTCCAGGACTGCCGCAGCCTCAAGTTTCTTGACATCGGATACAATCAGCTCAAGAGTCTAGCGCGCAACTCTTTTGCTGGCTTATTCAAGCTCACGGAGTTGCACCTGGAGCACAACGACTTGGTCAAGGTGAACTTCGCCCACTTCCCGCGCCTCATCTCCCTGCACTCACTCTGCCTGAGAAGGAACAAGGTGGCCATTGTGGTCAGCTCGCTGGACTGGGTTTGGAACCTGGAGAAAATGGACCTGTCTGGTAACGAGATCGAGTACATGGAGCCCCATGTGTTTGAGACCGTGCCGCACCTGCAGTCCCTGCAGCTGGACTCCAACCGCCTCACCTACATCGAGCCCCGGATCCTCAACTCCTGGAAGTCGCTGACTAGTATCACTCTGGCCGGGAACCTATGGGACTGCGGGCGCAATGTGTGCGCCCTGGCCTCTTGGCTCAGCAACTTCCAGGGGCGCTACGATGGTAACTTGCAGTGCGCCAGCCCGGAGTACGCGCAGGGCGAGGACGTCCTAGACGCCGTGTACGCCTTCCACCTGTGCGAGGATGGGGCCGAGCCCACCAGCGGCCACCTGCTCTCGGCAGTCACCAACCGCAGTGACCTGGGGCTCCCGGCCAGCCCGGCCACCACGCTCACTGACGGCAGGGAGGGGCAGCTCGACGGCACGCTCGAGCCGGCTACTGTGGCTCTCCCTGGCAGCGAGCACGCGGAGAATGCCGTGCAGATTCACAAGGTGGTCACAGGTACCATGGCCCTCATCTTCTCCTTCCTCATCGTGGTCCTGGTGCTCTATGTCTCCTGGAAGTGTTTCCCAGCCAGCCTCAGGCAGCTCAGACAGTGCTTTGTCACGCAGCGCAGGAAGCAAAAGCAGAAACAGACCATGCATCAGATGGCTGCCATGTCTGCCCAGGAATACTACGTTGATTACAAACCGAACCACATTGAGGGAGCCCTGGTGATCATCAACGAGTATGGCTCCTGTACCTGCCACCAGCAGCCCGCGAGGGAATGCGAGGTGTGATTGTCCCAGTGGCTTCTCAACCGTGCGCTACCAAATACGCCTGGGCGGCCGGGGCTGGCCGGCGAGCGCCAGGCTGGGGTCTCCTTGTCTGTGCTCTGATATGCTCCTTGACTGAAACTGTAAGGGGATCTCTCCCAGACACTTGACATTTTAGCTTTATTGTGTCTTAAAAACAAAAACAAAAACAACAACAACAAAAAAAAAAGAAATAAAACACAACAAAACCCCCACCCCACAACCTTCAGGACAGTCTATCTTAAATTTCATATGAGAACTCCTTCCTCCCTTTGAAGATCTGTCCATATTCAGGAATCTGAGAGTGTAAAAAGGTACCAATCATTGATTTTTTTTTTTGTAAACTAAAATGTTTAAAATAAAATAGCATTTACAGTTTTTACAGACTGGTGTAACCTAAATGAATTGTTACCTGTGTTAAAAGAGAAGCAACAGTTAAAACTGCCTTCACAGTGGGGGTGGAGGGGGAGGGAAGGGGGTACCCAGTGGCTAGAGGGAAAACTGAGAAATTTAGGAACAAAGTAGACTTGATTTGAAATATTAAGGACAAACAAAGCTTATCAGGATGTCTACCCCTCATGAGTAAAGACTGGGAAAATAAAAAAAGCAGGATTCTATATTATTTGTATGGGGGTGGGATTTGCAGTGAAAGCTAATCACCTTAAAAAAAGTGAAAGGTAGACTGAGGACTGAGTATCATTGCTTAGCCTTTAAGGCAGAGATCATTGCAAATGGCTTGTAATACGCAGCCCCAGACAGTTTGTCCTATGAACAAGAATCATTTTTGCACTTGATGTAGCCATCTTTCAAATCAATTAAAAAAAAATCTCACCCCCGAAAGCCACTGTTCTTAATTCTCCTATGCCTTTGATTCACTAGACTTAGTAGCATTCAAGGCCTCTTCCATGTCCTCCCAAGTGAAAGACCCACTCAGCTCCTGTTCTCTGTGGTCTGACACAGGGAATAAGGCAGAATCCAAATATTCAGTGATGAATGTTGTGCTTCTGGAGCACATCTCTAAGACTGCAGCAAGCATAGGCTCTCAGCAGTGATGGCACACTCCTAGTTACTATGAGCAATGGTCATAAATCTTACCTCAGGATGTATGCCTAGAGGGTGATGACTTAAGCAGACTTCAGGGCAGAGGTGCTAGGGAAGTGATGTGGATGGGGTGGGTGGTGTTGGGGAAGATCATTTGCTTCTGTGTTTGCATATTACTGAGATGGAAATAATTTATGAACCCAGGATAGAAAAGCTGCCTCTCTTAAGACTGCCCTTTTGTATAATGCTTGTTTGCCCTGTTATTTTACTTTTTTTTCTGTGTTGGGATCAGTGATTGTCTCTTCCCACCCTTCAGAGGTGTTCAGGTCCATTACTGAGGTTCAAGTTGTTTATTAAACTAAATTAAAGAGCACTAGCAGTTGATGGGTGCTGGGGAAGGGGGACAGGAAGAGTATGTGTGTTGGATGGGAGGCGTCTTTCACTAGCTTCCAATTTTAAGCAAATGTATGATTGAAATAAAATGTTATGGATGGCAGATGGTGAAAAGTGAACCAATGTTGTCCATGTCCAGAAGTCTTTCTCAGCCTCAGGTGCTCACCCTCAAGAAAGATACTGCAGACTGACTTTTCTTTTCTTTTTTTTTGGAGAGAGAGAAGAGAATTGCAAATAGCAGGAGGCAGGATGGGGGGAAAATACACCACTATCTCTCCAAATGCAAATATACTCTGCCACCTACCTAAAGAGGCAAAATCAGCTGTTTGAAATGCAGAATGGCATCACCAGGAGGTTTACTTAATCTAAGGATTGGTAGTAGGTTTCTCTTCTACCTGTGGAGAAACCAATATGCCTAAAAGTATTGCTTCTAAGAGTCTCTTTCAAGAGAAATATTTTTACAAATATCTCCAAGATGTTAGGATGGGAAGGGAGCTCTACACATACACACACACACATGCACGCACACACCCCAGATCCTTCTTCCTGACCAGGAAAATTCATCTTCTTTGCCTATAATTAAAACGTGATTTTATGATACACAGTATGTACATAACACCTACTTAGGCTGGTAGTGTTCTAGAAGAGAGGTGCTTTGTTTGATTACTTCAAGGAAGGCGTTTTGGATTTCATCTAAACATGATCATTTTGGGCTACTGTTTCACATAGCCTATATGTTGGAGGGCAGGGCTAGAAGGAATAGATTCTCTTGGAGATATATCTCCCCTCTATAATTAAACCCCACTAAAGAGACCTCCTTCAGCATACCTTTTTGTGAAAAAAAAAAATCCCCAAATTGTGGCAACTTAAGTAAAGCTCCTTGGATTCCTTTGGTTTAATCTCCTCACACGAAGACTTCTGAATTCAGTGCCAAATGCTGCTCTGGCTTGGAGCATCAAGGGCTATGTTGGTGTGCTTATATAAGGAAACTTTCAGAAGCAAGTCTTTCTGGCAAACAGAACTAACTACAGGTTCCCCACCCAACCCTCCTTCCTAGAAAATACGAATATTAGAAACTGTAGAATTTATCTCATATTCCCAAGATGTTTTTTTTCTTGCATTCTTTTTTCAATGTGGCCATGAGAAAAAGTGAGAGAGTAATAGAGCTTTGTTTTATGCTGCCACCCTCCTCCCCCCATAGAGTCATACACCACATGTAGAGGAGCTGAAGTCCCTATAAATCTAATGAACACTGTAGAGAGGAATCTGTTATCAAAGACCTGGAGAGCAAATGGTGGCCATAGAAAACTGTGTTCTTACTTTGTATATGTGTGTGTGTGTTTATGTCTGTATTTCTTTGTGTTGTGTGTCTTTGTAGGCAAGCAAATATGTTTTCTACACAAACAGGAATTTAGCTCACATCATTTCATGCTCATGCCCCTCCTGCTTTGGAGAATGGCAGGGGGAGGGAGAAGGGGAGAATAAGGGAAATCAGTGGTTTTAACAAAGGTTTTGTGACACTTGAAATCTTTTATTTCTCAAATTAATTAATCTTCAGGCTTCAAGAAACTTGCTCTGACCCCTCTCGGCAAACTACTGAGCATTTAAAGAAGAATCTAATTTTTAAAGATGTAGCACCTTTTTTATTGTTGTTGTTCTTCCCACAGAGGGTGCTAATCTCTCATCATCTGGGGCTATCTGAAAAGAATTTAAGGCCACAATTCACGTCTCTTCCTGGGCATTGTGATGGATTAACCCTCCATTTGCAGTACCTTCCCAGCTGATTAAAGTTCAGCCTTGGTATAGAGGTTTTCCAATATTTATAAAGAAAAAAAGGTCTTTCCCAATGACAAATGACACTCTCACTAGTTTTAGCCCTGGTAGTTTTTACCTAGCACCAGAAGGAGCAGATTAAATGAAACCGGCCTTTGGCAGCCCTTGATGCTTAGACTTCGGTCCTGATAGTTGAGACCACTGGCTCACAAAGTTCCTAGGCTTCTGAGACTCACAAAGAGAAGATTATTCCAGGAAAAGGAAACTTTATTTTAATCTGTCTTTTTAATTTGTCTTTTATATTCTCCCAAACTCCTCAGATTATCAGTGCCTTACCTTTCCTCCCCGCCTTCAAGAAGTCAGACATTTGGTATGACTTAGCATAAACATTGCATTTATGGGTATGTGTAAGTAATCAGAGGGGCAAGTGCCACTTGTTATTTCTCTCCAGTTTACTAAGCAACTACACACAGATCTCTGGAGGCCTGTATTCCCGGGTTACATTAATCCACTTGTCAGCGAGGTGGCCACCTACTTTATCTGACATAGTCATCTAAAAGTGGGCACTGGTGGATCACCTAATCTGGTAAAATGAAAGATCAGATATCCCTCTCACAGAGAACATTATAGAAAGACCAGGTTTTATATCTGTTTTGAGATAGGATATTACACTGTTTCAGGGTAGTCTAAATAAACATCAATTTCTCATCTAAATAGGTGGTTATATTGGTTATTTGGGTTTGCAATGGAAGGAGTATAAAAAGAACAAGAAGTTAGAAATGTGACTACTAAGCCATCTTCTGAAATAGGTTTTGAGAGACGCTGAAGCACACACACACACAGATCCATATACATATAAAACATATATAAACACACACCATAATCACATCACCTAATTACTATCCAGTATTAATTACCCTTCTACTTTCTCCTTTCATGATCAAGGAAAGGATCTGATAAAAGCAGCCATGAGGTAGAAAGGGCTGAGGTGGCCCATGGTATTTCCACAGGCAGGAGTTAATAAGTTGGTAGATGCTTTGCAAACTAAGGGGTCTTCTGGGTTCCTCAATCCACAGGAACGGCTCCACCTGCTATCTGGTAAATGGCTGTGTATTCTTTTGGGAGTATGCTCCTAACTAATGAGTTCCATCTCAGGAAAAATATTTCTCCATTACAAAAGACTCTGATTTTTCCCCAGAATTCCATGGGGCAAATTTATTTCTGACTGGGTACCATCTCCTGGCTTTTTTCAATGGGACACAGTTTCTGAAGTTCTTTGTATTTTTTTTAGTCAAAGTGAAGGGACTAGTTATTATATCATTCAGGTTTAGCCAAGATGCAAATGAGAGAAAATAAAACTGAGTGAGTGGTTATCTGTATGGGAGCCTTTACCAAGAGCTAAGTATGTGTGGGAGGTACTAGGAATCTCAACTTTACATGAGGAAACCTGAGGCTTAGAGAGGTTAAGTACTTTGTGCAGTCACCCAGCTAGCAACTGGGAACACTGGCATCCAGGTTGGTGTTAACTACACTGTGTTTCTTCTGTCCTTCAATAGTTGTTCCCTCCATTCTTCCACACAGCAAAATACCGGGGACTGGACTGGCCATAGGGTACATCGCACCACATTCTTATTGGGTGACATGGATGCAATGATCACACCCAGGGGTATTTTCATCATGGCTTCATTTGCTCTGGTCTCTAGGAATTGAGAACACAGAAGTCTACCAGGAGAGGCAACTTCTCATAGGCTTTAAGGAGCAGATGTGTCCAAGTAATCATCCAGTTCACCTCTAACCCAAGGATTTGGGGTTCAGAGAGAGTAAGGTATGGGCAACCATGTGTTACTATAGGGTTTTATTCCAGTTTCCCTCTTGATTATTAAATGAACTACTTCTTATTGGCAGTGGTTCTCTGCCAGGGGTAAATCTTCTACCCAGTTGGCACCTGGTAAAGTTTGGAAATATTTTTGATTTTCATGCATGGGAGCTAGGGTCCTATTAGCATTTAGTAGGAGGAGGTCATGGCCTGCTAAACTTCCTGCAATGCACAGAAAACACCCTCAACAAATAATTATCTGTCTCCTAATACTGAGTGCCAAGGCTGAGAAGCTCTGCTCCATGGTATGAAGCCATCAAGTTCTCCAAGCCAACACGCTGTCCCCCAGCTTTGCTAGGATGGGTCTTTCTAATGAGTTAGGTTTTGGTTCACCTCGATCTACCCCTTTTTAATCTTCCTCTCTCTCTCTCTTTTTTAAAGATTTATTTATTTATGCATACAAGAGCTGGGGTACAGGCCAGAGGAGTGGGGGATGAGAGGATTCACCAGAGACAAAGTGGGGAGCAGAACAAGCAGAATGACTGAAATGCATTGCTGAGGGGAGCAGTGGGTGAATCAGGAGAGGTCTGCTGCACCATGTGGGTTGCTCCCTGGCTGGCCGGGAATCTAACTCGTGCTGCAGTGGCTGCAGATAGCTTCCTATGTTGCATCATAAACCTCACGCCACCAGGGAGTCCCCCAATCTTCCTCTCTCTTGTCAGAAAACTGGAAGTCTAAATTAAGGCCCCTCAGGTTGTTTGCTAATCAGCAAGAGGACCTGTAGTTAGCACATGCTTCTTGAAAAACATATGGCAAAACTTAAATAAACTGGGACAAAACTTGTCAGAACCCTCAATTGGCCCACTTTTTCTTTAGGAATACCTCATTCAGGAAACAAAAAGAATCAACAGTGGATATTAACAAGAAGGAAATTAAGAAGCCTGATATTCATTCCAGGAGGTATTCTGCATGCTGAACAAATTCAGACCACCTCCCTATGCTTTCTACTTCTCCAGCCAAACCTGGAATGTCTCTGAGTATGTTTCCATTTTAAAAGTCAAGGTCATCAGTCTAGTGAATGGGGTGGATATGTCCATCAAGGAAATGGTCTCACAGCTTAGAAACAAGATGGTCTACAGATGCAGACATTGTAAATTGATATGCACGTGGGACTAAGTAGGTGATATAAGTGAAGTTCATGTGTATATGGCAATATGAGAGAACTGGAGAGTTCAATTAAAAAGGAAACAGGTAATTCTATTCAACTGCTCTGTTTAATCTCAATTCTGAGGCTAGATCCAGTGGGAGAAACAGTATCCAAAAGTCAGGAGACATGACCTTTAGACCTATTGCTACTGCTGTTACTTACATGCTTTGGGCTCATCTGGCAGTCATCTTACTGCAATGAACCTTGTCTCTTTTCATTTAGAAGGATTCATCCAGATAGTCCCTAAGAATCCTTCTAGTGATGGGCTTTTATTTTACCATTTTTTCCAACAATAAAACATGAAACAAAAGTGGTTTTCAAGGTAGTGCCACTTAACCAGAAAATTAAGTTTCCTTTGATTAATTCCCTACGTATTTTGCTTCATCAGTCTTGCCTATGAATGAGAAAAGATACCTAAAACATTTCAGAGACAAGGAATTCAGAAAGGTAGGTGAGGACACTGGAAAACAAATGAGAAAGCACAGGAGTGTATAGAAAGGGAAATAGGGTTTTCAGAATGTGCAAAAAGAGACTAAAGGAAATCCTAGAGATCACACACACACACACACACACTCACCCTCCCATTTCAGATCAGAGACATAGGGATGGGCTATTCTGGGGTTTGAATAGAAAAGGCTCAGCAATGCCACTGGGGTGAGAGTTGGACATCAGGGAAAAAAGTAAAGATAAGTATTTGTACAGAACTTGTAAATAGACTTACAGTATTATAAGTGGTTACAGTAAATAGTAGGAAATCTGGGGCCTCCCTGGTGGTACAAGGTGTTAAGACACAGCACTGTCAAGCTATAACCAGCCACTACAGCATGAATTCTATCCCTTGCCAGGGAGCTACCCACATGGTGCGGCAGACCTCTCCTGTCTCGCCCGCTGCTCCCCTCAGCAGTATCTTTCAGTCAGTCTGCCTGTTCTGTTCCCTGCTCTGTCTCTGCTGAATCCTCTCACTACCACCCCCCACCACACCTCTGGCCTGCACCCCAGCTCTTGTATGCATGAATAAATAAAGCTTTTAAAAAAATAGTAGGAAATCCTTCCATACAAGGAGAGAAAGAGAGGGAGAGAGGGAGGAAAGGAAAGAGAAGGAGGGAGACAGGGAGAAGAAGAGAGAGAGAAATGATAGTCAAGGTGAGAGCAGGGATAAGGGGGAAGAGAGAAAAAAAGGAACTAGAACAAGAGGGGAGGGATTTCAAGATTTGTGTTTTGTATTGCCCCAATAATCATTGTAAGTAGCTGTGCTATACCAATCAACGACTCAACCCTTTTTAGTAATTTCTTTATGCTCATTAGCAGGTTAGCTATTTGCTTCTCAAAGAAATGTTGGAAAACCATTTCAAAACCACCCACTTTATAAGAAAAAATAATTCACTGTCCAGTTGTTATTTTCTTTCTCTTGCTCAGTAGGGAAATGCTTCTCAATCCTGGTTACAAGTTGGAACGATTGGAAACTGATAAATACTGAAGCGTGGGCCCTACCCCAAGAGGTTCTGATTTACTTGAATTTTTTTAAATATTCTTTCCTACCCTTTATTTTTTTTTAAAGATTTATTTATTTATACAAGTATACAAGAACCAGGGTACAGGTCAGATGGTAAAAGGGTAAAAGGATTCACCAAAGACAGAGCGGGGAACAGAACAAGGATACTGACTGAAATACACCACTGAGGGGAGCAGGAGAGGTCTGTCCCGCCATGTGAGTATCTCCAGGGCCAGCGGGGATCGAACCAGCACTACGGAGGCTGCGACCAGCTTCACAGCACTGCGCTCAACCGCCTGCGCCACCAGGGAGGCCCTACTTCAATTTTTAAAAACTTCCCAGGTGATGCCAAATTTCAGCCAAGGCGAAGGCACGTTGAGCTAAAGGGTAATCAGAATTTCAATACATGCAACTCAGCAATGCACAAGAGGCACAAGTCTTACCATAGCTCTTTGAAAAGACATGGCTAGCTGTGCTCAGTGTGAAGCTATCCCAGAACCCAGAACCAAGCCATCCCCAGCCCCTTGCACTGACTCCACCTAATGGGTTTGCTATTGTGAGAAAGACATGCAAATACAGATGCAATTGTAATTTGCTTCTGAGTGTTACTGTATTTTCTTTAATTCACTCAACACTGTATCACAAGGCAGAAGCAAACATCTCTCATTTGAAAGGAGTTTCAGATTGGGGGAGGTTAAGGAGCTTATCCAAGGTCATTGTTGGGCCTGGCCCCTGGAAATGCAATTCTGTGTCCCTCCCCTTGCACTGCTTCCCCTTCTTTCTCTGACTGGTTGTATCATTAGAAGGCAGGGATGGGGCTGCTCAAAATACAGAAGGCAGTTAGTCCCCCTAGAGCTGTCCTAAGGACATGTTTGTACCCTCTCCTCCTCCGCTAGAGTCTGCAATGATCCAGTTTGGCATCAGGGTCCTGCCATGGCCCCTTGCATGTACCCCACTTTCACCCTTTACCTGACTCTTTTTCCTTTGTCATAGGCACCTTCACAATGCCCCAGAGACATCCAAGTGGATTCCAAAATTTCCCCAAATGCCCTGAACTCCAAAGTGTTCCCTTTATACTCAGCCCACTGCCATCAACTCCTTTGCCACCAACTCCTTAAAGACCAAAAACTAAATCCTTATAGAAAATAGATGAATGGATGGTGATAACAATTGTACCCAGACATTTTTTCAATTTGAAGAAAGATCTTTGAGGGAAAATAACCAAAGAAATTGTTCTATGCTAGAATTTGGGGTACTAAAACAGCTGGGTGCTGTATAGTTGTGTAGGAGATCCTTCCTTGATCTCCTCAACTGAAAGAACACAGGCTATTGCTCATTAATAAAACCAGATATGCCAATCGTTCATAGGGTTTAAAATAACAGGGTAAAGACTGACTCTTTTAGCCTATTTTATCTATTTAAACCAAAGTCCTCCTTAAAAATCATGGATAATTAGGGCCTCCCCTGGTGTCGCACCGGTTGAACGCTGGGTTGCGAAGCAGCCTGCAGCCTCTGCGGTTCGATCCCCAGCCACTGGCGAGGGTCCCACATGGCGCAACAGGCCTCTCCTGTCCCCCGCTGCTCCCCTCAGCAGTGTATTTCGTCAGTCTGCCTGTCCTGTTCTATTCCCCGTTCTGGCTCTGGTGAATTCTCTCACCCTCCTGTGCTTCTGACAGTACCCAATGCTTACATAAATAAATAAATAAATCTTTAAAAAAATCATGTATAATTAGGTGCTACCTCAGGGTGTTTATCTTCAACTAAAATTTCTTAATTTTGTAAACTATGTGCTTCAGGATCTCTAGCTCAGAATTTGGGTAACAGTGAGAAGGTTCAGTCAGTGGCAAGTGGGAGCTAAATTAGTCTGCCACAGAAAGGTCTGGAAAAGCCAAGTTACACACAATTAATGGAACAATGCAACGATCTGTCTTCAGCTGGCCAAAGCAATCCTGTCATTTGTCCCTCAGCTGCAGAACAATCATGCACTCTGACGTTGTTTCATTGTGTCTCTGCTCCACAGTGATTACATGTGCGGTGAGATCTGTATTTCCCTGCCACTGAGTCTGTGCGTGTTTTAAATCCTAAAAATAATGGTCCTTCTTGGAATTTAGCCTCACTTTTTTGCTTACTGTCCAAGTCACACAGATCCTTTTTTGGTACAGTATTTCAAAAATCATAAAACTATACAAACTATAAAGGTACAGACATATTTTGGGGAAGAAGAGGAGAAACCATGTTATAACTGAAATGCAGCGGAAGGCGACATCACTCAGATTTTTTTTTTATAATTTTATCGATGAACTCATTCTACCACAGTAGCATACAATTTCTTGTTTAGGGATTAAGAGTATATGTGTTGAGAAAACAAAGAGAACAATTTAACATGAAAGTGAGCCATCAACAAGAGGATGTGCTAAGCATCTAGATTCACTAGCCTCACTGCAAGCGTGTACAAAAGATGTTTCCACCTCATCCCAATCTATTCATGAAAGGCAGCCTCCTTCCATGGGAGTACTTCGTATGTGTTGCACATAGTAGGTGCTGAGCAACCTGCTCAATCCTTAACATTTCTCATTTACACCCTGCAACGAATCATCATCCCTCCTTACCCAGAGAAATACTGATCTCCTCATTTTACAGGTCAGTAAACTGAGGCTTCAAGCAGTTCAATGACTTGTCCAAGTTCATTGCCCAGAGTGACTAAGCAGTGTATCAACATGGACTCTGGAGACCCAATGCTTGGGTTCACATTCTTACTGAGTGGCTTTGAGAAGATACTTAACCTTTCTGATCCTTGGTTCCTTCATCTATAAAATGCTGATAAATTTGTTATGAGAAATAGGCTGTTGCTGAAAATTAAATGATCTATTCTTGGGCCTCCCCTGGTGGCGTAGGCGATTGAGCACCACACTGTGAAGCTGCCCGCAGCCTCTGCAGCACCGGTTCAATCCCCGCCGGTCAGTGAGTGTCCCACATGGTGCAGCAGACCTCTCCTGCCTCACCCGCTGCTCACCTCAGCAATGCATTTTGTCAGTCTGCCTGTTCTGTTCCCCGCTCTGTCTCTGGTGAATCCTCTCACCCTCCCGCGCATCTGTCCTGTACCCCGGTTCTTGTATAAATAAATAAATCTTTAAAAAACATAAATAAATGAGCTATTCTTTGTAAAGGGCTCAGAGCAACAGTGCCCAGTGCTTGGTAGCTGCTAGTTTAAATGTTTTGTTTTAATAAAAGACAAATAAAATAAGCTCACATAGCCTGTGAGGGGTTGGGAATAACAGGGCCATTCTACGCCAAAGCCACGCAATCCTAGTTTCCTTCCTTAGTAGGAAGGGACTTACTATTATCATTATTAATAAGTAGTACATAAAATCTGAGTTCCTGATAGCACTGGATCTGAAAGGAGAGCTGACAGAAGCAGAGAGTAGAGTCTGGAGGTATCAAAGGCACATGCAGCTTCTTTCAGTTTGCAACTGGCTAAGGCCTTAGCTCCTACTGTCATATTTGAATTTTCTCTGGTTCTTAATTGGTTTGGCTTTGCCACTGCGATTAGGCAGCCCTGGTGACTTCCCACCACTGGAATATGCCTGTGCTCACCCACCCGCCGATGTACCCAAGTGGGTTTGGCACCAGTTTCCAGCTTCCACAAGAAATAAAGGCTGGTGGCCAGCTCGAGGAAGCATTGTTTATGTGAGTCTTTGGCAATACAGTGAAACTCATTTCCACATCTGAGCTATTTGCTATCTGTAGTCAATTCCTGAAGATGGAAAGCTACTACACAGCTTGCGATTGTTATCCAGCTCCCAGACTTTTATTTAATATCGGCAATATTAAATCATACTGGCCCCCGGGACACTAAGCATACATCTTCAGCTGTAACAGATTTGCTGGTGTTTATTTAAAGATGTTTTTTTCTCTGTGTACCAACAGCCACAATTTGATACTGCTCAAGTAAATGTAACGAAAGGAGAGCCCATCTGAGGCAGACCCTCTCCTTCAGGAGGGGTGCCCGGGGACAGAGATGTGGAATCTGAGTTCCAGCTTTGCCACTAAGTTGCTCCTGGCCCTTTAAAACGATCAGAAGTCTGGGCCTTGCCCCGCTCTTTTCTTTAGTTGTGACGCCTGCCTTTCTAGTTCTCTGATTTGGCAGGAGTTAAGGAGGGAGAAAAAAGTAAAAGTAACTTCCAGTACATTAATTTTTGCTGTTGCCTACCAACAGAGAAAGCTGTGAATACAAACTTCCCCCAAGAAAAGGACCCTCCCTCCTAAAATACTGACCCAACACCACAGACACTGTACTATTCTCAGGAAACACATTGTTTTGCACCTAGGGAATAGGATAGTGAACAGTGAGTCTGCCCAAGCTACTGTTCCTTTGGATTCACACCGGGATAAAAGAAATCCGTGCCAGCTATAGACAGGAATATTGGGAATACTTGGATCAAAGGAAAACTCCAACATCTGAATGCATACTACCATAGGGAGCCGCAGTTTGGGGAACTGAGGAACACTGTCAGTTTAATTTTGATATCTTTGCGGGTTTGTTTTATTGTTTCTTTTCTCTCTTCCTTTCCCCTTCCTCCCCCCCCTCTTTCTGTTTCCTACATTTTTTTCCTCCACCATCTTTTCCACTTTCTCCTGTTTCTTCTTAAAAAAAAAAAAATTACTCAGTTCATAACTACTAGCGCTAACACCAGCATTCTCAATTCTCAAAGGTTCAACATTGAAACAGGGAATAAAAATTGGTCTGTGAGGAAAGGGGTGAAAAAAACCTTAACTTGTTGCATGTATAAAACATATCTATCTGTCTGTCCTTCCATCCATCCACCCATCCATCCAGCATATAGTAGATAAACAGATATACACTGTGTCATATTAAAATTTCAGTGAGGGGGGGTAATAAGGAAAATGTCTTACTAATCTCATTGGGAGAGATAATAAAAAATGTTTAAGAAATATTGAGATTGCCAATGATAGACAAGGGGAAGAGACAACAGCAAAAATGTAAAAGCATCGTGTAAAGTCACCAATTGAGGCTCTAGAAATTAAAAGGTGAGAGTCCTATGATATTGGAAACTGTGATTCAGAGTTTTTGAATAGTTAGTTTCATCTAGTGATTGGGGCGTATCAACCTCTCTTACCCTCAATACCTCCTAAAGTTGTGTTTACTTGGAAGTTCATGATGTATTAGGAACTGCTACTGGGTATGGAATTAGTAGACAGAGCTCTAGTCCTGCCTCTATCAGGCCCATTAGACAAATCACCACCTCTTTGGAATTCCCTTGTCTATAAAATTCAGAAAATAATCCTGTTGAGCCTCTTTGACGACGACCTGGTAAGGATCAAGTAAGTAATGATTTCAAAAGCTTTGAGGTGCTATATGCAAAGATTTATAGCCACAGAAGAGGAGGATAGTGCCGTGTGGGTGGCCATCCACACAGTGTGAGGGTCACATGCTTCAAACTCTCCTCCAGGGACTGACATACCTGCTACTAGTCACCACTCTGAATTAAGTCTGTCGTGTTTGTTTTGTCTAGTACATAGGTAGCAGGGAGACAACTGAACAGCCTGTTTCTTGAGGGAAGAGCCCAATTTCTTGGGAAGTGGTCTCTCATCATGGGGCACAAAGTCTGACCCAAGTGGGTCAAGCGGTCTTTGGGCAGGCAGTGACACAGTACTACAAATCTTGGCATGCATGTCTCTAAAATAGACATACAGATGGTTGCCTTGCAGGTTCTTGGGAAGATTATCAGAGAACACATGTGTTGAGGTGCCCATAATGCTAGATGATAACACATTCTTAAATAGTGTTAGTTCCTAGACTCAGTTACTAGCATGAAAGAGGTTGTGTTATACAAACATACATGGGGAACACATTTCAAGAAGTGGATTTCGAGAAGTGGCTATAAGAGGTTAAAGAGAACACTCAATTAGTAATGTAAAAATCATCCCCATAGAGGAGAAATCTAGAGTACAGATTAGCAACCGTAGAAAATGAGAGGAGAGATGGCACTCTATTAAATGACAGTCAGTTGGAACATACAGTTAAGAAGGAAGTTACAAAGATCCTCTCAGGTGACTGGCATTTAAAAAAAAAATATAATAATGATTCTCTCCAGGTCTGTCAACAGATAAAATCCAGAGTCCTCTTTCTCAGTGCACACCTCTCCCCAGCAACATACAGCCACTGCGAGAATCTCCAGAGAGCTAAGATTGAGAAGAAGGTGGGAACAGAACTCCACCATGGTATACTCACTATTGTATCATATTAAGCCATCAAAAGTGCACGTGCTGTTTTGCTGAGCTTTCACACACAGACTACTGCTCTGGCCCCACATCTATCAGCAGGTGAGACTCTGTCTTGGAACCCACCGCCAAGAAGTCCCGAATCACAGCAAAATCCAGCAACACAGTCAGCAGCCAGCAGCCTGCTGGGCTCCTCTGGCTTATCCAGGGCTACCAACCCCAAAGAACTGCGATGAAAGCAGATGGGAAGAGGGAAAGGGTCTGTTTGTGTTTTTATTTTTTACCAGGCTCAGCTCTTTGGGAGAAAGAAAAGAAGAACCTCTCTGAGCTGGTGCCCTGCCAAGCTTCCTCCCCTCCCTGGCTAGTCCAAGCACTCCACCGTCTGTGCAGACTGCATAACAGCAATTTCTGGAAACACACAGAAAAGTCTGGGCCAGTCCAGAGGCAGTGGATATCTGCAGAGTGAGGTCTGGGGGATTTTATTTTTCACCTTAATTCTTTAAAAAAACTGCCAGCTCTTTGAAGAACATCTGTTATCAACAGTTTCTGTTTGTAAAATGAGAAGGTATCCTCTCTAGAGAAATTCCTGAGTCTTCTCTGTAGTTCAAATGCCTCTGTGACAGTTTGACTCACATTGTACAACTGCGGTAAATATTAAAGAATGTTAATAAAAATGAGATAAAACACCTACGAATGATTTTTCCCCTCCAAATTTTGCTTTGCTCACTACAAACGTTTATCTTGACAGAAAATTTACTTCTCTGATCTGCTTCATTTCCCAAATCAATTTTCCAACAGCAAACATAAATTTGTGGTGATAGTTAAGGGTTTTCCAGGCTCTATACTAAAGGAGTGTGGGCTTTCACCTGTTGGTTCTACCTTCAGGTAAATACTCCTCACTTACATTATCACTGGGGCACCCTGGAGAGGAACTAAGGTCAAAAGCCTGGAAATGAGTTTCCGGGTTTCCAATATAAACAGGCTCGGACACAGGGAGATGGTCTGAGTATCAAGATCAGATCTTGAGGCGGTAATTAAGTCATTAACTAAGAAAATACTTGCTTAAGCCCAGATAGCCTTGTTCTCAAATTAGATGAAGCACTAAGTACATGCAATGCCTTTACATTGCACTGAATTTTGACCTGGTTATCACAGATTACATTTATACCCTACCAGAGGTGTGTGTTAAGCACACATTATGTGGTAAATGGATGCCCTTCTTTTTGTTGTGTTTGCTTTGTCCCCAGTCTTTAGGACTCTAGGGATGGGAAAAAAAAATTGGACTATGGAATAAAACCGATGTAGGTATGAGTCCACCACATACCAGCTGTGTGATATGGGGCAAGGAACTCAATCTCTATTAGTCTAGGGATTGTTTAAAATCTCTACCTTGAAAGTACTGGGGGGATTAATATTAATGTATGTAAAACATTTTGCATATTCCAGGCACATAGAGTGTTCAATTAGTGCTATAAGTATATCGGTATCATCACATCACCATTCTCGTTATCATCATTACTTTTGGTGCCAAATATACCTATTACCACTGAAGTATGTTTTGACTGTATACATAGTGATTCTTTTTTGCAATGCTATTTGCTTCAGAGTGGAATTCAATCTATGGATGTCACTAGATGGAATCATATAAGATAATATACGTGACAGCACTTTATAAGCTGTAAAGTTGATGAAACATAAGGTACTCTTTGAGGGTATTCCTGTATACACAAACTGATTCTCAGATGCTGAACTCATTTCTTTCTCCCTCCCTATAACCATGCCTTCTCTGTCCTCCCCTTTCCTTCCTACTAATTCAAACTTTCATGATGATACATCCAGTTCCAGTTCCTTTTTTTATGCATACAAGTACAGGGGTCTAGGCCAGAGGTGCTGGGGGAGAGGTGCTGGTGAGAGGATTCACCAGAGACAGAGTGGGGAGCAGAACAGGTGCATCTACTGAAATACACTGTTGAGGGGAGGCAACGGGTGAGACAGGAGAGGTCCTTTGCACCATATGGGTTAGCTCCCTGGCCCAGGATCACACTCATGCTGCAGTGGCTGGCTATAGCTTGATAGCACTGTGACTTAACTCCTGCCCCAGCAGAGAGGACCCCCAGTTCAAGTTCTAAAGACATTCTTGAAGCCTTTCCTGAAGCCTCCAGCTTACTATGGTTCTCCCTTTCACCACCAGATGGTGTGAGAACATTTGTATGCCCATGTTTTCCAGACTGGACTGGCCCAGATCTTCTCCCTGTCTGCATTATCTATTTATAAACCAGGTGTGTATGTTTTTGTGTCCCATTACACATTATTCATAATCAAGAGAGAATTCATTTGCATCAATGCCATTCAACTTTCTTTGCCCCATTGGTGAAACAGAGAATGGAGCCAGGCCTTGCTCAAAGACTTTACAGATCAATAGGACAGGTACAACAGGACAGGTACGATGACCACCAAATGTGGAAAGGGATGCTATACAATAACATGGGTGCATTAAAACTCCTTGGAGGACACAGGAGAGAGTTTTCTCAACTCAAGGAATAGATAAGAAGCCTTGACAAAGAGGGTAGATTATGCAGTGAGCCTATGTAGGTAGATGGGATTTCATGGGCCAAATGAAAGTATAGGATCTTCTGAGAGAACAATCTCAACATGCAGGAGCATGGATGGAGGCAAGTGAAAAGTACAGAACAGATACACTAGCAAGGTGCTCAACTGCATGTCATGATTTGGTTTGTTATAAGTAGATACTTAATCAGTAGGCCAATGTAGAAGCTAATTTTGTTCCATTTCAAAAGGGAATACACCCTGTTTATAAAAGGATGAGTTAGTAAGAAAGCAACTAACCACTCTGCTTCTGCTGTATTCACTGCTAGGAGGAAAACAGAATCCAGAGAAGTATTTCCTAAGGCCTCCTGCAGGAAGGTTTTGCACAATCATTTAATTGATTATTAATAGAAGGAAGTATTTTGGAGCCGGTCACCAGAAAATCCAGAGCAGAGAGAAGTTTTACACAACAGTTTCTGAGGTTGGGAGGGTAATATGGTTGAAATCAGTAGGGATCTGGGGAGGTAGCAGGAACCCACAGAGGAATGACTATGTGGGGTTCCTAAGAAGTCTGAGTCATGTACACCAGTGGGCCTACTCAGAGAAAAGAAACTACAGTGATCAGACATGGCATAAAACAAGAGTTATATCAGCCTTTGTGGGTTAATCTGGACACAATGACTAGGTAAGTAGAGATTGCATGGACTGAAGATCAGGGCAACATTTCTGAAAGTTCTGGACCAATACAAGTCATCCAGGACCACTACATAATCAAGAGGGTTTGGTAAGATTTAAAAATCCTTACAGTGACTGACAGTTAATTTCACTGGCAAGAGAGATTTTGATTCCATTTTACAAGTAAACAAAAAGGAAAGTGAACCATCTTCACTCTTGTTGGTAAGTCAATTTTATACCAATTACCTTGATTTTTATCACATAAGTCAAGTCTATATAACATCATGTAAACAGAATGGCTGAAATGCTATTGATATTCTTTATAAATTTGTGGCTGAAGGCTAACAGTCAGGAGGTCATTTAATTCTACATCAGATTCTAAGTGTGTGATAAGCCTTCCTGAGAGGACACTACTTTGCATTCCTGTGGAAGCCCTGGCTTGTGTGAGCTTTATCTGTTTGCATGAGTGCCCAATGGACACAATGGGATAACGTGGATATATCACATTGTCCATGATTGGGACTGATCATTGTGTCCTCAAACTCTGACTACTGTGCAAAACCCAGAAGTAAAAGTGACTGTCAACCTCTTCATGATTACCTTAGAAGAAAAGAGAAATCATTGTGATAAAAGTGACAAGACCTATACCTGGGTTTGATCTTTTTTTTTTTTTTAATTTTAACATTTATTATTTTTTACATTTTTTTTGCCTTGGGGAAGGAAAGTCTATGGGGACACAATCTTAGGGGGTGGGGGAATGCAAATATTGTCTAAAAAATGTACAAAATGATAAATGTTAAAATGATCTTAAGGCTTGCTATTTTCACTCACATATTCTCCATTCTCATCTTCTAAAGAATGGAATATTACTCAGCATTCAAAAAAGATAAACACATGCAATTTGCAGCAACATGGATGGCGCTGGAAGGGATCATGCTCAGCGAAATAAGCCAAAAAGAAAAAGAAAAATACCGGATGGTCTCACTCATAGCAGGAATCTAGAAAACTTAAATAAGGGACCAGGAAAACGAATAACTATAAGAAAGTAAAAATCAAAATCAACAAAAAACTATGAACCAGAGACACTTTTAGGGGGGCGGGGGCGGGAGGGGAGGGATTGGGATCAGAATGGGGGGGCTGCAATTGTATGGGGGAATATAAAAATAAAATTTATTATTTAAAAAAAAAGAATAGAATTCCTTTTCTCTTTTTAATACTAGAACTCAGGTCTTCCTGGTGGCACATGGGGTTAAGTGTCAGCACTATGAAGCTATCTGCAGCCTCTGCAGCACTAGTTCGATCCCCAGCCACATGGTACAGCAGACCTCTCCTGTCTCGCCTGCTGCTCCCCTCAGCAGTGTATTTCAGTACTGTACTGTCTCGCCTGTACTGCTCCTCACTCTGTCTTTAATGAATCTTCTCACCCCTCCCCCACAACTCTGGCCTACACCCCAGCTCTTGTATGCATAAATAAATAAAATAGATCTTTAAAAAAATAAATAATAGAACTCATTTAAAATCATTCAATAAGAAGCTGGGTAGTTCATTGAATTTACAATGCTCCATGGTGTAACTGCTGTTGAAGCAGGGAGGGAGAATCCTTTCCACAAAAAAAAGATTGTTCCACTCAAACTGATGGTGCCAATGTCAGGGAAAATGAGATAATGCAAGTGCAAATAACTGGCAGCATGCCCAGAATAACCACTCAATAAAAATTAATGGTTAGCACCTCTTCTTTTTCCTTCCATCTCCTCCCCTACTCTTTTCTTACCTTCTACCGCCTATACTTCCCTTGTTTCCACTAGCTTTTTTCTATCCATTTTTTCTCTCTGAATGTTCAGCATATGCAGCAGCTGGAGAAATATCCTTTTCTTTGCATGAAAACCTGCTCTGCCAGCTCTAAGTGATCAGGATACACTTCCCAGCTGCCCTCAGCTGCAGTGGAGGTGGAGGGGAGAGATACACAGTTTGTCACATTTTTTTTTTGTAACTTGCAAGACAACTTCCCATTGAGGGAAGTACTTCCTTAGCCTACTGAACAATAATCACTCAAAACAACTCAAATAATTCTGTCTCTGGGATCCATTTATTTATTTATTTATTTTTTAATAGAGGAATGTTTTTATTTATTTATTTATTTATTTATTTATTTATTTAATTTGTTTGTTTGTTTTGTTTATACATGCACTGGAGCGCGGGAGGGTGAGAGAATTCACCAGAGCCAGAGCGGGGAGCAGAGCAGGCAGAAGGACCGAAGCACACTGCTGAGGGGAGCAGCGGGTGGCAGGAGAGGTCTGCGCACCATGTGGGATCCTCCTCCGGTGGCCGGGGAGCAGTCGGGGATCGAACCGGTGCCGCAGAGGCCGCGGGCAGCTTCGCAACCCAGCGCTCAACCGCTGCGCCACCGGGGAGGCCCTCTGGGATTCATTTATGAGGTTACTCCCTTTCCATGTGGGTCTCACATGTCAAATCTATCTCATTACTTGTCCTTTGATTCTTTACACTCATAGACACTAATGTAAACTCCTTAGAAAATAGCTCCTTAAAATCATTTAATAATGTATTTCAGTGATTGGAGTCCTTACTCTCAAGTCTCTCTGCTTAAAACTAACTTGTATATTTCAGATTAAAAGCATTTATAAAATGGTTATTCCTATCTCTTTTTATCCTTCAATACAAAGACTGATTTGGAGAATAACATAGTCTTGATTCCCACTGATTCAGAAGCTGCCCTTTCTATGAGCAGTAATGACTTCACCTTCAGAAGTGAATCACCTAATAGTCTTATGTCCAAGACACTGGATGGGCTTTGTCTTTGAATTTCCTATGAGCTCATAATCCAGGCCCATGCCTTAACAATGCACTGTCTTAAAACAGATCCCCAGAGAGGGACTCCCTGGTGAAGCAAGGGTTTAAGACCCAACCTATGAAGCTATCCACAGCCTCTGCAGCACAAGTTCGATCCCCAGAGAGGGAGCTACCCACATGGTGCAGCAGACCTCTCCTGCCTTCCCTGCTGCTCCCCTCAGCAGTGCATTTCAGTCTATTCACCTGTTCTGTTACCCACTCTGTCTCTGGTGAATCCTCTCACTCCCCACACACCTCTGGCCTATACACCAGTTCTTATATGCATAAATAAATAAACTTAAAAAAAAAAAAACAGTTCCCCAGAGAGCATCCAGAGACCTTTTTGAATATAACTTGTGTATAATTAATCTCTGGTCACTATTGGGACCCCGAGTTCCCTTGGATCAATGGAGCCAAGAGGTAGCATTTCAGCTAATAGCCAATAGCATTTTATAGCTCTCTTGAGAAAGTCAAGAGAAATGATGGTGTTTCCCTGCAGCATTACAAAGAGAAATGTTTTAAGGGGGGAAATCAACTCACCAAAGGAAATAACAGCACTTTGTGCTCACCAAATGCCTTTCAGAGATATATGAAAGTTCATTGACAGTGGAAATTTGCTCTGTTTCAAGAGGTGAAAACCAAAAGAAGGGGGAAAGGTTAGCACACATTTATAGAAAGGTCCAAGGCTAGGAATCCCATTCATATGTTAAATAGCACTATACTAAAATATTTAAGTGTATACTTCCCTAAAGGGTTCAAACCAAGGCCAGGTGCCTATGCTTTTGTTGCCTCCAGAATGGAAGGTGATATGTATAACATTAACTCATGTGTTGATGCCCCAGGAGAATGGGGCAGTAAGTGATCAGATAGCAGCAGTGGGCAGAGCTCTGGACTGGAGGTAAAGACCTGGTTCACCCTCAGTGCTGCTTCTCACACAACTGGGTACCTCACAGCAATGAAAACCTTCTGGTTCTTATCAAGTCCCAGAGGTTGGCTTAGTAACAGTGTTAATACTTCTCTATTTGTTTTATATTTTAAAGTCACAAAATATTGCAGCTAGCACACATGATGCCACTTAATGAGCTGCCCAAAGAGGTGAAGAGAAGGGAAACAAATATCTTTTGAAATCATACAGGAAACAGGCCCTAACTTGGCATTTATGTCACCTTATAACTGTTAGTCATTATAACAAAAAATGATAAGGTAGATATTTTTGAACTGATGAGAAAACTTAGATTCAAAGAGGGTACATGCCCAACATCACATAGCCAATTTTCTTCCTATTCCAAATCCAACAAAGGTCTCCATTATAACACAGGTATAAGTAGAAAGGGAAGACTGATCCCCATGTTAACACTGAACAATCTCCCAGGTTATTAGCAATTCTCCTAGGAGGCCAGGTAATATTCTAGAAATCTCAGTGCATTGACTACTATATCTCACTTGAGCAAGGAAAGCACAGGTATCCCTATATGAAAATATGTATGAGCCCACTGCACATTGGGCCCACAGATCCAGTTCTTTTTTTTTTAATCAGTATTCCATTCCACTCATCAGTGGGTGCCATTAAAGCAACAAGCTGGGACCTAAAGACTCAGGACTAAAGACGCACAGGTTTTAGAAGGGAAAAAAGAAACAGTATCGTATTATAAAATTACCCAGCAAAATAGCAAGAAGGTACCTTCAAAATCTTTAACTCCATTTGCCTTCATTAAACAAATGAGGGAGCTGATGCCCTCATATGCATGTGGTTTGTCAGTGATCACTGGAAGAAAAAGCAGCAGCGCCAGCACTAGATACCGCATACAAACCAGAACCTCTCCTGGAGATAATACTCAGCACATATTTGCAGCATGAAGAGACACATAGGGAGAAATCCAACTCTCTGGTAAAGAACAGCACACTTGCTTTCCATTACATCTGCAGGCCTGGAGTGCTGCAGTGGTGAGCAGGCCTCAACTGGATACTTTCCTCTGTTCCTCTCACTCAGCTGGGACACAAAGCTCCCAGGGCCATTTGTGTCAGTGATATTTTTTCCAGAATGGCCATTTTAGCTTCCTGTCAATTTTTCATTTCCTCCCCCACCCTCTTTCTGACCATATATACACAAACACACAAGTGAAGTACAAAGTGTGCGAAGTGACAAACACAAATTCCATCTCTTCAGGCTCATGAATGCTATATCGCTGCCTTTAAAATAAAATATTTTTTTAAAACAGGGCTTTAGTCTGAGGTAGATGGCAAGATAAGCTATAATTCTTCCTTTTCTCTGTATCGAGACATTTAATATCTTTGTTCCACACCAACCATGGACTTTCTTTGGCTAAAGAGACAGTAGCAAACTTGCACAAATGGAGACTTAGATTGTTCCTACAATAGGGTGTCCTTTTGCTATTCTTGGGATCCTGCAACCACAACCATGCGAATCAACCTAAGCTGACTTGATGATGACATGAAGACCTGGCCAGAACTACAGCCTACAGCCAGCCAACCACCAGACACAAGGCCTTCTACCACCAGCAGATGGCAGACACATGGGGAATTCACCTATTGGCACCCAGAACTTTTGAACTGTCTAGCCCAAATTTCCAGCACAACGAATCCTGAGCTAATAAACCATTTTATTGTAAGTTAGTAAATTTATGGGTTCCCCCCCAACAGCACATGAGAACAGATATAGTACCCTAATAATAGATTGTGTAAGATGAATATTTACTCTATGTGCGGTAGGATTTTGTATCATATAATTTTTGCTATACTCTCTAAGGAAACTATTAATATCGTCACTTTTTAGAGGATGAAACTGAGGTTCAAAGAGGTTAATTCACTAACATACCTGGTAAATGGAAAGTAGCACTTCAAGCTCCAATCTTTCTGGTGTCACAACAGTCTCTCTTAACCATCACTCAATGCAGAAAGATGACTGCAAGGACAGAGGATCTCTGAATGTTCTGAAGAACTGGTGAGTATTGGGTTGGTTTAATTCATGGAAACCAGAGTCTGAGGGGCCAGAGAGAAATTTTCACTCCCGTGACTGTTTTATGGAAGGCAAAACTGAGAGCTCTGAGGAAAGGGACCACAAAATTGACTTGACTGGTGGCAATAAGAATCTTCTGGTAAAAAGAGTGATGGAGAATGGAACAGGTCCACCCAAATTAGTTCACCAGAACCATAGATATTTAAGGGAAGATATTTAATCCATCTATGAACACCTCAGATTTCTTTCTTTCTCACATTTACTCATTTTGTCCTTCTAATCAAGAAAGTCCTCTACTTTCTCCTCTTAGGATCCATTTTCTACACACTCTTCAAGGTCTGGTTTCATCCTATTTTTTCTGCAGTCTTCCCTTACAACCCTACCCCCTGAGCTCCCTTTCTCTGAACTTGTATCAACCATACTAATTCCCTGTAACTCTCAAAACAATTCCAATCTACCTTACAATGTAGACTTGTGGAAAATTAGAGTTTTGGATTCGGATAGACCTGTATTTGCTCTAATAGTGTGTTTTTACTTACTTCTCTGAGTCCAGAGAAGTATGGCTGTATGGCTTTTTATGAGGATACAGTGGGAACACTGTGCTTGGCATGGGCCATTCTTAATATTATGGTCTTTCACAGGTTCCTCTTGTCTAATGAAATAAACCTTTAGACAGGAAATATGCCTTATGCTTCCCTGACCCCACCTCCCCCTAAGACTTGTGATAAGCATATGCAAGATACCTAGACAATATTACCTGAACTCTTAATAATCATTCAAAAAGCCAAATGGAAGAAATTTTTATAAATAAGTCTGTTACATAATGAAAAACTATCTCATCTTTGTCCCTGATTCCTGGCAAAGAAACTCATTAATTTTATGAGTGATAGGAGTGTCTTTCTTATGTTAATGAGGTAACACATGGTGGGGTCCCTAGATACCTTCAGGATGGGGGAATAGTGATGAAAAAAAACAGATGATCAGAGAGTTAGAACTTTGGGCCAGCTTGACCTCTAGAAAGGGGATGGGGACTGCAGATTGAGTTTAATTACAAGGTCAATGTTATAATCAATCGCGCCTATATAATAAAATACCAATAAAAATCTGGACACCAAGAGCTGTCATTCTGATGATCATAATATGCTGTGAGAATAATGAACCCAGCTCCCCCAAGGAAAGGACATGCAAGTCTGGGCCCCACACTTCCCAGACCTTGTCCTATGCCATTCCTCCATTTGGTTATTCTTGAGGTGTATCCTTTATAATAAAACTGTAATCTTAAGTATTTCATTTTAAATGAATCCTGTGAGTTATTCAAGCAAATTATTAAACCTAAGAAGATTGTGGGGATGCATACAGTTTTAGCCAGTTGGTCAGAAGTACAAGTGACCTTAGACTTGCAGCTATTGTCTAAAGCGAGGACAGTCTTGTGAAGGAATTTTTCCTTAACTAGTGGTGTCTGTGATGACTCAAGGTAGTGTTAGGATTGTGCTGAATTGTAGGATACTTGGTGTCAGGGACTGGTGTCAGAATCTAAAGTCAAAAGTCATGCATTTCTTAGTTTTTGTATTATCTCTTCCTGAATCAGAAAAATAAATTCCAATACGCTGCATTAAAAATATACACACTTAGAACTGTTTTCTTTAAAAAAAGTTCCCCAACATTAATTGCCCACTGTTTCCCCTCTATTTCCAAGTTAGTAGTTAGCATACCAAAGGATATCACTGATGGAAGTGGAAAAATCTCCTAATGAAATTCACAGTGAAGAAAATATTATGACATACCACTTAAAGTATCAATTCTTAACTTTAAAAAGGAAGCAAAATATATGCTATTAAATAGGTTTTGAGATCTCTACCACATGCTGTAATGTGGATCGTGTATTTTCTTTGACCAATTAGCTTTGCTTGAGTGCTAAACTACAATTTAGAATTTTGTTTTATTTTAAAAGCTTACACATCTTTATTCATTTTTCTCCCTTTCCTCCGCCCCACCATCTCTCTCTCCCTCTCTCTTGGGAAAGTTTTGTAAGGAGTGACAGACTAATATCTTCTGTAATTTCCCGGGGTAGAGTTACTGGGGTAAATGAAGTGTCAGGTTCCATACTAATTCATCACTTATTAATTAACAATATCAACAACTCCTTTTTCATTACTGATAACACATTTTACCGACTACCAGAGGATTTTTTATTGCAAAACTTATCTCAAAGGCCTTTTCCTGTTATCTACTGCAATAATAAAAAAAAAAAATCATCATTCAATCATCATTTTAATGACTGATCATTTTTCCCCTCACTAAAATTAAATCATAAAAGCCATTTAATTAAATTGAATGGTAATTGGATGACTTTAATCATGCAAAGAATTAAAATGAAGGACTCTTTCTTTTGAAGTCTGACAACATGTAATGACGCAATTTGACCAATATGACAAATTCCACAGTAAGCAAGAGGTCAATGTCATCAACAAAAGAGCTATCACTAGAAAAAACATTTTGTCCCTTCCAGCTGTGGGACAGGGCTGAAACAAAGCATCCTGATGTCAACAAAAGGCCAAGGAGTTTGACTTGGTGGTAGGGAGGACAGATTCCCTATGAAGAACCAAGTAAAGCAAAGTCAGTGGCTACACAGAACTGCATGTCCAAGTTTTAGAAAAAGTTTCTTTGAACTTTCCAAAAATAATTCATCTAATGTGCTCTTATTATACACTTTCTCTTCACTATTCTTGATATGGGGGATGCAGATTTGGTAACCAATCATCATAACATGATAAGGTAAGTGCTATGTTAGAGTTATATGCCAGGTACAATGAGATCCTAGAGGATAGACCAAGAAATGCTTTCACAAGAAATTGTCAAAATTCAAAAAGTAGGTAATATGTGCGTTTTGAGAGTTGAGAAATTCTCCAGGCAATGAAGGCCGTTCTGGAGAGTGAAAAGGAAGTTGCAAACTGTGTAGAAGCTCAGTGTGTACAGATGTTAACCAACCCTGTATGAAGAATTGGAGGGAAATAAAAGTGGGGAAGCTGGGTGAGGTAAAAAACAGAGCATTTTTTAAAAGATAATTCAAAAGCTGGACAATGACGTGGCTTGATTTGTTTCTTGCAAGTACCTTTCCAGAAACAATGTTGTAAGCAGCATGGGAGTTAAGAATAGAACTACAGAAGACAGGAGAAAAAGGGAGGCAGGAAGTCTCTCAGGAGATGATCACCATAGGACAAGGTGGAAACAAGCCCCATATTCCAGGGAAAATGGGATTTTTGATGAACTTAATTTCTTTCCAGATTGTGGCGATGACATGAGAATCCAGAGGGAAGACTACTGATGTGGAGAGTTACTTTTAGTGTTTTGAGACAAATGTGTACTTTTGGAATCTGATTGTATGAAATGATAGTCTGTGATTAAATTATAAAATGTCCCTAATACTTCCTCATTTATCTACAGTTCTCATACTGACCTGTCTAAATCACTGTCTCCTTATCGTCCTGGCCCATTTTCCTGCCACCGTACCAGACGTTCTATGGAATGCTATCCTGTCATCACAACCTACCAGTCCTATATCTCCTTCTTGCAAGATTCTGTTACTTACCAACAGGTTTCTAATTGATAAAGAAATTTTGCTAAAAACTGTTTCTGGGGCCTCCCCGGTGGCGCAGTGGTTGAGCGCTGGGTTGCAAAGCTGCCCGCGGTCTTTGCAGCGCCGGTTCCATCCAGGGCTGCTCCCGGGCCACTGGAGGAGGGTCCCACATGGCGCGCAGACCTCTCCTGCCACCCGCTGCTCCCCTCAGCAGTGTACTTCGGTCCTTCTGCCTGCTCTGCTCCCTGCTCTGGCTCTGGTGAATTCTCTCACCCTCCCGTGCTTCTGACTGTACCCAGTGCATGTATAAACAAAAAACAAACAAACAAACAAATAAATAAATAAAATAAAAACATGCCTCTATAAAAAAAAATTAAAAAATTAAAAAAAACCTGTTTATGGTTCATTCATTCATTCTACAAGTATTTAGGAAACACTTTGTACTACACACTGGGAAACAGCAATAACCAAACTAAACAAGAACAACAAAACAAAATCTAGTGTCTTCACAGAGCTTACATTCTAGTGGGAGAGACATGCAGTGACAAGATAAACAAAGAAAAGGTAGTCTGTAGGGCTTCCCCTGGTGGCAAAGCAGTTGAGCGCTGGCCTGTGAAGCTGCCCGCAGCCTCTGCAGCACCGGTTCGATCCCCGGCCTCCAGTGAGGGTTCCACATGGTGCGCAGACCTCTCCTGCAGTGCCCGCTGCTCTCCTCAGCAGTGTATTTCGTCAGTTTGCCTGTTCTGTTCCCTGCTCTGGCTCTGGTGAATTCTCTCACCCCACCACGCTTTCTCACTGTACCCAGTGCTTGTATAAAAAAAGAAAAGAAGAAAAGAAAAAAAAGAAAAGAAAAGAAAAGAAAAGGTAGTGTGTAGACAACGATACACATCATGAAGAAAAAGTAAAGAAAGAGAAGGCAGGGGCTGGAGGAGGGCTGCCATACTGTGAGTGACGCATTTGAGTGAAGCCTTGAAGGAGTCCTGGGAACATACTGTGCAGACACTGCTGTCAGCAGAGGAGACCCACGCAAAAATTCCCAATGTGGAGGACTAGCAAAAGGGTCAGAAGCTCAGTGTGGCTTTAGGACTGGCGGTAAATAAGGATGGGAAGGAATTCATCCAGTTGGGGAGGCAGTGATGGCTTGAGCTCACAGAGATACAATGGAGGCTGTGGGGCTGGTCTGGAAATATACATGAAAACATATATGAAAACATACTCAGAAAACATATATGAAAAGACTTATTGATTAGTCGGATATGCAACATTTGCTAGATAAGTCACCCCCACCCCCCCAAACTATAAACTGTTTTTGTTTTAATCATATGCTTATATGGGATTTTCTCCCAGATATGTATTTAGTATTTATTATATATGCTTGTGCTAGCTATTTACCACTCAAGAAAACCCTCTGAGGTGGTTATTTCTATCTCCTAAAGTTAGGACTTTAGTTGCATGAGATGGAAGGTCTCAGGCAACATCTCAGACTCAGGTTTCAATCAGGATGCTGTGTGGGGAGAAAACGGAAAAGGGCAATGGAAATAGAAGGAAACCCAGGAGGAAGTGACTGTATTATTTCAAGTGAGAGATTATTTAAGAGAGATAATCCCCTGGACCAGGTGGCTAGCAGAGGAAGTAGACAGATTCTAGCCATATTTTGAAGGTAGAGTTGACAACATTTATTGTTGGATTGGATTTGGAATGTGAGAGAAATAGGAATGAGGAATGGCTGAATGAATTTTGGCTTGAGTAACCAGAAGGGTGAGTCAACAAGTTAAACTTCTTCTCCCCTCTCCACCTATGCTGTGAATATAGTGAAAAACAAAAGAGTTACAATTTTAATCTTACTCCCCTCCTCTTTTTCTCAATACCAGGCTTGCAAGTGTAAAGAATGAATGTCACCTGTATGCTCTAAATTCAGGTACCATAGAAAAAGCTTTCCCAGTTGATACCTTTCAAACATGCCCAGTGTTCTACCAAAAGAGATCCCTTTTTGGAGAACTTGAAGCGTTTGGGCTGTAGGACTTTCTTATTAAAATAATTATGCCTTTGGAGAGAATAACATTGATATTGTTTTTCAAATGAATATCTTGAAAATAATTTTCTCACAGGTTGGACTGGCAGATTTAATAAATACAGATATGTTTAGTTAAGTTTGAATTTTAGGTAAAAAAAAGATTATTTTTAGTATAAATATGTCTCAAGTATTCCCTGGGACATACTTAGACTAAAATTAATTGTTTACCAGAAATTCAATTTAACTGGTCCTATAATTTTTCTGAGCATCTATCAGTAAGTGAAAGTACGTGGAATTGACACAGCCAGTCCAGGACTGGAGAAGGGGAACAGAAAAAGGGGAGGGGAAAAGGGATCCCACAATCCTTCCCATTTCCCTCTTTACAATGCATCCACTCCTAACTTTTTGGTCCTTAGCAGTCAGTGGTTCTAAAATGGCAATTTCCAGCCACTACTTGATGGTGCTTGGAGGAAGAACATGCAAAGATTTAAATAAAACTTTCAGCCTTTGGAAATCACATTTTTAAAATGTAGCCAACTCTGTAATTAAGTTCCAAATTATTTGGTGCAGTCAGTTTGGCTAACAGATGGAATGGTATTTTTGTTCATCCTTCGTCTCTGGAATTAGTTTCCAGAAATCCTGAGTGGGGTGTTTCAAGATTATTGCCTGAGTGACAGCTACATGTGTCTAATAATTTACTAGAATCAATGGACTTCTTTAAATGAATTCTGTGAACTGTTATTTATATAGATATGAATAATACATTTATAAGGGGAAAAGAAGCAGTTGGGAAATACTTCCTAAAATGATGTATTGCAGTAATGATAAGTAATTATACATCAACACCCTACTTGCTGATAAGATGTAACCAGTGCTATTTCAAAAAGTCTTTTCCCCAGTAGTCTTCTGTGATTCACATTACAATGGAGTTCAATCTAAAGGCATAGCCTTCCATCTACACTTCAGAAGACATTTATGAAAAGACTTATTGATTAGAGTCTGATATGCAACATTCACTAGATAATACCCCCCCCCCAGACTATAAACTGTTTTTGTTTCTGATCCTTATATGGGATTTTCTCCCAGATATTTATTTAGTATTTATTATAGAATGCTTGTGCTACCTATTTACCACTCAAGAAAACCCTCTGAGGTAGTTATTTCTACCTCCTTTTTATCCATGAAGATAAAACTTGCCCAGTGCAAGGTTAATTTGTGATTAGAAGATCCTTCTTCTTATCACTACATCATAGCACTGTTGGATCTAACTAACTGGGGACATTCCCCAGTCTCACTGTAAACACACACATAAACTGCAACACTATTGTAACTACCACATATTCTACAACTACATTTTCAATCTTATATGGGCAAAGGGGAAATAGAAAAGGGCTCTGCTCCCTTTCTTGCTCTTACATATAAACTCATTTCCCTAGATTTATGTCTTCCCATCATATTGAAACCTTCTGACAGAAAAATAGTCTCTGTCTACTAAAAGGGCACCTCACAGCACAGGAGATCTGAGGACTGAGAAACGGTATGCAAATACAACTGTGATTTTGGGGGGGAAGATATTGTAAATTTTCAATGATATTTTTTGACAGTAGCTTCCAAGAGCATTTCTTTGCCCTCCACCTCCCCACTCTCTTCAATTCATAAACTTTCAAAATCTCATAGTTATCTAAATATATCAGGGTGGCGAACATTTAATGATTATATCCCTTGAAAAGCAGAAGTAACTTTTCATGTAAATGTCCCCCCCCATACTTTAACTATATCATTTTTTTGTAAATTACATTTTTTTAAAGATTTATTTTAATTTATTTATACATAGAAGAACTGGGATATAGGCCCAAGGTGCGGGAGGTGACAGGATTCACCAGAGATAGAGTAGGGAGCAGAAAAGGCAGATCTACTGATATACACTGCTGAGGGGAGCAGCAGGAGACAAAGGAGAGGTCTGCAGAGCCGTGTGGGTTAGCTCCCTGGTGGGGACAGAACTCATGTTGCAGTGGCTGGTGATAGCTTGATAGCACTGAGACTTTAATACCTGTGCCACCAGGGAGGCCTCCTAAATTATATTTTCTTAAAGAAGTTCCCCTCTGAAACCGCAAACCTATTGACCTGATAGATTATGTCAAGTCATCTAAGACTTGCATTTTCTGAGCTGAAAAGTGTATCACGCAAGAAAATCATAGTATCACCTCTGATATGCCAATTTTTGTCAGATTCAAAAACAGTGATTTGAAGAGTCTGTCACATAAATCAGAACAAACTGTCAAGGGCTCTATGAAGACATCAGCCAAACTTTTATTGAATTCTGTCCCCCCAAAAAATGTTCACTAAGTACTGGGGTTTGGATTTGAACCAGTTATGCTACATGACATAGATCTATAGTGTATTACACATAAGGTAATCAGTTCTAAGCAGGGGTAAAAGAAGATTTGTTCTGCCAATGGGAAGGAAAATCTTGTAATAATGCAAAAGCCTCTAAGTATTCTCTTTTCTATCTTCTCAGGCAATTTTTAAGTTCTAGAATGTTACAGGGGAACTTAAAAAAGAAGTAAGAAAAGAGATCAGTATATTTTGAACTTAGGGGGAAAAAGTAGGAAAATTCATGAACTCTGGAGCCCATAGGGACTAAAAATAAGACCAAAGTGAATAATAGGGAATGGTGGAGTCTGTGGCAAAAGGATAATTTCCCCTTGTCTGAAGAAGTTCACCTTTATATTTAAATAAAAATTCTATTAGCCAACTAAATATATCTGGATTTGACTTGCTCATAGTCAGCTTTACAATTTCTAGTTTCTTTGGTGAGGATTCTCACTAATTTATTTAAAGCTACCTTGGTTGCTGATAATTTTGACCCACATACCTCTAGGGGACTTTTGATTTAAAGTTGAAATAAAAAATAGCTTATAAAGAATACTGAAAGTTAGTTTTTAACAATATCTTAATTTAAAAATTCATATTAACAAGAATGGATGGAAAAACTAGCAAATGTGCCATATTGTCTCATGGACAAAAATGCTTAATATTTTCAGTTTAAAGTAGAAGAATCATTTAATAGTCAGATTACCTGGTTCTTATAAATAAACATATATTTGACATTCAAAAAATATAAATTACATTGTGACGCCTGCTGGGCTTGGGCTTGAGAGAAATATCATTTTATTTGGCCTGAATGATGAAGAACGATATTGATATTTTCTCAAGGGATATATAAATAGTAGAAGGAGTGGTGAAAGTGATGAAATACAGGTATCCTTTTAACAATCAAATTCAAGTTCTAACAAAGCAAACAAGATGATATAATCTGTTAAGTGTATACTGTATGTTACAGTCATGGAAATGTGTTTGCTGCCTTTAGCGGACAGCTATTTCTATTACTATGGCTTGTAAATACATGAATACTTAGTACATGAAATATTATTTAGAAAGGCTAGCCAAGGAGACCTCATATTTCCAATATCTGACTGTTTCTGATTGTGATTATCAGTTTCTGGCACTGGACTAGTCTAACAGTTACCAGTATACATCCAAAAAGCTAAAAAAATAGATTTTTTCTTTTTTATTTTGCTATTCTGGCTTCCTAAGAGTTGTCACATGCATCCTATGTCCATGATTCAGAGTACAATAAAATACACCTAATGGGACTGAACTAAATTAAGTCTTTCTTCAATGATTTACAAGGCAGCGTGGGATTATTCTTGAGAATATAAATTGTTATTATGTAAGAGCTGAGATGGTAGAACACAAGTAAGAAATTTAAGCAAACCTTGTCTTAGATTTGTCCTTCTAGATTTTCTTATTTCAATTTTCTTGTCATTTATCTGTAAATGGAAGATTGGGATCCTGATTAGAGGGATACTCCCGAATGAGAATCAGTAGGAAAACTGGAAAGAATACGGTCGGTGAACTTTGGCAAGTCATTTAAGTTCTCTGCCACAGTTCTATCACCTGTAATATGGAAATGGTATGTCAATATCAATTGAAATAAAAATAGATATAGAACAGGTTTGCAAATTTAAAAACACTACAGGAAGCAGACATCTCTTTGGAGCTGATAACATTCTTTACTCGTCCACTAGATTTTTGTCCCTGGGTTGTAATTTTGCTTTAAAATCATACCAGTCTGTGCTTTTATTTGGGGTCTAGGGTTATGAATAAAACTGTGCTTGGCATGGCATAGTCTTCAGGGCAGCAGCTGCCACTTCCACTCTCAGTGTGGGAGAAGTTTCCAGAAAAGTGAAAGCTGAGCTCTGTGGGCTTCAAGCTTCTGCACAAACCTTGGCCTACTGCCCACTTTCCAGAACAGACTGCTGCTACTTCAAAGCATAAACTCAATTCCACTTCTACCTGGGTTTGATAAGAGGTACTAAAGTAGCCATCCTTTGGTAAAGTCCTTCTGGCCACAAAAGGAAGCTCTGGAGCTACGCATTTTATCTTCCTTCAGATTCCTCTTAGACTCTCACAAAAACCCACTTACTCAGCCTCCTGTTCACTCTGCTGGCAACACTTCGACTGGCCACTTGGTTCTCATCGATAGTTCGTACCTACTCATACTTCAAGACTCTTGTCAAATGTGCCTTCCTCAAGAAAGCCTTTCCAGGTCCCCTGCTTTGTTCTCATAGCAGTCAGTATGCATCTTCCTTGCACATGCTGTCATTTGTAATAATGTATGTTAGTTGCAATGTGATTCAATCTAATTCCCTTCTAGACTGTCAGCTCCATGAGGGCAGAAGTGTCTGTTTGCCTCAACATTGCAGCTGGAGACCTCGGCCGTGCATCCAGTATGAGGGTGTGGCCAGGCAACACCTACCTAGTTGGCAGGTGAGGGAGTTTGTCAGGCATTGGGTCCAAAATGTTGTTCTCTGTTAGCAAAATCCATTTTTATCCTCAACTCTCTTTCCCAGTTCTTTCTTTAGTTTTCATCCTTTTTTCTACTCAAAGCCCTGCCACATTTTCCTTATTCTATTAATGCTGCTCATGGAGTTCAACTTATGAAAGATCTCCCCTCCATGTCTGAAGACATGGGAAGATCTTGGGGAGGAGTGAGAATATGGTTAGGGGAGAGGAGGAACCAGGGGGAGAGTGTCATGAGGAGCACCAGTCCATGAGGGTGAGTGAAAACGTGACTACAGTCCTCAGGGAAAAGTGTCCGTGGTGGTTTCCATAGGGAACTGGGGAACCAGACATAAGTCTTTCTCAGTCAGTTTCATCCTTGATCCTCACAACATACAAAGTGATTTGAGTGACTTTTTAATCCTCCCAGTGATGGAATATAAATAATCTAGATTCATAACAACAGAAGTTGATTTCTTATAGACTATAGATGCATGGAAGAATTGGGGCTTACGGATTCCTGGGTGTGAGTGGTTGCTTAGGAAGCAGCATAATCAGCGGTACTAGTGAGATGCCTGCTGGCTCTGTGCTGGGAGATAGTGGTAGGACCCAGCAGGGTTCAGTAAATTTGGTTCTAGACATGGACATGGAGCACATGGACTGGTATACTTTGCAGTCCAATTAAGCATTGAGAGCTCCACAAGCCAACCTCTTGCCATGAAGACTGTCAGGAAGGTGAAACTGATACAAGGTTTGGTTTTGTTTTTAATATTGGGCATCAATTACTCTTTATCCACAGTGGTTAAGTGAGAAGGAGCTGTCAGGCTGGCTTAGGAGAATTGCTGCTAGTGTCTCATCAAAGAGGAGGAGGGTACAGCAAAATTGTCACAAATCACCAAGCTCGAGGCACACCTGAGGTGTGGTTCAGGCACCAAGGAGGTCTGTAGGCGAAATGCTGGCAAGAGGCAGGGGCACAGCTGATGCTGGCCCACAGGCTTCCGAAGAGAACTCCCCCCACACACACCCTTATCCACCTACCACCATCTGTGCTCCACATAGGACTCCCAACCACGCTTGCCTGTGGGTGATGGCATCAGCCATTATTTCTCTCTGATTGTGTGCCCACCCGGCTCCCTCACAGGGAGAATCCCTAGACAAATCTCCCCTCCTGGGAGAGTGACAGGGAACTTTCGCATGAGGGACTGCAAGGCAGTAGACTCAGGAAGAAAATGATATACACTTTCCCTCAGAATTAGTTACGACCCAGGAAGCAACCTTGTCTACGCCAATCCCATGACTGATGTGTGATCTTAGACACCATCTATTTCAACACTGAAATTTCTCAAGTCGGGGAATCTGAAACCCAGAAAGTAAAAACGCTTTGATTAATACCACAGAATTAGATAAGATCAAAGTCAAAATTAGAAGCCCTGCCTGTAGCATAACACATGGGCATGTGACCATTAGAATCAGCTGAAAGTAAAAAAATTAAATATTGGGGTCCCAATTTAGAGCTACTTAACCTGAAGCTCCATAGCTTGAACCAGAGCCTTTACTTCTAAAAAGTTCCCAAGTGATTAGTCAGATTTGGGAACACTAGCTCAGACTCCTCTCATCTCTACTGGATTTTTGGTCCATAAAGGAAGGTAACCAAGATCTTTGATTTCCAGAAGCTTCTATATTAGCTGAGCAGATTAGGCACATTCAGGAGAAAAGTTAGGTAACACCACACAATAACTATGTAATGACTGGGTGAAGTAAGGATATGTGAGCAGTAGTAAATGTTGAATCAGTAAGCAGAGAAGGGGCGTTTCAAGTCAACTTTCAGGTTTGGGCAAGGACTTAAGGACCAGACTGAATAATTTATATTGAAATCGTCATAGGCTGGAAGGCAGGGTAATTTCCAAATGTCTCCTTAATCCCTGTGTACCTTTCCATTTCCAATGCCACTGCACCATCTTAGTTCAGGTATCTGAAATCTCTTGTCTTGGTTTCACCAAAAAATGCCTAATTAGTGTCCCTTCTTCAGACACCACACGTCTCCCATCTTTCCTTCATACTGTTGCTGAAGAAAGTTTTCACAAGTACAGCACATTCATGTGTTCCTCTGCTGAAAATTCTTCCCATTTCTAAACCAAAAGTTGAAACATCTCAAAAATGCCCTTAGGTTCTTTCTTAATCTGTTATTTTTCCCAGTTCTCTCTCTCTTTTTTTTTAATAGTTAAGTTTTTTTTAAAAAGATTTATTTTTATTTATACAAGAACTGGGGTATAGGTCAGAGGCACGGGATGGTGAGAGAATTCACCAGAGACAGAGTGGGGAGCAGAACAGGGAGACAGACTGAAGACACTGCTGAGGGGAGCAGCAGGTGAGGGAGGAGAGGTCTGCCAGGCCATGTGGGTCTCTCCCTGGCTGGCTGGGAATCAAACCGGCGCTGCAGAGGCTGCGGACAGCTTCACAGTGTGGTGTTCAACCCGCTGCGCCACCGGGGAGGTCCTCCCAGTTATTTCTTTAACTTTACTTTTCAGTGGTGTCCCTCACCCATTTTGAGTTTCACCTTAAAACAAATGTTATTCCCTCAAATTTTATCAAATGTCTTTGCACATGTTTTTTTTCCCTCATGGGAAACGCACTTTTCCCACCATTGCCCTCCTATTCCAATTTCCACTTAGAAAATCATAACATATCCTTCAAGTCTAAGCTGTACCATCATCTACTATTACAGTATTACCCCACCCAGAGATATTTTCATCCAAATAGGATTAACAGTTAAAAAATTAAACTTTAACAGTTGAATTCCAGGCATTAACCAATATGAAGGAGGATAATGGTGTGCATTCAATCCACTAAAATCACACCTTCTTTACAATTATGTCTTTTACCAATGAGTAGGGTCAAAATCAAATTGAGAATGATGAGAATGTCAGGGCATGAAACCACTTTGATACATTTTACCTGGAACAAAGGCAAACACCTTGTTTGGTGAAGATTCAAATAGTGATACTGTTGGCCTGATATCCAAATCCAGATTAAATTTTTGGAGTCAGTTATGGAAATAGGTAAGCTGGAAAATGCAATTACTATTTGTAAATCATTTTGCTATAACCTTCTCCTACAATATCATTAAATAGCAAAATGCAACTGATGCTATTTTAGCTACAAGCAGAAAAAAATAAATCCTTGTGGCAACAAGCATCTGTCAAGGGATTTGATGTTCTCCAAAATACTCCTTAGTATTAAGCAAGCAATCTTTCACTTCTAAAGGGGATTCTCATTGATATGTATGAGCTAAGCACTCTATTATTTATGGCTAAGTGCAAATTGATATGTTTAAGAAAAGTGCAAAATTAAAGGACATGTATATTAAAAGACCTAAGGTGGTAATTAAGCATCCAGTGTGGATAATTTAAATATAGTGACATTACAACATGCTTTAATAATCCTAGGTATGGCTTTGGAATGCAATAAAGCATTGCTTTTAAAAGGACTGCATACCAAGTGGTAATAAGCAGTTTTGCTCTGGAAGGCATTCTGTGGCTGTGAAAAACGTTTCAATGGAGTGTACAGTAGAACAGTGGAGCCAGTATTAGACTGGAAGTTAAAAAGTAGAGCTGTCCAAATGAATGTATGTGATAATAGAAATATTCTGTAACATTTCTACAACAATTTCTGTAACAACATGGTAGCCATTAGCCACATGTGGCTTAACCACAGTGTGGCTAAGAAACTGAATTTTGAATTTCATTTAGATTATAAATGTATAATTAGTCACACATAACTAGTGAATAGCATATTAAAGATTAAAACTTTAGACTTGGATTTAACTCAAAGCTCACCACATGAAAGTCTTCTAACCTTCCCACTTCTCAGATGCCTCATGAACAAACTAGTTTTAACAAAATGATCTAACGTTCTGTGGATTTATAGATTTTTAATTCTTTCTGCCACCACCTCCACTCCATCAAATGAAAATCAATATGGGACATCCTACTGGGACCAGGAAACCAATTAAGTAATTATACCCACTCCATACCACACCTACCCTTTCCCAGTTGAAAGTTAAGTTCTAAGGAAATTCCTGAACTTAGTTCTAAGGAAATTCCTTCTAAGAGGGTCAGGTTAGATAACACAGGTCTGACTCACTGCAGTATGTTCTCTCTTAGGATTTAAAAAATTTGAGGAGGGTTCTAATTTTTAGTCCTTTAAGAACCTTTTGGAGACTTCAGCTAAGAACGAGCTCATAATTAGGAAGAATAACATAAACCAGTCAAAAAGATGCCACTGATATTTATATCTGGTTAATTGAGATACTGCTAGCTCTACTAGGTTAAACCCTCCAGGGCCTCACTTCACCAAGAATAAAGTAACTTCAGCAGTGGAAAATGACAGGAGTTTATGTAGGTAGTAGAAGAAAACGTAGAGAGAAGTATGAGAACCACATTAGAGGTCTCAGCAACCTCACACTGAACAGCCAAGAAGAAAATCTTCAGAGAGAGTCAGAACTGAGGGAGAAGCCCCAGAAACAAGCACACTTCTTCCCAGCAATTCCATTTTTAAGACATTCCCATTAGGGGATACTGCAAAGCTGCACAGAAAATATATGTTCAAAGCTGTATAGATATAGCACATTGCAGTCATGAAATCCTGGAAACTACCCAGGTGTCTAAAAGCAGAGAACGGGTTAGGAGTGGTTAATCTCAGAAAAGAACACTCCGCAGCCATCAACATTTATAGTCATGCACAGAAACAGTAATTCCAAAGGGCACCTGCACCCCTATGTTTATAGCAGCACTATTTACAATAGCTAAGCTTTGGAAGCAACCCAAATGCCCCAAAAAAGATGACTGGGTCAAGAAGATGTGGCACATATACACAATGGAATATTACTCAGCAATCAAAAAAGATAAACACATGCAGTTTGCAGCAACATGGATGGAGCTAGAAGGGATCATGCTCAGCGAAGTAAGTCAGAAAGAAAAAGAAAAATACCGGATGGTGTCACTCATAGAAGGAATTTAGAAAACCTAAATAAGAGACCAGGAAAAAGACTATCAATACAAAGTAAAAATCAAAATTAACAAGCAACTATAAAGTAGAGACACACTACGGGGGGCGGGGGGGTGGGGAAAGGAAGGACTAGAGTCAAAATAAGGGGGGGTGCAATTGTATGGGGAATATAATCAAAACGAAAATGCATACATTGTGCAAAGATTAAAAAAGATGTAAGAATTATATAAAATAAAATATTAAAAAAATTTATAGTCATGAAGAATAAAGCCATGGAAATATTTTTAAATGTTATTAATATTTAGTGTAAATGCATAGAATAAACTACTATTAATATTCTTGTATATAAATGCATACATACACATATATGCAGTCATATATGCATACATATGTATACATATATATTTTCCAAAATTACCCGGTGGCGCAGCGGTTGAGCGCTGGGTTGCGAAGCTGCCCGCAGCTTCTGCAGTGCCGGTTTGACCCCTGGCTGCTCCCCCGCCACCAGAGGAGGGTCCCGCATGGCGCGCAGACCTCTCCTGCCGCCCGCTGCTCCCCTCAGCAGTGTACTTCGGTCCCTCTGCCTGCTCTGCTCCTGGCTCTGACTCTGGTGAATTCTCTCACCCTCCCGCACTTCTGACTGTACCCAGTGCTTGTATAAATAAATAAATAAATAAATAAATAAATAAACAAACAAATAAATAAATCTTTAAAAAAAAAAAAAGAAGTCAAAGACTCCAACACACTCATTTCATAGCAAGTGGTTAAATAAATGTGCATATAGCTCAGTTCAATATTTATGTATAAGAACATATCCTAAGGAATCAAGAAAAGGTTAATAATTTTCCTAGTGCACCCTAGTTAGGTATAGGGAAAAAAATCGAGTTTATTTGATGACAGATACATACTATTAAATGACTATAAATATTCATAAACATCTATAGCCTTTGATTTTATGTAAACAATAAATACAATTTCCAATGACTATGAACACTCCAAATTATTTGCCATTAGATCAAACAATGGCTAATACAGTGATTTAGTAGCAGTGGAGTTGACTGTTATACTATTCAAATTATTACCTCTGACCATATTAGGAACAAAGATTCCCAACCATCTGGACACTACAGGGGAGACCCAATTCAATGACTTTTTTTTATCCTGACCATTTAAACAAGTCAAATCCGCCTCTCCTACTACACAGAAACAGCTCACGAGAGCTACAAACTGGTTTTAAAAATATATTATGAAGTACTTGAGAGCACGCAAACTGCTCTGTAATGAAGCCATTAAACCAGGTGAAGCTAATTTCTGAGGTACATTCTAACCTACAACCTAAGCCGGCAAACAGAAGTCAATAAACTTTTATGGGGTTCTGTAACCAAGCCATTCCTCGGAGTTAAATTACCAAAGCCTATTACAAGGTGTGTTTGACCAGCAAAACCTGAATGGACACTTGCAGCACACACAAAAAATAAAGTCAGGGAATGGGCATCTAAATTTTAGCTAACTCCTGATCTATGTGCCATCTCAGGAGAGCTGCATTAATGTGTGAACCCAGAGGCAAATGCCACATCCGGCTTTGAGCAATTAACATAAAGACAAGTAATTCAAGCAAGCTTCAGAAAGCAGCACCTCAAGTGTTTCCAATGCCATAGACCATGGCGGTGGAGCCACCAGGCGGCTGGGTGGCTGGGTGGACCCTAAGCCCATTGCGTAAGCACCACCAGAGCAGAGACTGAGTCCTTCAACATTTGCTCCCCAGTACCTGCACTGGGTTTGGCAGATCACATATGCCAACTAAATATTTTGGAAGGAATGCTGGGTAGATAGCAGGAAGGAGCTCAAAACATGAGAAATGTCTTCAGATGCATAAATAAATTACCAATTATCAATCAAGACTTCTCGCTCACTCAGGCTTTCTTCTAAATAGGTAAAATGGAGCATATTTCAAAGTGGGAGGTAGGCTGCCTCTGCTCTTTGCTGCCTGCATACGATTTTTTGTTGTTTGTTTTAATTGAGGTAAATGGTTTACAATACTCTACATGACTTAGAGGTTTAGGAATAACCCCTTCAGGTGCGGGTCACCACAGCACACCTAACACCAAGGTGACCACAGTCCTCGACCTCAGTTCACCAGGCCCCCTCCCCACTTTGTCTGCCTCTTCCCCTCTCCCTCTAGGCAGCCTCAACTAAACAGTCAGATTTCTCACACATGGCTTATGTTTCCTGCTCCCAGAGCTTGATAAAAATTTCCAATCTCTAGTCTGAGTCTTCATTTCCCTTCCCGCTTATATGAGTAAGGTCATAACTGCTACTTTAAAGTCTAATGCTGAGAAGAAGAAAAAAAGTGAGTTTCCTTTAATTTCTTTAATTTGTGCAAATATACAGACGTAGCCTCTGCGTTCTGCAACCACTTTACAGGAAGCATAGAACTAGAAAAGACCTAGATTTTCAGCCAATCCATTCCAGAGCCTACAAGCAAAATCAGAGCCCTACACAGGGGGCCCTGAGATACATTTGGATACTACAACCCTTGAGAAACAGTGCTGTGGCTCCAGGAATAATTTTTACAAAGTATATACTGACAGCTTATGCTCTATTTCTTCCTCCATGGTCAGGTTAACAGAAAAACAACAATCTTTTGTGAAGTTGTTTATTATTATTATTATTATTATTATTATTGCCAAAATGTTTGAGCAATAGTGTAACGTGATGGCTAAGTGCGCAGAATTGTAGTGGACCAAGCTTTGAATATGAGCCCTGTCATATAATAGGAAGACAAGGAAAATTTTAAAACTATTCAGAGTCTCTATAATGCAACAAAGTAGCATTAGCTCTTTGGGTTGTTAGGAAGGATAAAAGAGATAAAGCATGAAAACTACTTGACACAGACTTGGGAATAGGGTAAGGTTTGAAAAGTTGGTGATGGTTATTTTTATTGATCACATATTGCTATGGTGGTCCAAGATTATAAAACATGCCGTTTACTTCCAAGCCATTTGCACAGCCATGATCTCACAGCTCCAACCAACAATATGATTTACATTGAAAAAATATTAGGAAAGAGAAAGAAGTAAAGTATTTGTCCATTATTATATAGTAACTTAGTTGAGTAATGAACCCGAAACCCTTATCTTCTATCTCATAACTTAGAGCTTCTTTATGCCACACAATACTAAAAAGAATTGACGTTTAAAAAGTAGATTATATGTCGTTATTGAGACAAAAGTCTAGCGAGGGAAATTCTGGGGTTTCAATATGCCCCTGGAATATCCCATGAAAGCCATGCTGATTTTCATGAGTGGATTGTACCTTCTGGTAAAGAGGCAGAGCAGGGTACGAAGGATCACACTGCCGCCCTTTCTTGGGGTGGGGTCTATGGGAGAGGTGCAGTGCCAGACCAGAGGGCCACTGTGAAAAGGAGGCACAGTGGATCACTACCAGAGGCAGCTTGGGAGCCCCTGTGCTGCCTCTGAATATCATCAGAGATGGGCAAATATCCCAGGAAGATCAAATGCACTGCAGAAGGGTTTTGGTTTTGTAGATATCAGAAGCCAAGCTATTTAGTCCAGTTCCACTTCCTTCTCTCCTTGATGCTCTGCTTGCATCTTCTCAGGACCCTGCCATTCAGTGATCCATGGAATAAATGGGGTCAGCATACCATGAAACATGCCAAAATGGGCCAGTTCAATCTGTATAATGCTGCTTGTAGCAGCTACCCAGTGTCCAGCCACATCTCGAGCACAAAAAATCAGGAGTCAGTGTTCTTGCCTGAATAGAGAAGGTCTAATTAGAGCCCTGAGCCAAAAGTAAGTGCAAATGTTATAGAACAGCCCAGAGCAACCCAAAGACCAAGCTAGGGTTTCAGAACTTCCCAGTGTGGGGAGACTGATAATGCTACTAACTAGAAATTAGTCAAAGCATTTCTCCTCTTTATGAGGTACTCTGTCTCTGCAAAGACAGACTTGATTATGATGTTAGTAATATTTACAACAGGTACCACCAAATGCCCCTAGATAATGCGGAGGCTAGAGGAGAGTCCTTTCCAGCCATGGTCCTGCCAACTGTGTCAACTAAACAGATGTTCACTTACCTGGTGGGAGAACCCAGGCTCAGTCAGAAACTGCCTCAGCACCCACAGTTGAGGCTAACCCACAGTTGAGACTTCCTTTATCTTCCCTCTGGCTATGCCTGTGAAAATACCTCCTCAGGATAATTCAACTGAAGCAGTTCTCAAAAGGTGGAACTGCATGTGACAGTGTTTTAGGTCCCTTCTTGAGAGCAGGTGATATGGAAACAGGGAGAGGATCTTTTTATCACAGCTGATTCAATGGGACTGCTCCCTACCTGGCTAAGTCTCAGCACCTCTATTTCAAATACCACCATTTTCCTTCCATTTCTAAATTCTGCCAAATCACTTACCGTCTGCAATGCTTGATAAAGTCCTAAGTTGCATTCTGCTTTGCACCGTTCCATGTACAGGGGCCCTGTCTTTTATTTCTTTTAGAACAGGGTTCTACGGACACATGTTGAGCAAATTAAGTTAACTTTTTACATACTGAATTTGCTTTTATTTAGGAATAGTTGCAAGTTTCTTCAGTGCAGAAATAACCTGAAGATTCATTCTCCCAGGAAGATTTCTACAAGGAAATGTTGCTTACTTCAGTCTAAAAAGGATGATCCTTCTACCATTCTAAGTTCTCCCAAGGAAGTCCACCCACATTCTACCCAAGAAAGAAGAGCTCACAGACAGGGCTCACATAAAGAGCAGCAAAAATCTTTAAAATAAAATAAATGCACCCATTTAGCTAGCCCATATAGCAGCTTCTTTTACTTCTATTTATTAGAAACATGTAGTAAATGGTGAATTGTTAGCAAAAGACATATTAGGAAATTTGTCACAATAAATAAGCAAACCTTTGATGTCTATGTTGTGTGTGATGCATGCTAAATCGTGCCGTGTACAACCTCCACAGCTATATGTGATGATTTACCACAGGGAGGATTTCTCGCTCAGGATGGGTGCCAATAAAATTTAGAATACAAGTTGTGGTATTCATGACTGTGTTGATGTTTACTAGGATGCGAATGTCACCCTGAGTATCTTTGCATCCATGTACAACAAATTCTGGTCTCCTCGTTCATTTCTTGCTTATTCCTGACAGAATGCCAAACATGGAGTTGAAACACACCCACTAGAGTGAACACTAGAAGACAAAATAGATCACTGTGTAAGGTAAGCACAGACTTCACACTGGATCCAAATCCAGGTACATATGCTAACAGCCAGGACCATCACATCACATCTCCCCTGAACTCATTTTTGAAGATCTACCTTTCAGCTTTTACTCCCTGAACTGTATTTTTTAGGCAGCTATGTCTAGGCCCATAGACTGCAATGAAGGCCCCCCTTTTCTGTTTGCCTTTTCCCACAGCACAAATGACAATCATTAACATTGACAAGGTTCTTCATATTTTAAAAACCCTATTGCCAGGTATGTCATCTCAAAATTTGCTACCTGTGGAAATATGCTAATGTAATTCTTATTGCCGTTTTCCTTTTAAAGGTTAGTTAAATGGCTTGCTGGCAGTAACATAACCAATAAAGGGTAGCTTTAGATCAAAAGATTAAAATGCCTGACTCCAAATTATTTTATATTTTTATATTTAGACGCATGTAGTTTATCTGTTTCTTTCAATTACAACCACCTATCTCAGAAGTATGAAATAGAAAGTGTAAGAGGGAAGTAGAAACACAGAGTTAAGACAAGTTTGCAGGAATGAGTAAAATGCCCTCTTACTGGTCTATCTGGCTCCATAGAGCTCTCCAGAGTACACAGACTTATAGACTGTCTTGAAACATATGTATTTTAACAAAAGAGAAAATGTTGTATCATGTCCATAGGGTCTATGTAAGTGAGGCCATCCTTGGCAGAAAATAAAGGTCAATAAAATGCCTTTTTTTTTTTTTTTAATCTGAATCCTCCTGAACAAATTGGGCTGCTAGACAGACAGAAAGAACAACTTCTATGATGACCACAGAGAAATCAGTCAGCAGTGTTATTAATTCAGAGGTCATCTTTATGCAGTTAGCATTGTTTCACTTTTAGAATATCCATTTACCACACCTTTGCAGAATCTGAAGTTTCAGAATCTGAACTTCAGAATCTGAAGTTTCTGCTAAACAATAAATGCATGTTTATAAGATTTTGAGCTCCCCAATTATTATCTAGCCTTTCTCTGGATTTTGGGTGAATCTGCTTTATTAATGCAGGTGCTTTTTATTAAAGTAGGAGGCTAACTGAACCATTTTCTAGGGATCCTGTGAATCACTCCCCTAAGTAGAAGTTGAGTGGATACTTGAAGAGAGAGTTTGTTCTATCCTGAAGTAGGAACTTCTTACAGACAGGGTGACAAACGTATTAACAGAGTTCTAAGGAATTTTTTAAAAGACCCTGAATGTTTCTAGGAAAAAGAGGCTATTTCTTGCATGTTCTCTTATTTTCTAATAACTTTGTATTCAGATGCGCCATAGCTGTGTAAACCTCCAGGGAGACAAAAACAGCCTAGAGGAGTCACTAAAGCATGCATCAGCAAATGGGCTTGGGTGCAAAACTTAAAATAAAGAGTGTATGAGGAAGTGGTATTAGTTAGATAGAGCCCACGCGTATATGCTCGAGAAGAATTTCCCCTGACACAGAGGACGAAAACAGAATTCATACTGTATGGCTGAGGGCAGCAACAATAGACAGCGCCTTTTAATGGGTTTCTGAAAATGCTGCATTTCATCCCTTGGCAAAGGAAGCCCATTAATAAAGGGACAGTGGCTGGTAACCAGCTTCAGATAGTGGGGCAGTGCCGGCTAGCTGTGATTAGAAAGCTCGCTGCACTTAATACATCCCCTTTCCACATTGAAACAGCTTCATTTAATACTGCTGACACAAATGTATTAAAAACTGGGCACAAGTAGGAGTTAACACTCTTGGGAACATTCCACCTGCTAGGAGGAAGGGTGAGAAAAAGGGGCAGTCTTAAAAGAACATGCATTTTGTAAGTGAATCACAGCCCTAGATTTCTCCTGAATGCTAAAAGACAATAGTAGGGAGATCTCAATTCTGCTAATGCCAATGGAGTTCATGAATGTAAAGCATTACCTGTACTACACACACATATACACACACATACTATACAGACACTATATTACACACAATACATGTATCATGTTTACACACATATACATAGGTATGTGCTTATATGTAGACACATAGACAATGTGTGTGCTTCTATGCTTATATATCTACACATAGAGATGGTGCCTATTTATGATTTTTCGACTATGATGGTGCAAAAGCTGTAAGTATTCACTAGCAACTGTAGTTCAGATTTTGATTTAGTGTACTTTTTTCACTATGGTACAATATTCAATAGATAACATTAGATATTTATACTTCATCATGAAATAAGATTTGGGTTAGTTGATTCTGAACAACCACTGGTAGAGTAAATGTTCTTGAGTACTGTTAAGGCAGGCTAGGCTAAACAAGTTAGGTGTATGAAATGTTCAGCAAGTTAGGTGTATGAAATTTTTTTTAAAGATTTATTTATGCATACAAGAACAGGGATGTAGGCCAGAGGTGTGGGGGGGTGTGAGAGGACTCACCAGAGACAGAATGGGGAGCAGAACAGGTGAATCTACAAAAATACACTGCTGAAGGGAGCGGCGGGTGAGATAGGAGAGGTCTACTGGTGGGGGATTGAATTCATGCTGCAGTGGCTGCAAATTGCTTCATAGTGCTGAGACTTAATCCCCTGCACCACCAAAGAGGCCCTGAAATGCATATTTGACTTACAGCAAGTTTACCAGGATATTAACCCATGATAAGGTAAGGAAGGTATGTATGTACACACATACTGTACACACATACTAATTATGTAACACTATTTATAGAACACATATCGAAGGTCTATCATTTGACTATAACTGGCATGCATGCCTGATTTGGCATGTAAGTTACTTAAGAATTACTGGAATACCTCTCTTGTTAACCTCAGTCTTCAACTCTATGACCTTACCCCAGACCTGCTTTATTCATTTGTATTCTCCACTTGCTTCATATATTTATGTTCTTTTCCTGTAGACAGATGATTGATAGATAGATAGATAGATAGATAGATAGATAGATAGATAGATAGATAGATAGACAGATAGAATATAAACACATACACACACACACTTTTATGCACTTTAGCCTAACACCCCTACCCTTTCCTGGAACAACGGTGAACTTCTTAGATTGCCAATGTATCATTCTTTTAAAAGCACCATTTTTCCCTCAGGGAACTGTGAGTCATTTTATTCAGCCGTGACAAATGCAAGGGGGATGGTGGGAGTAGTATTGAATCTCATGAAAGGGCACGAGAGTTTGATGGACAAATTTTCTTTTTGAAACAAGTTAGTCATTTGCCTCCCAGGACAATTCATTATAACAAAGCTCTGAAAATCAATTTGAAAGAAATCAGCATTATAAAATATAAATATAGGACTGAAACCCAACAATTAGGCTTCATTTAGTCAGTCTATAGTTTTCTTTCTGAAAGAAAAAGAAAAGAGAACAAAGAACAGTTGGCTATGAGAGAGGAGCCACAGCTCTTACTGAGTCACTGCAGGACCACCCGGCATGGCTCTCTAATGGCGGAAATGTGGATAATATTGCTTTCTTCTCCTAACCCCCTGGGTTCATGTGAGGATTCAAATGGATACTGTGAAGTTATTTTAAAAGGACAACACAAATGTAAGATGTATCTAAATATTCTGTAAATCATGAAAGAACTGAGAATTTGAGGTGCTCACACAGAAAGCAGTAGAAAGAAAACCAATTTGTGACTCAGGAAAGATGGCATGTGGGGAAGGGAGGTGTTTATTTATGGAGCCTCCACAGTACATCAGTACATCAGTACTATTTCACATCCCTGAACATACTCAGAGCAACCTTGGGAGTTTGGATTTGCTATGTCCCGTTTCACATGAACACTGCCCAAGTCTTACATGGAGTAACAGCAGCCAGTAGCCAGGCTTTGTCTACTGTACCTGGGATTTAATCCAACTCTGACAATCATTCACTGCATGATCTCTGCCAAGTCAATTTCTTTTTTTGAGAAACAAAGGGAGTTCCCCTAAATTGGTTATTTCAATAACACCTCCATGATTTTTGCTAAACCCATAGACTATGCTCTAATTTAATTAATACCTTTCTAAATTTAATAAGAAAGTCCTAATACTTCTGTGAATTGGAAATCAATATTTTTCTAGCACACTAAATTTCACAGAAGCATTTCCAATACATATTAAGACCCAGTTATTGATGCTCATCTATCTACTGCCTAGGTCTCCCATTTGGGAAACACAGGGTCAAATGTTTGCTAGCTCAGCTCTGGAAATCCACATTCTGTTGTAGATCACTGTAGGTACCAAGTACCAGTTTCTCCATACCTTGTTTTTTTCTTTTCCAGTTACTTTTAATTCATATTCAAATACATTTCTTCCATTCTTTCCTTCTTATTTTTCTAAGGTCTTCTCAACTCTTAACATCCAGCTATCTTCAATGCAAATTTCAGCAAGCTTTTTTCTGAGAATCAATGTGGGCAGAAGCATGTGGTAGGTGTTATCAGGGCTTATAAAATGAATAATGCATACCCATAATATATATGAGTCAAGAGTCAAGACAGATGAAGCAGTTAAAGAAATAACTTACAAGGAAATATAACAGCACACACACAATAATACATTCTAGCAGAGACAAAATCAGAGTAGAGGAATAGATATTCAAATATCTACCCTTTGAACTGATAAGCACCATACAGGCCACATAATTCAGAGCCTACATAAAATGGTCTAGGGTTAGAATTCAACTAGCATGTATGCTTGGTTTGGCATGCAAATTAGTTAAAAAAGAAATAATGGAACACCTCTCCTATTAACCTCGGTTTTTAACATGCTCTATGCTCTTATTCTAGGCCTACTTCATTCATTTATAATCTCTACCTGTCCATGAAGATGTTTAACCCCATCCCTATTTCTAACAAATATACAAAAGTAGAAAAGTAAGGCCCAAAGTGGCAATAGCCTTGTTGTTTTAGCAGAACTGGGACTAGCATTCTACCATGCTTGATTACCAGTGAGACCTTTATGAACTTCAATCTACAGTGATGATTCCAGAATATATAACTATTATATAAGGTCATGAAAGAAATGTCAATAAATCAAATATTGAAAGAAGAGATATTAGCTACAAAGCAAAGAGACTGAGGATCAAAGGTTAAGTTGGGGAGATGGCTAAGGAAATCCATATTAAAACCAAGGAAATAAAAAAAAAAACGTATAAGATGAACATGCAGATTGAACTTCGTTAGGGTTTGAAAGGTAAGGAAGAGAGGAAATAGGTAATGTGAGAGAAAATGTGGAAATACAGAGCCCATACTCTAACTAGAAGTACTCAAAAGGTGGCTTAGGAATACTTGAAAGTATAAAATGATCTGTAAATACTTTCTCTGGAACTAATGGGGAATCGTATTAGAAGCAGGATGGTCAGGAGGAAGAGGTGGGCTTGAAAACTAATTGAGGTAACTGATACATCACCTTGTAAGCAAGTCACCTCCTACAGAGTCTATTGTAACCATACTCGTTTGCCTAAATTCTTCTTTTGATCACAAGTTTTTTTTTTTTTTAATGTATGCAATTTTATTTTTTTATATTTTTATTAGTGCATTTATTTATATATATTTTACATCATTGTTCATTTTTGTACAATGTTTGCTTTCTCCTCTCAGGTGTAGTCCCCATAGAATTCCCACCACCAATTTACCCATATACCATCACCATAGTCCCTTGTGCTCTTCCCTCTCCTGTTTTGATCCCTCTCCCTCCCCCTCCCCTGCAGAATGTCTCTGATTTATAGTTTCCTGCTATTTTTTTTATTTTTATTGTTTTTCCCCTGATCTCTTATTTGGCTCCCCTATATTCCCCTATATGTGATACCATCCAATCCTTTTTTGTCCTCTGACTTATTTCACTGAGCATAATTCCTTCTAGCTACATCCATGTTGTTGCGAACAGCATGAGTTTATCTTTTTTTGATTGCTGAATAGTATTCCACTGTGTATAAATACCACATCTTCTTGATCCAGTCATCTATTTTGGGGCATTTGGGTTGTTTCCATATGTTACCTATTATAAATAGTGCTGCAATAAACATAGGGGTGCTGGTATCCTTTTGAATTAATGTTTTTGTGCCCTTTGGGTAGATTCTGAAGAGTAGAATTGCTGGGTCATATGGTAGCTCCATTTTTAGTAGTTTGTGGAACCTCCTCACATAGTGGTTGAACCAATTTGCATTCCCACCACCAGTGTAGGAGAGTTCCTTTTTCACCACATCTTCCACCATTTGTTGCTGCTAGTTTTTTTTAATATGTGTCATTCTCACTGGTGTAAGGTGGTATCTCATTGTGCTTTTATTTGTATTTTCCTACTTATGAGGGATGTTAAAAATTTTTTTCATACACTGTTGGCCATTTGCATTTCTTCTTTGGAGAAATGTCTTTTTAGCTCTTCTGCCCATTTTTTGAATGGAATGGTTACTTTGTTTTTGTTGAGATGTGTGAGTTCTTTGTATATCTTTGTGATCAGTTGTATGGAGTGCAAAAATTTCCTCCTAATCAGTAGGGTGTCTCTTTGTTTTGGCCAATGTCTCTTTTGCTGTACAGAAGCTTTTTAGTTTGATGTAATCCCAGTTGTTTATGTTTTCCTTCACTTTGTTTGTCTAAATTCTATTGTAATATCATAGCATGAAGGCAAATTTAACCAATAGTCATACTAAAAAGAACCCAAGATATATTTCTAAGTACCTACAGAGCAATTTATTTTCTATCTGCCCAGATATGTGTCAACTGTTCACTTTCTGACTTTTGAAATTACAAAGAGTTTCTGTTGACCAGAATTTATCGAGCTGTTTTAGAAAACACCTAATGTCAGCAAAGGGAACTATTTTTATCATGGTATGTTGTTTAACAGCCCTTGATGGTAATCAAATTTACAGCACCTATAAAAGGCAGGACAACCCAAGAGGCTGAGCTAAGAACTTTAATTTCTGAAGAACTAAGCATTACACAGAAAGATTATAGCTAGCACCTCACAAATGTGGGGGAAGATGGTACCACTAAACAGAAAAGTAAAGCATAAAGAGTGAGGACTACAGACAAATGGGCAAACAGTTAAATTATCTTCTTTATACTGTCTCCAAGTTTAGTAATCCAGTAATCATTTATTGAGTACTTGTGATGTACAAATTTCTGTTCTAGATATTAAGACTACATAAACAAAATAAGGTTTAATCCTTTACCTTCAAGAGCTCCCCAAATAATGGGGGATTGAGAGAAATAATTTACTATAATGGACAACAGGATTTTAGTATTAAAGTAACTGAAGCAACATGCTGAAAGTGTCCAGAGGAACCTATCCAAGGAAGTTTAAGTCTGATTTTTTATAAGTACATACACAAGGCTTCCCTGGAGGTGCAGGCAGTTAAGCTCAGCGCTGTGAGGCTGTCCACAGCCTCTGCAGTGCCGGTTAGATCCCTGCCGGCCTCAGAGCAACCACATGGTGGGCAGACCTCTCCTGTCTCGCCCGCTGCTCCCCTCAGCAGTGTACTTCATCAGTCTGCCTGTTCTGTTCCCCTCTCTGTCTCTGGTGAACCCTCTCACCCTCCCACACATGTGGCCTGTGCCCCAGCTCTTGTATGGATAAAAATCTTTAAAAAAAAAATTTAAAAATAAAAAAATACACACACACACGTATACGTATATTGATATATTTGCAGTTTTACAAATTGTAAATGACAATATGGGTTAAATCAGCTTTTGCCTTCTGACTTATTTCACTGAGCATTATTCCTTCCAGTTCCATCCATGTTACTGCCAAAAGAAAAATATCGAATGATTTCACCTATAGGCGGTATATAGGGGAACCAAAGGAGGGATCAGAAAAAAAAAGACAAAACTAGTAGGCAAATATAAATTGAAGACATTCAGCAGGGGAAGGGGAGGGAGGGGGATTAAAACAAGAGGAAAGAGCACAAGAAACTGTGGTGATAGTTCATGGGTGACTTGGTGGTAGGAATTTTACAGGGACTACGCCCGAGAGGAGGAATCAAACACTGTACAAAATGAACAGTGATAAATATATATATACACACACAGGATGCTGACTGAAACAATTTATAATGCTGACATTTTATCTATAAGTTGATTAACAGAATAGCACTTTTAAAATGGGAAGATAGTTTTCTTGTAAATATTGGTTATTCTCACCAAGATCAGGCTAAGTCTTATCTTCATTGACTTAAATGCTAACAGGCATTGTTCTCAGGAAACTAGATTGATGCAGAGCCCAGAGTGGGTTTTTATTTCTGATATTTCCTTTTCTTTTTAACCTTCTAAGAACTCAGAAATAAATAATAATCCATAACAGAGAGATGAAGTCAAGTGGAGCAGAAGATCACAGCTAACTCTTGGGAAAAGTCAATCACATGTAGTCGTCAGTCTACTTGACATAACAGGAGTTCATTTGAGTCTTCCCTGTTTTTTCATGCATAGTTTAACGGGGTTCAATTGAGCTTTCTTTCTCTGGGTATATTCTCCATTTCTCAAACTGGGGAAACTGGAAGGTTTCTAAACAGGCAAGGATGATTAGAGTGGTAGAATACCAAGTAGAAATGGAAATCAAAATTTTGAAATCTTTCAGCAAACTCTCGCTGTGGTACCAATGGGTGGTTAGAATTACTTTTTTTTTTTTTTAAAGATTTATTTATTTACTTATTTTATACAAGCACTGGGTACAGTCAGAAGTGCGGGAGGGTGAGAGAATTCACCGAGCCAGAGCAGGGAGCAGAGCAGGCAGAAGGACCGAAGTACACTGCTGAGGGGAGCAGCGGGTGGCAGGAGAGGTCTGCACGCCATGTGGGACCCTTGCCCGGTGGCCGGGGAGCAGCCGGGGATCGAACTGGCGCTGCAGAGGCTGCGGACAGCTTCGCAACCCAGCGCTCAACCGCTGCGCCACCAGGGAAGCCCTGGTTAGAATTACTTTTATTAGAAATATGCATTTGAAAGATAAGGAAACAAGGTGCAAAGTTTCAGAACATTTGTGGTGTTATATATAATTTGTACATCAAGAGTTGAGTTCTAGTAACTCCTGAATAAATGTGCCTGGGCACTTGCTTAAATTTCTCTATAAAAGGATGATAATTAACACTTTTGGTAAGCCAGCAGAAGGGTATAGCATACAACACTTACTAATCTTTTGTGACTAAAATTAAGGTATGAAAATGATCAGAATATCAACTGTGATATTTGGGAGGCCAGATATCTGATCTCCCTTAAGATTCACTTAGCTTATAAATTGAGAACCACTATGGGGCTAATGTTTTCCCTGGAAGTCTTTACATTTGTTGGGGAAAACTTAATTCCTACTAATACCACAGTACACTCTTCATTAGAATTAGAATGTACCTTAAACATGAAAAAAAATCATTCCCTAAATTTTACAGTTCAGGAAACTGAGACTCAGAAAGAGTCTCAAGGCAAAGGTATTGCCTAAGAATACTTGCTGGGCTGGTACTAGAAGCTCATCCTAGTGGTTATCACAGAGAGGAGTAGGCTGGCCTTCACACCAGTACTGTTCTGCATGCTAATTATCCCAATGGAATTGCTCTTCCTGAAGACTCACTGGCCTATACCTAAGATCCTGGGAAAGCTATAAAGGCGTGTTCTTCAAAGCATTCCGCCTTCTTGAAATCCTTTGCTCCATTGGATAGCAAAGCTCTTTTCCCTCAATTTCCCTTCCATTCTTCTGCCCTTTTTTTCAATCCTTGTCACTGTCCTCTAAAATACTTGTGTCCATTAGAATCCCATTTTCAGTCTGCTTCTATTCTATCTTTATACTCAAACTATGGAAAATCTCCACACTCTTTCCATTGTGAGTTATGTGTTAATGACTCTCAAGGGATCTGCTAGCTAGACGTGACACCTCAGATGCTGGCCTCTCTCTACTCTACCTCTTGGGCATCTCCACATGAATTCCCTACAGTCATTTCAATTTAACCTATTACAAATTTCACATACACACACACATGTAGATAGATAGATGGATAGAATTATATCCTGTTATAGAAATGATATAATTGTAAAACAAACACATGAAGCCTCAAATCTCAGGTTGATTTTAGGGGCTGGGGCATTGTTTAATTTTGCTGCTGATAGTAAGTTAAATGTAAGTTTAAAGAAGCTTTTTGAAAAATCCTAAGGTAATAATTAGTAATGAAAAAAACAAGGTATCTAATAGCAAACTGCTTCAGAAAGTAATAGAAATACACAGTGGCACAGCAGGTTGAACACCGTGCTGTGAAGCTATCTGCAGCCTCTGCAGCATGGGTTTGATTCCCAGCAGCCAGGGAGAAACTCACATGGAGTGGCAGACCTCTCCTGCCTTGCCCACTGCTCCCCTCAGCAGTGTCTTTGGTCAGTCTGCCTGTTCTGCTCCCCGCTCTATCTCTGGTGAATTTTTTCACCCTCCTGTGCTCTGACCTGTACCCCAGGAAAATGTCAAGGAAATATAAAAAAATGAAACAGCATAAAGCAAAATTACAGAAGTACGATTGTAGAGCTATTACTATGATGATTAAGAAGAATTTTTAATAACAAGGATGCTTATGGTTTTTAATAACAAAATGCAATGAAAAAAGCAGGGCACAAAACTGCATATACAAATGATTACAACTATGTATAACATGCAAGGACATTTACAGGCAGCAGAGTACAATAGTTAAGAATATGGATTTTGGGGGCCTCCCTGGTGGCGCAGTGGTTGAGCGCTGGGTTGTGAGGCTGCCCACAGCCTCTGCGGCGCCGGTTCAATCCACGGCCGCTGCATGAGGGTCCCGCATGGCGCACAGAACTCTCCTGCCGCCCGCTGCTCCCCTCAGCAGTGTACTTCGGTCCTTCTGCCTGCTCTGCTCCCTGCTCTGGCTCTGGTGAATTCTCTCACCCTCCCATGCTTCTGACTGTACCCAGTGCTTGCATAAATAAATAAATAAATATTTTAAAAAATTAAAAAAAAGAATATGGATTTTGGAATTTACAGGCCCAGATGTGAATTCACAATCCATGACTTACTGTGTGACCTTAACCAGATATCAAATCCACTATATCCCAATTTCCTCTTCTTTTTTTAATGAGAACCCACTTAAGAGTTGTGGATGAGTTTTAAATTAAAACTACTAATAATCTTTAGATAAGTGATAGGCACATAGTATGTTCTCAGTAAATGGTAGCAGTGACTGCACTATTAACTACTTGAGCAACAGTATCCTAGTGATTTGTCTCATTCCCCAGGGATTTTCTTTACATGGCAATATAGAGGAGAGTGTTTGGATATAAAGTCAGGAAGCCTGATGAATACCGGCCCTGGATCTGTGAATAACTAGTTCTATGATTGTGAGTAGCCTACATGAATGTCTGTGCAAAGAGGCCCTGTCTCACCTGCTGCTCCTCTCAGCAGGGCATTTCAGTAGATCCACCTGTTCTGCTCCCCACTCTGCCTCTGTTGTATCCTCTCACTCCCCACTACTCTGGCCTATACACTAGCTCTTGTATGTATAAATATATAAAAATAAACCTTCAAAAAAAGAGTATCTTTAAAAGCAAAATATCCCAAGTTCAGACATTTTAGTCATTAAACGAATTTTTTTAATTACATAAAGAAATCTCCCTGCTTTACTAACATAAACTGGAACCATGATAGATTTTAGCCATCTCTTTCATTCTGGGTGCCAATAACCCATATTGCAGAGGTATGTTCACTACTGAAGTGAACTAGCTAATTACAACCAAAAGACATGGCTCCTTGGCTAGGGCAAGTCATCAAGGATCCAAAGAGTAAGAGACACACCTTCCAAGGCAGTACACGTGGTTGAAAGGTGGAGACAGCACTGGGCTAAGCTGTGTTTGTTTTTATACATATGGCCAAACAGGACAGCCTTGTAATCAAGCAAATTTTAATGTAACACGTCTCAAAAAATGAAATAAAACTATGCATACCCTCAGTCAGATATTATAGGCAAAGCAGAAAAAAAAAATGAGAAATGAATTAGGGTCAAAACTCCAAAACTTCTCCTACCCAGCAAACAAATAAGAGTTCTTAATTTCCTCTGGCAGGAGATTGATGATCACATCTAAAACAACAAGAAAAATTTGTGAGCTGTTTCCAAAGCAGATGGAGAGAGGCCACACTTCAGAATAAGTCTGAAATTCCATCCATCTTGACAAGAGCTTAGTAACTGACTGAGAGATGTACCTCTGCTCAGTAGGCCAGACATAAAAGGGGTGCAAGATCCTCTGGAATAATAAAGGCAAACAGAGACACTGACTAGTTACTTTACACCTCTAAGAGATAAAGAGGTCACAGGAAAGGCACTGTTACTACCAGGAAATCCAGAAAAATCAAGCAAAAAAAAAAAAATTAGAAAAGAAAAAATTTACATGAGCGCCAATTTTAAAGGTCTTCTACAATAGTAACAACATGCAGATTGCTTTAGTGAGAAATTCTAGATTTCAATAACCTGCAGAGTGAGACCACATGGGATATTTATTCTGAGCTTCTGGTATCCAACCAATATAAGAATCAATTTAGTCCCTCTAATTTTATTTTCCTCTAGACTTCAGGACTTATTAAATTTTGGATATCACCCTACATAATATAAGTTACTCAAGCCTATGGGTGAGTGTTTTGTACATGCCAAAGAAAATTCATTTATAAGGGATCTGAAAGCTGGATATAAACAACTCGGGAAAGGTAACACAAGGAATTTTAAAAAGGAAGAAAGGGCCGAGTAGGGTTGAGTACGATGAGAAATGAACAAGAGAAGAACAGCCTCTTCGAGTTACTTTCCTAATCATGTAAAGGTAGACCTGAGTTTAAGATACAATATTGGACAAACTGACATACTCTAAGTCCTGGGAGTAATGGACATCTCCAGAATCTGTCAGAGAGGGGAGTGTCACAGAAGGAGCTCTTGATCACAGAGAGTAGTAGGGCTTGAAGTTGTCTGACAGGTCAGATTACCAGTCTCCTCATCACACGTGAGCAAACTGAGGCCCAAAAATACTGGCTGAATTTACACGGTAAGAACAGCATTATGCTTGATATTGGCAATAGGGAGTACAGAATTTCCCAAAGCTAGTATCATGTCCTGTGTCTGATGAACTCACCCATCATGGGCTTCTGCATCTTATCCTTACATTACTTGAACTATCTGAGGTCAGTTACAGAGCTTTTGATCAAGATCTTAAAATTTTCTCCATCCTTCCCTTGCAACACGTCCTTCTATCTGCTGGTGTTCCTTCTAACTTTGACAATCTCTTCTCCTTCACTGCCTCCGTCTCCTAAACCTGTCCCTTAAAACATGCATATTTTCAGGTTCCCATCCTTGACCTTTTCTCTTGACACATACACTACATTTAACCTAAGAAGTTACGAAATATTTACTTCTTCTCCAAAGAGCACTGACAGATTTCACGTTTCAAATCTAGGCCAAAGTAGTGGGTGTCCAAAGTGTTATGTTGCCTGCACTATACCATTTTTTGCTTTCTAACATATATCCCATGTGATAGGGCTTCATTCCATTCACAGATTCACACACCTGTAGACAAGTGTCATTTTGTCTAGAGAATATATAAATTTTAAATACATAAAATACAAGCAAGTATGTGTGTGTGTGTGTATATATATATATATATACATATATATATATAATATATATATACATATATACATATATATATATATAATATGCCCCTGTATATTATAATATTCTGACAAAAAAACAAACAAGCAAACAAAAAAAAAAAAAACCACAACTTTCCAGCAGGGGAGAACTGCTCCTCCCAGAACTAGTCAATTCTTAGAGACAGCAAAGAATCCAAAGAATCCAGATGGAAGCAGGCCTTTGATATGCAAACTAACTAATCCAGAGCCATCTGGCCCATTCGCCCTAGGAAGCAACAATCCTTTGCTTTAATCATCCTAAGACCAAGTGTCAGTCAACTAGAGACCTCTTTTATGCCCCTAAATCATCCCAAATTATTCAAACTAGCTGATCCTAAAGTGTTCACCTTGTCCTTTCTCTCCTTTCCCCAAGGAAATCCCAACAAAGGTTCTTGCAGACAACTCTTGGTTCTAGGCTTCTGCCTCCAACCTGCCCGGTGGCTTTCCCAAGTGGCTCTGTGTGGGGCAGGGTGCCAGCGAGTTTCTAGGACCTGCGAGCGTAATAAACTTTTCCCAATGCCTCTCTGTCTCCTTTTGTGGCCGCACCTGACTGATCACGTTATAGGACGACACAAAACACATTCTACATGTTACATTTTCTCCACTCAGGTATTAAACCTATAACCCTGATTAGAGTAGTTTTCATGCTTTTTGCAAGAATCTACTGTTAAAATGTAGATGCTTGATCTACAAACTTTCCACCTTCAGAGCGGTTGATGATTCACTGAGGAGGTGGCTGAAGCTTGTTTTTGAATATGCACTTCCAGGAGAATCAGATTTGTAAGGATTTACAGATCTGAATAGGATATGCATTTAAAGCTGTCATGTAGGGTGTGAGGGTGTCACAGGTAATAGCTCTGCCTCATGTTTCTTTGTTCCTCCTGGTACAGCATCCAGCACCCAAAGTGATGCTCCCTCAAAGAGGAGATGCTAGTCAAATATCTGATATATCCAGGGAAATAGTCCCCATTTGGAAGGTGAGATGCTGTGCAGAGATAATAAGTAGAATTGGTTTCAGAGGACATACTAAGGACCCAGAGGCCTTGGCTCCTGTCTTAGATAATCCTGTAGCTTGGAGTCTCTGAGGTCCTGTCATCAATCACTTAGTGCCGGTGGCCTGGAAGGACAGCTGGGAATGTGTGCAGAAACACAGAAGTGGTAGCTGAGCAACCTTTACTGTTTGCAAAGTGACTGTGACTCTAGGCCTCATGCCTGATGCACCCCAATGGATCCCTCAGTGTTTGGAAGACTCCAGAGCACAATACTTCATTTATAACAAGTCCTTTGGAATTAAGACATTGCTATCTAGTTGCTGACTTGGGCTTCATAAGAACTATTTATTCATTTGGACATGAAATTGCACAATGGGTCAGTATTTTCCCTTTGAGGTAATTTTACAAAGGTCTTATAATCAGTGCTCTGTTTATCTGCTATTTTAAAGTTATACTCAATTCATTTGTTCAGTTTTTATTAAACGACTTATTTTTGCACTGGTAAAAGGTCAATTTAACTGCAACGATAACTTTGAAAAAGACAGTCAATCAATACAAATGTATTATATACGTGCACTACAATTTACCTTACTACTTCCAGTAGCAAATTGCAAACAATAGCAGTTAACAGCAATTTATTCCTGCTTTTCAGTAACTCCCTCAATTTCTGGCCCCGCTAAACAAACTGTAATGAAATTATTTATGAATTGGGGTTTGAAATCAGCTCTCCTGTCCCCACTGTAACAGAGGCATCTTCATAAAAAGGGGAAGTACTATGTTCCCCAACCCACTTACATGCACCTGCCCCAGACTAGCTTTTGGGAACTAGGGGGCAGAGTTGAGAGGTCAGATGAAAATATATAACATGGAGGCAAGTGGGCTCGAGGAGAGACACATGCAGAAGACACAAAGGACCAGCTTGCTCCTTGACTTTGGATTTGCACCAGGCACTCCGGGGACTTAGAGGAGAGCTCTGTAAAGACACTTGGAAGAGACTTGGGTGACAGACATGTGGGGAGGCTGACAGTGGCAGCCTTTATCTTGATTTGCACTTTGATTTTGCTTCTTTCATGCCAGACTTGACTGGCCCCTTTAGCTCTTTTTTTTATAGTTAAGCTTTCAGGCCTGCGAGGCCCGACTTTGGGCCAACCCTGTTTAACTGGGCATTTACCCCAGAGGGGATGGATAACTGGGTATTTTATTGCGACACATTTATCCTTTATTTTCTTCTCTCCCTGCACACTAATCCTAGTAAAGTTCTTTAAGGTTAAGAGTATGTTTTGTATTTGTGTGCATGAAAGGCTGGACCCCTATATAGTGGGTGAATTTGGGGGTGCTGGTGTATCCCTCAGATGAGTGCTAACACCATTATTCACCATTAACACCTTTGTGGAAATGCTGCCAAGAATAGAGAAGACATGAGTTCAAGTACATTTGTCAGCAATTGATTATTTATCAATTGGTTATCCATTTAGCAACAGATGATCCAACAGCATTTTTTATCAATCAGTCAATCAGAGGCAATACTTTCATGAAGTTCATGTAGAAGGAGACAAAACACTTGGTACAGTGACATATCAAATGGAAGAGAGTTTGAAGAAGTGTCTGGTCTACTTGAAGAGACAAACTGCAAAGAGGGAAAAAGTTAAACAACAAGTAAAATTGATAGCAATTTTAAATTGGCATGCAAGATTTAAAAAATAGTAACAATGACATGAAACATCTGATTACTTGTTTCATTAATGACACTGAAAATGACTGACATAGAAATTCAGGAGAAGGGCCTCCCTGGTGGCACAAGGGGTTAAGTCTCAGTGCTATGAAGCTATTGGTAGCCACTACAGCATGAGTTTGATCCCCAGCCAGGGAGCTGACCCTCATGGCACAGCAGACCTCTCTTGTCTCACCAGCTGCTTCCCTCAGCAGTGTATTTCAGTAGATCTGCCTGTTCTGTTCCCCACTCTGTCTCTGGTGAATCCTCTCACCCCCTTTACCTCTGGCCTACATCCCAGCTTTTGTATGCATAAATAAATAAATCTTTAAAAAAAAGAAATTTGGAGAAAAGAGGTATCTTCAGTCTTTGGTGATTTCAGAAGGTTTAGAGAAGGGCAGGAAGTGGATTCTGAATGACACACAGGTTTAGGAAGGAGAAAAGAAAGAATATGTGACTAAAAGCATAGGAGCTAGAGGTGAAATGGCATGTTTGTGGGACTCTGAGGAAAACAATCTAAAAGGACAGCAGTGGTGTAAGGATTCTATGTGGATGTGATCTAGATACTCACGATTAAAACCCTTCAAATTAAAGAAAGTGAAAATGCAAGTGTGACAAGTTTAGGGAATGTAGTAATAAGCTGCTTCAGACAAATGGAGCTCTCCTAGTGTACATTACACAAAGGGTCAGAAGGGACCTAAATGAATATTCTCACGAGAGTGCTAGGCTTGTCAATGACTAGAATAAGAGGCAGAGTTTGATGAAGAATTTGGAAAGAACAAAGCTGGTTCTGAACACCACAGCCTTTGCAGTTTATTACCACGGACTTTAAGTAATAACACACATTTTCAGCTCAGCTGCCCTGACTTTCCAAACCAAATGCTGCCCTGAGATAATGAATTCAAAAAAGGGGAACTCAAGTGTGAACACTCTGCAAGGTTCAGCAATGTGGAAAATCCTTTTGTGCACCTTATAATTTTCTGTTTGTTTTAGTCTCCACACAGTAAAAAGGCCTGCTTTGTCAAACACACATAAGCAATTTTTAGGGGCAGGTGAAGTCTTCCATCTGGATCCAGCTTTAGGTGTGCCAGATTCTCCAAAATTTCCTCATTTCTTGGCTTAGGTGTGTGAGATGGTGAGAAAATGATAGGAAATCATGAGATTTCTGATTGAACACCATACCTGGCAGTGGTTTCCTCATTTCCCGTGATAAGGACGGTTCATGTCTAAGATTCCAATGTCCTCTCAAGCCTTCTTGGGTCCAACCCCCAACCCACTAACATCCCATCTGGTCTATCCCTGAAGCTTTGGGCAAGGAGGTTAATGGATGGTTCAGAATGGCTCCCCAGAGAGCCAGAATCGGGATTTTCATATATAAAACTCTCAGCTCCCCTTTTGCTATCTTTTCCTCTGATAATAGTAGCAAATACCTAAAATTGTTTGTATAGGTACTAGAAAAGGGTTAAAATCTTAAAGGCAGATCTAGTTCTAAATTGAAATATAGATTTGGGAACTTGGAAAAGTTATTTCATTTGCTGAGTGGAGATAATCACACCCATCACAGAAAATTGCAGAATAGATTAAATGAGATAAATAAAAAAATAATAATCCTACTGGCAAGTGCCTGACAATAATAAATACTAATTTCACTCCTATATTCCTTTCTCTGTGGATATCTATTGGGAATTATTTTGTCTGTCTCTGGCCTGAACTTCACTTTGGAATTTGAAACGTCTATGAAGACATCCCTTGATAGCTAATAAATAAGACATGCATATTAACTACTTTACAAATATCTTAATTATTGGTTAGAGTTGTACATGAGAGTCTGCAAAAAGTTATACCCAGTGACTTGCATATGATTGCCAAATCTTATTTAAATAAACGTAGATAAATCACTGGGGATAAATGAGGAGGCTCCTCTAGGATGATTGCAAGCATATTTCTATTCTCTGAAGACACTGGCAAATAATTTGGCAGTCCACTTTGACTGTACTTGAGAAACAGCAGAAGGGACCAGCTGTCTCAGCAGCTCCAGCCCACTTAATTTTTCTGCCATTTAAAGGCTACATCTTCCTGCCTCTGCACCATGATTCTTTAACCTAAGCAGGAATGATGAATTTGTCAACAAAATCATTGTGGTTTTTTAAGACCTTTTCCACATCTACTATAGGGAACATGCAGAAGACCACCATAGCCAACAACCCCCAACTCCACCCCACACACACACCCCTTGAACTTCTCTAATCACATAGGAGCACCTGGTGGTAATTGTTTGTTCTAAATCAGTAAGAGAGGCCTCCCTGGTGGCGCAGGCACTTGAGTGCTGTACTGTAAAGCTGTCAGCAGCCTCTGCAGCATGCGTTCGATCCCGGCCGGTGGGCGAGAATCCCACATGGCCCAGCAGACCTCTCCTGCCTCGCCAGCTGCTCCCCTCAGCAGTGTATTTCTTCAGTCTGCCTGTTCTGTTCCCTGCTCTGTCTCTGGTGAATTCGCTCACCCTCCCACGCATCTGGCCTTTACCCTGGTTCTTATATAAATAAATAAATCTTTAAAAATAAATAAATAAATCAGTACGAGGCAGCAGAAAAAGCATAGGTAGACAGAGAAAAACTGTGTGTGTATATATATATATATATATACAGGTTTAGTGATTTGCTGTTTTTTCCTTTATTTTTTTAAAAACCCTTACCTAATCTAAAGGTTTTAGGTTCCCCATCTGACACATGACAGTTTGACACAATCAATGTTTTGTTTTGTTTTTTTTAAGTTGGGGGACCCCTATATTTAAGGCACTCATGTAGAAGTTTTACTTGTAAAGCAGATGGGCAAAAAACAACTCTAGTTTTCTCCTTCCTTTCAATTCCAAACCCAACCACCAGGAAAATAATTTGACAGTTAATAGCTCAAGTGATCTATAAGATACTACATGGCTATAGAAAGCTAAGAAGTACAAAATAAATAAGTGGGAGAGATGCTGCTTTCTCAGGCCTAACCTGACTTCTGCACACTGGTGATGGGCAGATGGAAGCATTGCTGTGTGCACTGTCTGATTCTGAGTTACTCCACAGGCCCAGGTCAGCCACCCACTAACTCCTCAAAGCTGAATCTGCTCTAAGAACAAAACTCTTGACTACAAATCTAGACCTCCCCAGGAGGTACTGACTTTCTGGTCACTCATATTCAGAAATGTAGAAGGGATTCTGCTTTGGGCATTTGGTCTAAAAAGTCATGCTCAGAACCATGTTCCTCTCAGTGAAGAACAGTCTAAAGTACATTTTTCTAAAGTATAGCTGAAATTTTGATGTGGAAATATTCAATGGACACTAATTCAATTTGGAATTCGGATGAGTGGGGGTCAAAGTTGTAAGTTTAGCAATTATATAACTCCGTTATATAATAAGCAGTAAAAGGAAATGTCCCACATGTAATTTTTCTAAGATTTAAAGTATCAGAAATTATGTTGGTCAATAAACATTGAAGAAATGTATATGTATTTCAGAAGTATTTCTAAAATTTCATATGTAAGTACCTGGTAACAGTATATCACTTAGAAAATAAACCACAAACTGTCCTAGAACTTAAGTGATCAAAGTGCCTTACTTTAAAACACCAAAATTCAGTCACAAACATCTAATAATAAAAATGTGAATTGATATATCATTTAAAATAAAAAAAATGTAAGACTATTTACATATTCTATATCTGGATTTTTACGAAAATCCAATTGTAATATCTTTGTGATAACAACTGAAGGAAAACAGTGAATTACATACTCCAAAAATAAATAATAAAGTACATTTTTCTATCTCTGAGAATCACATTCTAGTCAATATATGGGGAGTGATTACTTGATTCCAAAAAATGAAATACAAAATAAATAGCAGGTTCTTGACAACATTGGCTATTTCTTTCAACCATTCATCCTATCGTTATTATGTTTACGAAAGAAACACTGAACAAAACCAGGTTATTCAAGGACCTGGCTTCATCAGATGTTGTTTTGCTTAAAATCATGGTTTCTAAGAACCTATCCATCAACAACGATGAGTGAGGACTTACTGTGTTCACTTTCCTTTCTTCTCATAAAATAATGGTCAGGAATTTTAATCTACATAGATTTATAACACCATGAGTCTGACTAGCACCAGAGTGCGAACATTTTTCCGTTCTCTGGAATCTCACACAATCTATAGCACCGATAAAATGTTGAATCATAAATATCCCTCAGTGAGTGTCTTCCTTCTTTGTCCAGCCCAAACCTTGACTCTTTCATGCATGATCAGAGAAAAGAGGCCTTGTCTGATGCAAGTGCACAGGCAGGTTAGTCAGACACTCACAGTAGGGATGATAAAAAATGTCAGACAGACAAGAAGAACTGAGACTCTCAGTTGGTTGGAATAAAAATGATATAGCCTCTTTGGAAAAGTGCCTAGTAGTTTCTTAAAAAAGTTAAACATATACCTTTTATATAACTCAGTTCTTCTATTCTTGGGTAGTTTCCCAAGAGAAATCAAAGCATACAAAAACCTGTATACAAATATCCACAGCAGCTTTGTTAGTAATCCTTCCAAGCTACAAACAACTCAAATACCCATCATCAGGTGAACAGATCAGGGAATGGACATGCCAGACACTGGAATACTCTCAGCAACAAGAGAACGGACTGATACACGATGAGGGATGAATCTCAAAATAACTGGGCCATGCAAAAGAAACTAAACAAAAAAAGCACATTCTGTTTGATGACATTTATATAAAAGTGGAGAAAGTGCATATTAATTTATGTGACAGAACAAATCAGTAGTTGCCTGGAGATGGAAGTGGGATGGGGATGGGCAGGAAGGAAATGGTGCAACAATCACAGGGAATTTTAAGTGGTAATGAGTATATTCATTATCTTGATGGCGGTGATGGTTTTATGGGTGAATGACTACAAAAATGTCAACTGTGCATTTTATTTTATTTTTTTAAAGATTTTTTTTTTAATTTATGCATACAAGAGCTGGGGTATAGGCCAGAGGTTCAGGGGATGAGAGGATTCACCAGAGACAGAATGGGAAACAGAACAGGCAGACTGACTGAAATACACTGCTGAGGGGAGCAGCGGGCAAGACAGGAGAGGTCTGCTGTGCCATGTGGGTAACTCCTTGGCCAGGGATTGAACTCATGCCACAGTGGCTGATGATAGCTTCATAGCGATAAGACTTAACCCCTGAGTCACCAGGGAGGCCCCCAGTTGCGCATTTTCAATACATGCAAAACTTATCAGATGCCAATGATACTTCAACAAAGCTGATTTTAAAAGATCAGAGCAAGCACTTAGAAGAAAAGGTAAGAGGCATAGAAAGCCCCCCAGTGTCTATCGGATGACTTCCAGGCAGCTTCCTTCTAATCACCACTGACAATTAAATCTGTACCAAACAGCTAATCACCATTGATAATCAAATCTGAACCCCAAAGCGATATGATGTTAAAAAAAAAAAAGAACATTCATAAAATAACATTCCATTGGAACACACTGTTCTCCTCTCTAAACAACCTGACGTATACTTCTCGAGTCACTTTCTAGTCTGGAGTCTAGTTCTGCTTTCCTTTGGGCCTACACTAGAATGGCTTTTCTTTTGTACTTTCAAAACTGTTTCCTGCTCTTTGCTGCTTCCTCTGTTCCTTTACTCCTCTGGTCCTAGTGAAAGGCCAGCGATCAGGCTCTGTGGCAGAGAAGCTATTCTGCTCCATCTAGTGGGATCCTTGCAGAATGAAGAGGACACATCCGCCCAAAGTTTCTTGGAGAAAAGGAACAGATGCAGCCTGGCAAAGGACCAGCTGGGTCCAGACTGCTGCTCAGATTCCATATCCAGATAAAGGAGGCATCTGGGGAGAGGGAGTCGTACACTGACTAGGAAGTGCTGTTGTTTGATTTGACACTGAGACAGTGAGACCAAGACAGATGTAAATGTTCCCTGCAGCAGCACTACATGGAAGGGCCCCAGGAGGTTGGCACCTTTGATTTGACTCTCATGGCACCAGAAGGAAGCAGCAATCCTGGTCTATTTTTAATGTTCAAAGAGCCTCGCAAAAAATTTATGACTACAAATATGTAGTGTGGGAGAGATAAATTGAAGAAGGGCTCTGTGAGCTCCAACAGAGGAGTCAGCTTGCCAACGTGGTCAATAAAGTATTTAAGCCCTGAGTGCTGTGTGGGTTGTCATAGATTAAAATTTGAAAATCTTTTATGGTGCAACAAGGTCCTTAATTATAACTATGGGCTTTGGATCATTTACAGGTTGTGCAAACAGCAAGAGTTATGTCACAGAGAACATCCTTGGATGCAACAGCCTTTAAATCCAATGTCCATGAGAGAAAACATTCAGAATTGTGTTCAACACACAGGTTCAGAATTTGGTCCCTGACTAAAGGAGTCTGATAGGTTTCTACTATAAAATCCTCTCCTTTCTCCACTGTACTTGATAGTATTTCTCTCTTGCATGGAATTCATAGACTCTAAAGAGCTGGCTGAAGGGTCAAGGTAATTTTGATTTCAATTCTTTTTCTTTTGTCATTCAATATTGCTAAAACATTCTTACTCTCTCTGACATATAAGAGGCATGTTCATTTCACCTGTTGTGGATTTCAGCTGTTGATTCATCCCTTTGGTGACTGTTAGGTCATCAACCTCTATTGAAAAATAGAAGTCCAGCATCTATAACGAATGGGACTTGATTAGCAAAATATTTAACTATCATCATCAATTCATGCTAAAGCAGTCTTGATTCTACAAGAACAACTGGCATTAATCTACCGTAAAGTTAACCTTATCTTTAGGCTCTAGGCTTGGGATTGACTGTGGGACCTAATTGTTGTAGGATCAGGTAAGTTCAGAAATCACTAAGAGTTACAGGTCTATATAAATGACTCTTACCTTATTATATATATATATATATATATATATATATTTACATTTAGATCTGTCTATATAAATCTAGTATCTAGGTCTGTATAGATGAATCTTATTTTATTAATAGAAGTGCTTCTAAATGCCTTAAATTAAGAGAATATCTGTACCTCTAGCAACCACTCTCCTCCCTGCTTTTAATAACTCTGTCTATGATTTTCAAAGGAACTAAAACTTTTTTGATCAAGCTTTCATTTAACCTATATCCCTCAATTTTCTCACTCATTGGGTAAACAAATGCTGTAGTGCATTAGAAGTACTCCCATTTAAGAAAATGTATAAAATCAGTCATATTTTCAAAGGAAAAGATTTCTAATTTTTTTAAGTATGAATATAAGAATTGGTTTACTTTAGAAATGGTCTTTAAATATGAGGGAAAATTGGATAAAATAAATGGGCATTTTACAGTATGTAACTGAAGTGAATAGGGGTAGTGAGATAAATGGAGATAAATATACAGGTTTTCCTTAAGAGCACCTGACACCACCTGATTTCCCTTCATGGAATTTGCCTATGGCCAAATCAGAGTCCCTTCACCTGCCTAAACTAACAACCCGCTTTTCTTTGCTGTTTTCCCTGCTTTTCCAACCATGTCACTTGAACAAAAAGGGTTATGGAGGAGTGGAGTGGATATTCCTGGACAGGTCTAGCTCATAAAATGCCTCTCAGCCTCAGAATTCTCTCTTTATTGGCATTTGAAACAAAGGACAAGTTCCTGAATATACCACCCTGAGGCTCCTTCAGAAAACTTACCCATTGTCTCTGTGTGTTACAGAGTGATCCCCCTGAACAGTCAGATACTTCTAAAGGCCCAGGGCAAACTTCAGCAACTCCAGAAAGCCCTTCCTCACCACTCATTCCCACATGAGATCCTCCAGCATTTACATCTATATATTACAGTGCAGGGCCAGGGACATTGTATTAATGATGAGCGAAAAAAAAAAAAAAAAAAAGGAAGACTTGGGATATTATATGGGATATTACAATGACGTGATGCCGGCAGGAAAAAAGAACAAGGATCAGACGTGAAGTGAATAAGAATATATTTGAGTGGCTTGTTGGGCTAGAGAGATTGGGTGACTTGTGTGGGACCCCAGTCAAGAGACAAGTTGAACAAGCAATGTGGTGAGAAGAGTTGCATTAGGGGAACATATCTATGCAGATGGCCGAAGACAGAAATTACTGGTAAGCTATTTAAGTGGAAAATATCATCTACAGTGCTTCTGGGGATATGCTAAGTATTGGCAACGACAGCACACACATTCTCAAATCCAGTTTGGATTTATGTCACTTTATGCATTCTCCAAGACATCCTAAAGCGAAGGCCATTTGGTGACTTCTATTGTTCATTATTGTCTCTTGCATGTCAGACAGTTCCCATTTTGGGGCTTTGTCCATCATTCTCTTATATCTTTCACTGGGATAGACAAGAACATAGTTCACTAAGGATATTCAATAAATGCTTACTCCTTGGTCCCCTCAATACTTGATGAGAGGTATGTAGGAATTCCCACAATTGCTTTAATTTCAGAAATATATGCATATACCCACATACTACACATGTACTACACCCTCACATAATAAATAAATGACTTGCTGACAATCACTCAGTTTTTGTACAACTAAACTGGATGGTCACCCACGTCTCAAATGCTGGCCAAAAGTTATTTTCAGCACACTGACCATTTGTCCAGCATAACAGTAATCTTTTCAGATTATATCAAAAGCAGGATATCAGAGTGTATGCAGAGTAGGTATTTTAAAGATAGTGTCATAACTGTAATCTCCAACTATCATTATAGATTGAAGATCATATGCTTATAGTTATGAGGCTGAGATAACTGAATTTTTGAATGCAGAATTATATTGATACCATGCTAAAAATCTTATCCTGATGTGAAATATATTAATCACTCTCTTATTCATATATTTTTGTAACAATTAGCTTTTATTGTGAATAAGGACTTTATTAAAGCCTCTCAGGAATATAGGATCCACAAATTGGCATGCTGTTCCCTCTTCTGCCACTAGGTGGCCGGTACTAATTGCTGGGCTACATTGCTGAGGGACGCATTCCTTACAGTGGGTCTTAGAGGTGATTTTGGATTTTTTTTTTAAAGATTTATTTATTTATTTATGCAAGCACTGGGTACAGTCAGAAGCACGGGAGGGTGAGAGAATTCACCAGAGCTAGAGCGGGGAGCAGAACAGGCGGACCAAGGAAATACACTGTTGAGGGTAGCAGTGGGTGAGGCAGGAGAGGTCTGCACGCCAGGTGGGATCCTTGCCGGCAGCCGGGGATGGAACCGGTGCTGCAGAGGCTGCGGGCAGCTTTGCAGCCCAGCGCTCAACCGCTGTGCCACCAGGGGAGGCCCGGTGATTTTGGATTTTTCTACTGTTTGATATCTTGTGACTTCAGAGGCTAGTTTTACTTACTCTGATGACTGAGTTCCTTTCTCCCATTCCATCTATTTCTCTTTCAGAGTGAAGTGCTCCTAAACCCATATCTCAGTCCCTGGACTTGTTTCATAAATCAGGTGGCTCATTTTCTTAAGCTAAGCCAAGTGACTTGTCAGGAACTATTTCATGTACTTATTTCTTAAGTGCTTAGGCCTCACGGGAGTGCCTGAATTTATCCTGAGTGAGCCACCATTAGTCAGGGGACTCTTACTCCATAGTTTCTACAAAGTCTCTTCCACATCTGCCTGTAAAACATCTTCTATGCTTCCCCTGCTCAGTATCTTCCCCAATTTCATAATAAGCAGGCCCAGCAGTCTGTAACAAATGCTTATCAAGACTCAAGGGCTTCCAATTAATACCTTGTAATGCTATTTCTTATATCGAGTCCCAGGAAACTAGCAACTCCCTGTCAAGGCCAGCTCTTTACAACGATAGAATGGGAGATTTCTGTGGAGGAAGTGGCGATAGCGTGTTGACTGCTCAAACCATTGTCAGGCCCCACTGCTTGCCTGACAAGTGGTCATTATCCCTTGATCTGGGGCCTCAAAGGATCTTAAGTAAAACTAAACCCGAGGTCACAAAATTAAGAAAGGAAGTTAATTTCCAGATATCTCCTGTGAGAAGGCACTATTATACCCCAGGAACACTGGTGGGGCCACGGAGGGGTTCCCCCAGCTCTTCTCTGGATGAGGATGTGTTTATCAGGTGCGGTACATCCTTGCAAAATACCCACACCAAGAGATAGGATAAAGAGGCTGCTGAGAAAGTAGCCAAAGAAAAAAGAAGTGTCAAGTTAGGGAGATAAGCTGGACCCAGAACAGGCTCCTAGGGAGAAGACCAGTTACAAGACCAACTGAACCACCATAATTTTGCCCAAGATCTAGAATCTTCACAAGACTTTTCTTCATTCCCAATTCCCAGTCCCATAATCGTTATGAGAATTCCTCTTTATGATAAATCCACACACACCCTTAGAATCTCAGAGTCAAAGCGCTATTCAAGATCTTGCCCAGCACTGGACTTGTCTACCATGGGCAAAGTCTAGTCTCACTTTACCCCTGAGTAATCTTCCATTGTGACTGCCAGGCTTATATTAGAGTTAATTGCAGCAACAAAAAGAACAAGGGTACCTCTCTCACTAGTGTCATCTAGCACTGACACTAAGAGAACATAAACTTAAGGTTTCTCTAAAATGATCTTTTAAATAATCACTCTCAACTTCCCAACAGAGATGCAGACATGAAGTTACATATCCAAGGTCACCAGGCTGGAAATAGCAGGGCTGGGTTGAATCTGCAAGCTCTTGATTGGCCAACAGGATATTAATTCTTTTGACTGACTTGCAAAATACTTATTCAGAACTCACATCTCATGATCTTGGTCCAAGCATCCGGCTGCATGGACTCACAATGGGGTGGGATGGGATCCTTGGAAATCAAAGGCAATTTTAGTTGTTGATAAGATTGAGGTGACATAAAAGCCAATCGTGTGTTTCCATCTATCCCTGCAGTCCGTCTTAAAACAGAGGTTCAAATACAGTTCCTTTTCTTAGTGTAGTGATACATTCTGGAAATTTAGCAAATATGTGCTAACTTACATTTAATAGTGAGTAGAGTCCTATCGTTTTAGATCCTTTTTTTTTTTTTTTAAAGATTTATTTATTTATACAAGCACTGGGTACAGTCAGAAGTGCGGGAGGGTGAGAGAATTCACCAGAGCCAGAGCAGGGAACAGAACAGGCAGACGGACAAAATACACTGCTGAGGGGAGCAGCGGGTGTGGCAGGAGAGGTCTGCGCGCCATGTGGGACCCTTGCCAGCAGCCCAGGGATCGAAATGGTTCTGCAGAGGTTGCGGGCAGCTTCGCAGCCCAGCGCTCAACCGCTGCGCCACCAGGGGAGGCCCCATTTTAGATTCTTTATCTCCGATTAGTGAAAACTTTTTCTTCTTCAGGAATGAGCCCAGGTAAACTCTATTTCATTTCTAGTGATGCTAAGGCTCTTTGACAAACACATAAATGCAAGTTGAGGGGAACCTGTGCAAACAGAGACAATAGCCTATAGGCTTGTTTTTCTGTTGTTTATGGCGATTGACATGCACTCACCTAAGCCATTCTTTCCGCCTGCAAAAAAAGGGAAGATCCCTTTCCTTCTGAAGATCCCTTTCAGCATCCCTTGCAATTGGGTGTAGCTGTATGAGTGGGTGGGTTCCCATTTGCAGATACAATAGAGAGGGTTACAAGATGCTAAGGCTGAGAAGACATAGTAATGTGTGAATGACCAGCAGTGTGACTATGTGGAAGTGGCATCCACCTCCACGCTGCCGTCCACCACTGATTTGACCACTGATATCAACTTTCTTGAGAATTTGAAAGCAGGATATAGAAAAAGTTTGTTAAGTAGCAATAACAGCAGTGGCAGATACTGGAAGTGACTAGTTTAGTTTTTGTTTTGTTTTGGTTTGGTTTTGGTTTTTAATCAGGGGAGAGCGGGAATGCAGTCCCCCATTACCACAAATTATGCAGCTGAATTTCCCACATTTTGGGGAAATCGCAGGGGTCAGCACATCCAGGGTGCAGTGGATAAGCCTCGCAGTGGGAAAACCTTCATGATCATGGTACCTCCCTGCCAAGTAAGTACAAAAGAGACTAATTTGAATTGAAGTTCAACTCTACGATAGAAGGGATGACCAATAGTCCGCACAGGATTGTGGTTCAAGTTCTCTCCTGAGATAGTCAGGGCTCCTTCTCTGTTTCCATGAGCCTCAGATAAATGGTGGGGATCCCAATCTCCTTATAAGTCCTCCAATTATTGAGTTAACGTGGATGAGTCTCTGCTTCCTACAACCCAAGACCTCTCCAACTAGTACAAACAAACCAGCAGTAACCTGCTGCCATGTCTAATGCATCTGTTGGCCACAGTCACACACTTGGCTTCGGCTGGGGTCCCCTGTGTTACTAGCACTTGCAGTAATGACCACAGCGATATCATCCCCAATCTTTTGAAACATCTCCAAGAATGTTTAGTATAGTGTTAGATTCTCTGCTTACACAGAATTGAATTATTTTGGGGATTAATTATTGAAATGCCTCTTTTATAAGAGAAATATGCTAACTCTTTGTAACAAATAGTTTTGTTTTCCTATGTGCAGATTTAGACACTTGAAACATTATTGAAATAACAATGGCACAAATGAGAAATGAAAAAAATATCACTAAACTTAAAAGGGAGATTACAAAATCTTTAGAATCTCAATGCATTCTGAATTTTAACAAACCCAAGAGCTGGACTTGGAACCACACATACCAAATAGCAGCTAACCCTGTGTCTTATTTTTAACAACATATTTTATGGACAAGTGTCTGGATGGCCTTTGGCCATATCAGGTAGCACCTTTTTATTTTCTGTACATAAACTTTTACTTTTATATATTATTGCCTATGGCTGCTTGATGGAAGATTTGATTAGTTGTGGCACAGTCTGTCTGCTTCAAAAAGTCAAAATAATTTGCTATCTGGCCCTTTACAGAAAAAACAAAACAAAACAAAACAAAACAAAACCCAAATAAACAAAAAATAAACAAAGATTGCCAACCCTTGGATTGGAGGAAATATTTTATTAACCATTTTCCCATTTTCCTTAACCTCATAAAAGTGCCTATCACTGGGTCCTTCTCTTTCATTCCTGTTACTTCTTCCTGTTCTGGTTCAGATACTCAGCCCTGCTCCTCTAGCCAGTAGCCTTCTCATCCATCCCTTACCCTCTTGTGTGAGCCATTGCCTATGGTAATCTTCTCCATTTGACTCAATCAGGTAAGCTGCTTTCAAATGCATCAACCCAAGTTTCAAAATGACCTGATCGCCGCTTCTTTACTGTGAGAGACATGAGGGAAAAAAGAACCCTTTTCAGAAGAAGATTACAAATTATGGTGGAATATAGGTCAGTGCAATATTGACTAAAGCATTTTCCTTGGAAGCCCAAAGAGAGAGAATTGGGGGGGTGGGTAAGGTGATGCAGAAAACTAGTGCCTTCACTTTCATGCTTCCTCTCTATACATGACATTCCCTTTAAGACATAATGGGACTTTTCATATCCTTTATTTGGGTCCAGATATAGAGGAAATTTTCTAAAATTCACTTAGTGCAGGTAGTGACACTATACAACAAAGGTTGTATTTATCATTTCTATAGCACCTTTAAACACCAAAAGGACTAGATATAGCCTTCTTTAATATTAATATTTAATAGTAAGAGCCTTTTCTTGTTTTAACATGCAGTGAGACACTTCTGCAAGGCTATTAACCCAGGGTCTAGTTGGGTTTAATGTGGGTGAATGAGGACAACATTCAATCCCTGACCAATTGGGCATCCTGAAGGTGTGGATGCATTTGGTTGCACAGATATTTCTCGATGGCTGCATTTCCCAGACATGATTCTTAATTGTAATCGCTCCTAAAGAGATGCCTTTTCTAGCAAAATATGATAGCATTAGCTTAAATCCATGTCAATATAATTAAGTTTCAGTCTGTCTGTCATATCACAGATAATGGCTAAGTGGATTTTTATTAAATTTGGAGGCTATGTGTCATATGCTAAAATTAATTTAGAAGCTTGGTGAGTCTGTGTTTGAGTGGGGTCCCTTCAAAAATGAAATACAGTTATCCTCTAGAGCAGCAGCACTGAGCTAAAATGGGAGATCTAGAATTCTCTCGGTCAAAAGATACATGCCACAAGTATTAAAATGCCATGATAAAGAGAATAAGCAGTGGCTCCAAATGAGTCTGAGACTGAAATTAATAGCAGCCTATACTCTCAGGAGTACTGCTGATTTTCAGAGTTGCTTCTCACGGGGGCAACTTGATGTAGGAGTGCCTGCTGCACACATCTACAGATTTTATTTAAAGATAACTAATAATTGTCCAAACACTAAGGCTGTAAATTCTTCGATAATTTAGAGAATGTTCTCCTGTGTATCACTATTTAAGCAAACACACCTGTAGTAGTTGTTACCAAGTTTACTACTGAGTTTGTAATCTGGCAGCTTGTAATCCATTCAATTTTTGTCAAGGATGTTACAAAGTGGCTGAACAGGAACCCTATTTTCTCTGATATATGATGGGCAGTGGTCACAAAATGTTTTAGGAATAACATAGATGAATTGGTCTTTCTTGGTCACTTCATCAGCCAGTGAGATGGAAAGCAGATAGGTTATCAAGTCAGGAAATCTAGAATGAATCTCATGTTGGTACAAATCAGCTTTGGGTAACATTTTTCATCTACTGTGGTATCATCTCTAAATCAAAGTAAGAATGGCCCCTTCTCGTCTAGCCAGGGTTCTTTGGTCACAGGAAACAGAAGCCCTTCACAGCCATCGAAGGAAGGAGGAGGATGTTAACTCAAGGGCAGGAAGTTAGGGCTGTGCCCCTGAACCAAGCAGTGAACACCAGTCTTCCTGGGGTGTTTCTCTTGGTGTGTCTGTCCCTTTCCTACTTTGCTTCCACTGACCAGCTTTCTTTGTTTGGTGTTAAGTCTATGAAACAAACAAATGACCACTGCAGGTTTGTAATCCATCCAATCTTCCAGTTACAGTGTTCTCTGACAAGAAATAATTTCTCTATCAGTTTCACAGGACAGAATATCTGCTCAGCCCAGCTTACTTCTGAGTCAACCACTCATTCCTGCCCCCCCATCAGGATTGTGTGGGAGATGAAGGGAAGGGAAGAGGCTGGGGAAGCAGAGCAAAGACTGGGTAGGATAGTTTCCCCAAGAAGAGCAATGCACCCTCATGTGGTTGGTGGGAGAATTGTTTTTGTGGATTTGCCAGAGGCCACACTCCTGGGCCACTGTGAGTCAGCTGGGTAATCAGAGTGAATTCAGAACTCAGGGAAACATCATTCTATGCCAGCTTCCACAGCGTGTAAAGTGAGGGTGATTTGCCTAAGGGTAAGAATCAGCATGGTATAAAGAATAAGGATTTTGATAGGCTCACAGAATTGGAAATACAAAGAGAAGGTGGACTTTGACAATACATTCTATCTAATTGCTCCAGTTCTCTATTCCTGAAATTCTCTGCTGTTGCCATGTGTGAGCGTCATCTTCAGGGTAATAACTGAAGAGTTGCAGTGGTCCTAAGCCTTGAAACCATACCTGATAATGTCCAGAAGAAAACGCATCTTTTCTCTAAGAGAGAAAACACTTAACCTAAAACTCCAGGAAACTTCTCCTCTGTGTGCTTTTCCAAATTCGAATAGGTTTACATTCACAAATCATTTCGTATGATCAGAAATGGATGAGTGCCAGAAACAGACTGATGTTTATCTGGACTTCCAGACCAATCCGGGAGCATACAGCATGGAGTAAGTAATGTCCATACACTCTCAGGAAACAGAGCTGAACATTTTCATTTTAAAAAGTATGCACATAAGGTAAGAATGACTAATATAAAATTCAGTAGTTTAGATTTTCTGTTACATAATAAAAACATATATATACGAAGAACGAAGAACAAAGTACTCTACTTATGACTAGCCTGATCACAAGTGACTATGCATTACACAAATTCTAAATAGTGACCTTATCTAAGCAATCTAGCTTTCTAAACTGCTCTAGCAATGACCAGTTTGACCCCCAAATTTTGGCAGATGTGAGTCTTTCTCCTAACACTCACTGTTAGGCAATGAACAATGACCTCAGAATCCCTTGTAATTAGTCCTTCGCAACAGACTTGGGGTTCTGCTTCTTGTGATGCCAAAATGGACATGTTGCTGTCTAATTGGACACAGATTGAAATCATGGACCCTTAAAGAGAGAACACTAATTATCCAAAGGAACTGTCTTTTTAACTCCAGGAATCTAGACCTGTTCTGTGAAACACATACTTTCATTAGCTAAAGTCATGTAAGTCCTTATGAACTATTCAATCTTCATCTGATAATGGACGGCATGGGGAAAATACATTTATTTAATTTTTTGAGGGACTTAACATTGAGAATGATAAACTAAAAGTCATGATACAGAAAAAAAAAACTTTTATATAGGAAAAGGATAACAGAACATTCTTTCTGCTTCATGGTATATAATCAGTTTTTGTTGTTGGTATGCTATCACTTAAAAACAACAGGGATTCACCATCAGATAAACACTAATAGTACATCCAAAGGAAATTGAAATTGATTCTTTCCTAGCTTGCACTAGGATCAACAAATTTCATTTATGTAGGATCCCATTGCTTTGACTCATGGCTGGATGGGATACAAAGTAACTATTTTAATAAAATCTAATTCTGCAGGGAAAAAATATCATCATTCTAGATTTATGCCTCAGTAAGTGGAAGAATAAGTCTGACAGAGTCATTATATGTTATTCTATATACATAGCTATTTTCATTGAAGCAACTTCAAGATGTTTTCCTACCATAGCAAAGGAGAATTTTTTTTCAAAAAAATTAAAAATATGGAATTGCTGCCATAAAACATATACATCGCAAAGGACTCATATTCTGCATTTTTCTTAAACCACTTACCATAAAACCTTCATTTTTTATGGCCAACTCGGTGCTGATTTCATGATTTGCAGCCAGAAACAACTGATTTCACAGCATCAGTCAGTCATAAATCGAAAGAACCTAAGTTCTGAATCCCAAAGCAGTGCCCAGAGACACAAATGAGATTTCTCCCTACAAAGTGTGACTTGTGTTTGCAGATTTGATTAAAAGGAACAAAGTTTAGAAAACAGCAACTGTGTCCTTTTTTCACTGTTCGGAAAAACATTTAAAATTGTTTTCCAACTATAAGCCATGACTAGGGCAGAGCTCTGGATCTGTAGCTGCTGAAAGGCTGTTGTCTAGTAGGGACGGCAAGACATTTCTGAGGAAGAGGGGAGCCCTGCAGGAGGCTGCTGTAGCTATTTGTGGAAATTAACATTAATTTATTATGTGATTCCCTTTAAGAAAGAAATGGCACACTAACACAGTGTCTGTGTGATAGAGAAGGGTCTGGGGATTCTGATGCAGAGAGATAGTTCAGTTAACTTAAGCTTTTCATCCTGCAGTAGAGTTGGGGGCTGTTTAGAAGGGAGGGATGAACTTTCTTATTTGGTAATTCTCACTTAAAAAGAGGATTAAATTTCACCTGTGGCAGCAAAAAAGTTGTGAAGAGAAAAGAGCTTTACAATTGAGGACATAATTAATCCATTGAAGAGGGTCTAATCGCTAGCAGGGAGCTAGAAGGTAGGTCACTGAATGTTAGTAAAAACAGATGTGGTGAACTGAATTGAGCAAGGCCAGGTGTGAGACAACAGGGGGAAGGGATAGAGACCATGAGTATGCAAATACCATTCTAGACTCTCAGAATGAAATGGAGATAGTCTTGCCCCAGGCCGGAATAATATACTTTGTGAATTATGGAAGTAAGAGAACAAGGGTAGGTGCATATGAGACAGTCTTGTTGGTAAAAACTGAAGGCTGATGAGATGGGTCTGCATAGCAGCAAGGAGATGAGATAGTCTTGCCATTTGCATTCTTTATGATACCTGAGCTCTAGGCGCACACAAATAAGACAAGTGTAATTTTATAGCCAGAGAGTTAGGGCAAATCATGGGATGTGAGCTGTTATTGCTGGTTTTCTGGCTTGAAGGCTGGGGTAACCATAGGGCCTTCTTAGAGCACTGGGTGTCTACAGTGGACTAGAAAGCGGCACTAGTGAATTTTGTTTTGCTTAGTTCCTTCATGTCAACTATCTCGTCCAGTTATGCTAATGCCCAGGATCAATATCTATGATTATTTTAAGTTTGGAGAAAAACAACATTAGGAGTGTTGGGATAATGTTGCTAAGATTATCAGTCACATCCAAATCCACAGCAATAGACATTGATTCAAAGCCCTAAATATTTACAGTGGGAGCAAATTCTCCAAAACAGATGTGGACTCAGCTCATTCCATGGAAAGCAGAGTTTCTTTCAGGGGATATCATTAGTATTGGTCACTTTCTCCCTGAAGCAAACAGTTTGAATAGTTACGGGTTTACTCAAAAAAAAATCTGTAGTATGGTGAGTCAAGGTGATTGTATTTGAGAAGAGGATGTACACTAAAAACAAGTGGCAGATCACCTTGCCAGCAAGTATCTCTTTCCTAATGTTTACCTCTACATGTGGTTTTGATCTTCTAATGTTTACCTTTACCTGTGTTTTTGCCAACCTCCCTTTTCCCCAAACAAATAAATAATCAGAAATAAAGACCAGTCAAAGAAATCCTCTGTTACATCTTGAGAAGCACTGACTTCAAACAAACCTGCCTGATTTTTCAAGCCTGATTTTTCAGTTTGACAGAATTGACAAACTCAATGGAAAGAAGGTAAGATGGCCATGGTGGGCATCTGGAAAAACAGAGATTAATAGTAGCTTTCTAGCAGCTACTAGGTTAGAAAGTAGCCTAGTAGGAGTGAATGGCTTATGAAAGAAGAGACTTATATCCAGACTGCATGAATATGGGGTTTTACTGGATATTGTCCCAATCTACACCAAGGTAAAGCACTGAGAGGAGTTGGTTTAGATGGAATCATCAAAGAAACACAATCTCTTTTTCTTTTTTCATTCAATACCTTTTGACTTACCAAGTAGTAATAACAACAGTGAAATTCCACTGAGATATCATCACACACACATACGCACACACACGTGCATATTTAGAGTTCATTTGATGAAATGTGAGATTGCAGCTATAGAGATCTAGGTATAAATTGTTACTATTTGATAGTCAATGTGCCATGGCTACTAAGAGGTGGCATATGCTATTTCTTAAGCTTTTTATGTGTGCATATACCTTAAACAGTGTTACCTTCCAGCTAAATAATTTACTCATTGGAGAGCAGAAAGAAGCAGGAGAAAGAGCTTAGGCCTGGATTTTGGCAGACCTGAGTTCTAGTTCTGTCCCTGATGCTAGCTATCCCTGCCAAATCAGGAGAATCATTTACTGCATTCTCTCAGGCTTATTGCTTATTCCTAATCTTTAGATCTGAGTCTCTAAAAGAGGTGAGCCTAGTCCTTTTGTTTGCATCTAGTGGTTTTAAAATAAGATAAACAACACAATATTTAAATAATAAATGATGAAATGATGTTTCCTATAAGTGACTAATGATAAATATATAATTTGAATCAGATAGATTAATAGCTCTGTGAGTTGGATTTATTTTCAAGGTGAGATTTGCTTTGTGTATGAACAGAATTTGGGACACTGGAAGCATAGGTGAAATTAAAAAAAAAAAATCAGGCTGAGGTCAAGATAATAAGATGATGGGGATGGGGCAGGGAGGACAGTGGTACCTGTGGCTGATTTTCTACTTTGGCTTTTGTCATCAATGCTTTTATCTCCTGCTTTCCAGCTCATAGAGATATACAGCCCAAGTATATTGCCAAAATGACAATCATCCTTAGTGTCTGTATTTGGGCAAATGAATTGCTGCTGGTTTGCTTTCCATGGTCATAAAGTGTCACAGGAAGGCTGGGTGATAATGGTGGGGAATGCTATAGCCTTCCAGGAGTCTGGGCCCTGGAGGAAATAAGTCTTCTTAAAAGCATTGGTTTGTGGGCCTCCTCCGGTGGCGCAGCGGTTAAGCACTGGGCTGCAAAGCTGTCCGCAGCCTCTGCAGCGCTGGCTCGATCCCCGGCAGCTGGTGAGGATCCCACATGGCGTGTAGACCTCTCCTGCCATGCCTGCTGCTCCCATCAGCAGTGTTTTTCGTCAGTCTGCCTGTTCTGTTCCCCACTCTGGCTCTGGTGAATTCTCTCACCCTCCCGCACTTCTGACTGTACCCAGTGCTTGTATAAATAAATCTTTAAAAAAAAAAAAAAAAGCACTGGTTTGTTATAAGGCTACTGGATAAAAAGCAAATATCATACAATTTAAGCCCTATAATTTGAGGTGATTAAACCTGCATGATTAAATTCCAGAAATTAAAAACCTATAATAGCAGTCTAGCAAAAGGATCTGTCTTGCACACATCTTGACCATTAGTCTGAATTCTCTTTAGCAGACCAATTTCACTTTATTCTTCATCTTTTAGATTGCTTGGGTTATAAGATGTCTTGGATAAGGAGAATCAAACCAGAGTAGTGTAGTATCTGATTCATTTCTTTCCTTCTTTTATGAAACTTGCAATGATGCAGGGAAGAGGTGCAGATGGAAGGAAGGAAGCTGAATGCCAGGAAACTAGCCTAGCAGGAATGAGTGGCTTATGAAAGAAGAGATCTATATTCAGACTGTGTCTTCTAATATAGTTACTTTATTACTAAAGAATCATCTTTAACTAAACTGATCCTGGCATACTCTGACCTCATGAGGGTGAGCAGAATTCTATGCCTCTATTAGGGGGGAACATTTTGAGAAATTCCTTTCCAGTTGCAAGCTGGCCGGATGGCACCACACCAGCCCCACTGTACAACAGAAAAGGGGCAGACAAAGGAGTCTGGAGCACTGCACTAAAGTCAAAAAGCACATCAGTTTCTCTCACAATGAGGGAGAAGTATGCAAAGTAAACCAGGTGTTCTGGTGGATTTTCTAAGACCAAGACCTCCTAAAGGTAATGAGGTCCTAAAAAATGAAAATCCAGTAAGGAAGAAGACTTAACAGAAGTCTAGAGTAAAATACAGAAATACTTCATAATCTTGGTATCTTACATTCATAGTAGGCAATGTTTTGTTTTTCTTCAGAATCATAGGAACAATATAGCATGTTGCTATTGAAGTCCTCTTAGATTTGATGAAATGTGGTATAATTGTAAGTCCTGTGGAAGTTTTAGATTTTCCCCTATAGTACTGATAGGTACCAGTTGATTGGAGAGGTGGAAGTGGAAGCCAGGGGGTTCCAAGTAGTTTGTCCTGAAACAATGTTTGCATAGGAAGTGCTCAGTGTTGGGCCTCCCTGATGGCACAGGGGTTAACAACAGCACTATCAAGCTATCATGCAGCCACTGCAGCATGAGTTCGATCTCTGGCCAGGCAAGGGAGCTACACATATGGCGCAGCAGACCTCTCCTGTCTTGCCCACTGCTCCCCTCAGCAGTGCATTTCAGTAGATCCACCTGCTCTGCTCCCCACTCTGCCTCTGGTGAATCCTCTCACCCCTGACACCTCTGGCTTACACCCTAGTTCTTGTATGCATAAATAAATCTTTTTTTGAAAAAAGCACTCAGTGTTAACTTAGATGTTCCATATGCGGCCACTATGGGAAGACCTCAGAGGCAGAGCAGAGGGTTTGTCTTGAAACCCTTCTGACATAGCAAAGCTGCAACTGTTACTTAGGCTATGTTTGTTTGGGTGAGTTGAGGTATTAAGGGACCTTTGCCTCCATAAGTATTCCTAAATCTTAAAACAAAAAGTAAAAAGCAACATATAACTCCAAAAGACTGGAAATGCATTCTCCAATCTTCCTCTTTCTGATGAGAGAGTGCACAGCTCACATAGCACACACATGCTGGGCTCCAACAAGCAGTAGCAAGAGGCCCAAAACGTGGTAGGAACCACTAGAAGGTGTGACAGCAAAGCTCAGAGCCCTGGGCAACTTCCCAAGGAGTGAAAAAATGGTGGGTGCCATATGAAAGCTGAATTTAGATTATTTGTGAGCCTCTGCAGTAAACCTCTTCAATGTGTAAAAAATATTGAATGTGATTTTAGAAGGTTGGGGAGGCAGGAACACTACAATTTTCTTTGCAGGTGTCAAGCATAGACTGATGCCTTACTATCTTGATGCTAGAAGAAGAGGCAAAGGAACTTATTTCACAAATATTTTTACAAGAGACTGTAGCATATACTCTCAGCAATATCACAGCTGGAACAAAGGCAAGGTATTAAATGGATGCATTTTTTGAGACTTTTTGTTTGCTTGTTTATTGGTTGGTAGTTTTTTTGTTGTTTTGGTTTGAGATTTTCTGAGTCTCAACTTAATGTACTGTGAGGCAAGGAATAAACATGCATCTGTTATATCATAAAAATGTAAATGGATGATATAAAATCCAGAGTAATTACAAATAAAGTTACATCGAGAAACCTATCTTGATATGGTTAAGTGGAGAGTCCATGGAGGAAATTAATGAAAATGTTGCTGATTAAGAAACTAGAAGACTAGAAATAAGAACTAGAATATCAGGCACTTAAAAGATTGAAGCTTAGTCTAAATTGGGGCTTAATCTTAAAATGGAATATTAATACATATTAATACTTTCGGTTAATCAAAATGATTTTTCAATCCAGGCATTACAAATCCAGAATGCGTTAAGGTGAAGAAAGCATGGCCACCGAGTTTTCACTGTAACAGGTATTATAAAATGTATCGGTGGATGAATGGTGAGTATTTTGACTCTGACTGGTAGCTTGGCTCTCACTTTAAGTGATAAACATTTAAAACAAAAGCTGAAAAAAAAGGAAACCTCAGTTCCTGCCCAGATAACTCATAGGCATTTATGAGATTGAATCAAATAAGAAAATGTATATAAAATTCCATAAAAATCACTAACTGCTATAAGAATATTTTATATTGATATTAATACCTACCAATGCCTCAAACCCAGTAAGTTCTAAATAATATGGCTGAAAAAAATAAACGTATCTAAATTCTTTCTCACTGTGCAGAATCCTAGGGATGTGGTGGGAGATTAAACAATGTTTATTGTGCAGAATTATTATAATCAAATATGGCATTACACAGGATACATGCTGAAAATTATACTGTAGAGAAGTTAAGGTCTCAGGTTACTTTGTAAGTCAGTGAAGTTTTACCTTGGTTATATTTTTTTCAGCTTCTGAAATTATATTTTACCATCACCACCATTAATTACCTCCATAGCCAAGTAGCCCATGTACAGAATACATAGGTGATTACATATTTTTGGTTGTGGATCCTTAGCATATTTTTCTACATAGTATTAAATTGAGTCTCTAATGTGTGTAATCATCTATTACTAAATGATACAATTAAATAGTTCTAACTAAGGACTATCCCATATCTCAGATGATTCTAAGCATAAAAGAAATTGTAGTATTAATTTAATGACACTAAGCACCCTTAAATATAGTTTCACCTTGTCAAATGGGGAGAAAGTTGATTGCATGAGGAAGGCAAATGAATATAAATAGCTATATTTATTGAATCTTTACTATGTAACAGACTCTGGGATAAGGTCTTTGCATGCATTATGTCCTTAAAAACTCACAACAACCTTGTGAGTAAGTAATACTACTATTCTCATTTCAGAGTCCAGAGAACTGAGTCTAATTTGCTCAAAATCACAGTGGTAATCATATCAGAGTTCAGTCCAAAGTTCTTTTGACTCCAGAACACTTGCTCCCAATTCCTTTATAGTATTACCTTCTATTGAGCTTTCAACACATCGGTTCATAAATGATGTGCACCCCTGAGCAACCTTTTTAAATATATATCGTCTGGTTTTTGTGTTAATGGCCAAACCACTGTCAATCAACACAAGATGTCTAGAAGGCACTGGAAGGTGTCTCACCTTCTTGATTGAGCCCATGATGAGTCTTCCTAAGGAGAAGACTGGGGCATAGGTGGACAACCAGAGCCTTTTTCTCACCTTTTGAAGCCCAAAGCAGTTCATTTTTCTATGAGCAGAGCCACACTGATGGGTAGGCAGAAAAGAGGGTTTTTTAAAGTTGATGACAGAGAGATACTGGGGAGTATTCAATGCCTTAAACTCTACCCCCACTTCTAACGCCTTCCGGAAATTAGAAGAACAAAAATCCTCTAGTTAATGGGTGCTGTGTGTAATTTTCCATATCAGAAACATTTTCTTCTGAATGAACTCATAACAGGGCTAATGAAACATTTTGAGAGGATAAGTCATAATGGACTATTAATCCATTACCTGGTCTCATTAATCAATGAGGGCCTTTAGCAATCATTCTGTGAGAAGCATGATGACCTGTTCAGAGGTTTTCAAGCTGTTTTGGGGAGCCATATTCTGTGAAGAGGCCCCCATGTACAGCAGGTCGAGAAGACCAGCTCCTGCCACTCTCCCATTTCACCCACAGCAGCTCTGCTTTCATCTGCTCATAGCTAGACACTGCATTTTATTTTGCATAAAACAAATAAACAAGACTATTCCACAGCTTTTTTTTTTTCAGTGAAAATCACAAGTTTTGAAAGAACAGTATGTGATTTGTATTCAGCAAAATCTAGTACAGTGCAGAAAATAATAAAAGTCATTATTTCTCCTTCAGATAAGGTTGGGAAGAAAGGAAGGAACATTTCTCAAAATCTAGTAGGGGTCAGGCACTGGGCCAGGTCTTTAATTAAAATTTCATGTAATCCTTTGTGTGGCAGGCATTCATTAGGCCCATTTTACAGATGACAAAACTTAAGCTCAGGGAGATTAAGTAATGTATACAATTACAAAGCTGAGAGGTAATGGTGGGAATCAATCTAAGGTTCCCCTGGTCTCGAAGACTTAGTGTCCTAAGGATGAGGGCAAAGTCACAGGCCAAGCAAAAGGGCAGTAATATAAGCTTTGCCTTTTAGATAGGGTCAACAACCAGTCCTGATATCCTTGTTTAAATATAACATAGTAATTGTATTTTTGGATCATTATCATATTGTGGGGTCACTAAGGAGTGGGGACATCCCAGGCTAAGTCAGGCCTCCCAAAATGTTTCTTCTGTGATGTCAATAAAGATTTCCATTGTTAGTATTATTATTGTCTTACTGGTATCACTTCCTTATTATTTATTATTATTTATTTATTCCTTATTATTTATTTAGTCATTCCACCTATCAAAAAATCAGTTCAGGGGATCAATGAAGAGGAAGGCTTTAAATCGGCTCTGGAAATGGAAAATCCTATAGTTATTTTAAAAACAATCTCTACATACTAATGAGAAGGTATGTCCAGTCTGCATTGGTTTTCCAAACCAATAATAAACTCTTAACATCTGAGCATAAAACTGAGGTATCAAGAGCCTCCCCGGTGGTGCAGCGGTTGAGCGCTGGGCTGTGAAGCTGCCCACAGCCTCTGCAGCACCGGTTCAATCCCTGGCCACCAGTGAGGGTCCCATATGGCACGGCAGACCTCTCCTGCCACGCCTGCTGCTCCCCTCAGCAGTGTATTTCATCAGTCTGTCTGTTCTGCTCCCCGCTCTGACTCTGGTGAATCCTTTCACCCTCCCATGCTTCTGACTGTACCCAGTGCGTGTATAAATAAATAAACAAATCTTAAAAAAAAAATGAGGTATCAGAGGGAGAGAGATGAGGGATGGCGGGAGTGGGGTGGGGTTTTCCCCCAAGGAAACATGGTGGAGGATTATTAGGGCACTGGTCGCTGGTGATGGACAGGGTGTGAAAGCATACACTGTAGAGCTCTGAATATATAGTTCCCAGAGCAGATGCAAAAATGTAAACCAACTTTACCTCCATAAACATAATTTGGGGGAAAAAAGTTAAAATCTGTGGTTAGGGGTCTATGAAAAATATTTATCTGTGTTTATTCGTGAGTGTGAAAAATTCTACCAAAAACCACACCAAGCTTTTAACAGTAATCACCTCTGGAAATAGAATTACTAGGGAGAAAATTTTCTGGATCACATTTCTTTGCAATGTTTTAATGCTATGTAAGATCTACACCAGTTTTTTTTTTTTTGTAATCAGAAAAGACATATGTACATATTAAATGTCTATGCTAGCATTCTGATTTTCCTGTTCTTCCTTATGTTCAGCTTTACCCAGGTTGTTTTTTTCTTAAATATTTATTTATTTATGCATACAAGAACTGGGGTAGAGGCCACAGATGTGGGGGTGGTGGTGGTGAAAGGATTAACCAGAGACAGAGTGGGGGGCAGAATAGGCAGATTGACTGAAACACACTGCTGAGGGGAGCAGAGGTTGAGACAGGAGATGTCTACTACACCATGTGGGTAGCTCCCTGGCCTGCTGGGAATCAAACTGGTGCTGCAGAGGCTATGGATGGCTTCACAGAGCTGTGCTTAACATCTTGTGCCACCAGGGAGGCCCCTTAACCCAGGTTGTTACCTGACTAAATAATTAGCATGTATTCCTGAGCACAGAACATTCCTGTGTACAGCCATGGATGTGAAATATTTGGATGGCATAGTCCAGGCATGGGCTACAACTGTAAGGTTCATACGAAAATGAGATCTGACTATTGGCTACAGAGAAGCTTCCAAAGAAAAAAAATGTGGGAAGAATAAAAATAACTGGAAAGGCTAATTATTAATGAAACAGAGAGTGTTTCTGAATGCTGTTTTCATTCAATATGTTGTTGGTGTTTCATGATGAAGTCTCAAGTTACCTACTATTTGCTATAATGTTTGTCATTTATTTTAAAATTCCCTGTAGCAAAGTGAGTAAATTTTTGTTTGTGGTCTTTTGTTTCAATCCCATTTTTTTGTTGCTGTTGTTATGTAGAAAAATTGGGGTGTATACCAGAGATACAGGGGGTGAGAGGATTTACCAGAGAAAGAGTAGGGAGCAGAGCAGGCAGATTTACTGAAACACTGCTGAGGGGAGCAGTGGGAAGATGAGACAGGAGAGGTCTACTGAGGCATATGTGGGTTAGCTCTCTGGCCAGGGGTTGAGCTAAGGCCATAGTGGTGATAGCCCTGAGACTTAATCCCTAGGCCACTAAGAGGCCTTAGTTTCAGTCCCATTCAAGGGCTGGCTGTAGTCTTATTCAGGAATCCAGAGGTGGTCACAAGCGCACCAAACAGAAAGTCACACATCATTGGTGTCCCCCTCAAGTGTTTCTCCTAGCCACATTTCAGTCAACACCAAGGACTTCACATAATAAATATTAGAAAGGAGCATTCATTAGTGAAACTGCTAGCCTGTTCATTCATATGATGGATGATTCATTGGTGACAATATTGGTGTTCAATATGTGAATTGGTAAAAGTATTTTACAGATACTGCCCAGAGTTGTAAAATGACAAAGAATATAGCTAGGCCCAACCAGGGTCTGGAGTCTTATGAATGGTGCCTGAGGCTTGAATCCAAACTGTGTTCATGCCCAGGGATTACTATGCTAAATTTCTGGTTGCTTGATGCCTCCTTTAAGGTAATAACCCAGCCTCTGAAAGATTGCCATGTTTACCTCAAGGGAACCTGTCATGCAAAGTGTTGTTTAGAAGATCTACTAGGAGAAAATCTGGCAATACATCAATATATTTGTTCTGAGAATTGCTGTCATTATCATTGTTAGAAGCTTATGGATGAGAATCCAAAGCTCTCCCACTTCAAACATTTTGGTAACTACTACTCATCCTCTCTGTCTACTTATCCATCATCTATATATCTAGCCATCCATCCATCCAACCATCTATCCATCTATTGCAAAACATTGCAAATTACCAAACTGGCTCATTAGGTTAATTTTCAACATTCCTATTTCTAAAAACAAAGAAGATTATACAAGGTCATAATGATTTTGATCAACTAGATTGGTCAGCCTGTGTGTATGTGTACAGGTGTAGTCCTTCTGAAACTGAAACCAACTCAGAAATATTGGCACGTGAGCCCTAGGGGATGGGATTTATTCTGAACTACAGACATTTCTCCAAACACCTCTGACTTCTCTGTTACTTGCCCAAATCCACAAATGATTGGATAAATTCAGTTCTATTTTATCTGATCTCTGCATGTGCTATTTTCTTAAGACTCCATCATTCTTGTTCTTCTCTCAGCTGATTATTCTTTCTAATTTTCCTTCTTAGACTACTTATTTGCTCCCTAAGTTCTACTGTTTCCCCAAATTTTATTGTCTGTTCTCTTCCTTTCTTCTCTCGGGCAAACAATAATACAGCGGCACAGTCTTAAGGTGAGCTGTTGGATTCCATATCTGTAGTCACTTCCTTAAACTCTTACCCATGCTCCACGTACACAAAACCCTCCACTCTGTCAGCATGTACTCAAACTCACTTGTCTCAGACTGAAATTTTCATCTTTTCCTGCTTCTTCTTCTCCTACATCAACTAGCAAGGCACACCGATTCTATACCTTAGTCATTCCTTGCACATCTTCTTTCTCCCCACCCTGAATATTAAAGCCAAGTTTAGGCACTGACCATCTCATCAGATTTTTACTAAGTATCTTACTCTATCTCCCTACTCTTCCTCCCCCTTTCTCTAATTCATCCTCCATACCATCTCAGTGTAAGATCTGATCTCCCTATTGCTTTTAGCATGAATTCTCAACTTCTTAGCAAGGAGGTCAAGGACACTGCTAGCCTTGAAACATCTTGCTATCTGCATCTGCATCTGGAATTCCTCTTCTAGTTCATCTCCCTCTCTTCCTAAAGACATAGTGGACAATGAAATGTTAATAAATCTTTCTTCAATGAAGGATGAAAATTTATTTTAGTGAATCTAAAAAATATATATTTAAGATACCCCCTCATAGATTTTCTATGGCCATTTCAACAAATAGCCCTGTGGGGGGAAAAAAAAATGTTCACTTAGCAAGTGATGAAACAGCCTCAGAAATACAAAGTGACTTGGCAAAGTCCCACAGCCCCGACATACACACACTAGAGCAAGAAGCATATCTTCAAATCCCTAACCTAGAACTTAGGAGCCATCAACAGACACTAGGAACACACCGAGGAAGCTTCACCTTTTCTCCAGGCCAGCTTCTATACTAGATGTCAAAGAAAGAATACTCTGCATTTAAAAGTAATCAGGCCTATTGATTCTAATGTTTTCAGGCAGGGAAATCATATCAAGCAAATGTGTGACAGATTTTTTTTTAAGAACAACAGAAACACTTCAGGGTGGAAGATAAGGGAAATAGAGATACAAACAAAATGAGAACGAGTGGAAGATGTAGGTAAAACAGATGATTGAACATGGACTTAGAAGGAGCTTTCTTTTCCCTTCTCACCAGAAAAGGACTCCTCTTTTTTCTCTTCAGCAGGCAAAACTGAATTATTTTCGTTGTCTCTAGAATAAATTGTCTCTAGAAAAATGACAGCTGGTCATTTTTTTAAGAAAAACACTGAATATGATGTGATCACATTTTATAAATGGAAGGTCTTCTCAACATGCTTAATGGTAACAGAGTCTGTTCAGCTCACACTAATGCAGAGTTCAAATGATCCCAAATCCTTCTTTGTGACTCTTTCTTCCCAGTAAGGCTACCCATGAAATGAAAGATTTCTTGGTGTTTCTAAAGAATGATATTTCAGGCAGGGTTGAGAACACAATAGATTTCTAAGAATACATATTCTATCTCTCAAGTCAGTATCTTCATCTTTAAAGACAAGGTTAGACATCTTTAGATCATTTTATCTCTACATTCTAACCACAAAAATAGTTCTGAGTATTATTAAGAAGAACATGCTGATAATTATGGGAAAAGGCAATGTTGAGTCAGATTATTATAGTAATTGTGAAAAGGAAAAACTTAAAGTGGATTACTGTGACAAGAAAGGTGAACAGAATATATACTTTATTGTAAGTGAAAGGCTACATCTAAGCCTCTTGATGATCTATATAAAGTACTTTATAAATATGTTTTAAATGCATTGCCTTGAATCAATTATAAAAAACATCTAGTGCCAGCTTTTATTCATATTCAATATGTCAGAACTGTGGGTTTTTAAACAAGCATTTCTCCTTTCTTAGAAAGTTAGAAAAAAGCTTTAGTGGCAAGGCAATACTGCTGACACAATAAACTATTATCATTTTTGAAACTATCAGGGCCACCCTGTATTTGAGGAATACTTTAGGAAATCCTGAAGGATCTCATGAGTGAAAGTTTGTCTTCCTGGGAAACTGTAAATGTGGCAGTAAGTTAGCACAAAAAACAAAGAGAATCATGGGTCTCTAGTATCAGTCTTGGGGATATATAGTGTTAAATATAGGTGGTCATTTGTTGACTGAAGAAGGAACGTAGAAACAGTTCTGCTAAGAACAAAGTTATGTTGCATTTAATTCCATTTTTTTTTTTTTTTGGAAATTTCTCTACCACAAATTATCCAGCTTCCTCACCTTCTGAAATAAATTTCCTTGAATCTAAACAACCTTTAACTGCTGACTCACCCATCACTGTTCACACATTAATGTGCTCTTCAGCATTCAGGGACAACACTGGAAGCTACTTAGACTGCTAAGTATCTACTGGTTTTCATTCTCTGGTCTGTTGGCATTCATACAGCTTGTTAATTCCTTTTTATAGTTTTAGTTTGTTTTCTTTTTCATTATTCAGGCATTAGGGATCATTTTTTCCCCAAGGTGAGGATATGTACCTTCAAAGAACTCTTAATCCTTTAGGTTTGGTTATTTCTAATCTGATAGTAGTCCACCAAGGCAGAAAGATAAGAATATCAGAATTGGGTGTGATAAACTCTAAGGAAAGGTTTTGAATTTTCTTTTAGAAACTAACACAATCAACTGGGGGGTTACAGGCAGCATTTATTTTTATTTTAATCACTTAGAAGCCAATTTCTTTGCTCTAATATATAAGGCTGGGTTAGTTGGGTTTCTGCTTAATTTTCATTAATATGCTTTTTCATATAAGCATTTAAAATACATTTTCACATTTTCTTAGAAACATTTCTGGATTGTAGACAGGAGAGGTAGGTGGAATCAGTCTCACTGAACTGCAAGCTTATAATGAATGCTAATTAATTATGGGATTCAAACATTTTGACTAGTTATCAGATGGCCAATCATTCTAAATGTCAGCTGCTATGGGAAGCCTTCCCTGTCCCTCAGCTGGAGTGGAGGTTTCTCCCCTCTATTCCAATATCTTTTTCTAACCTGTATCCTTGCCTGTACTGTTTTGTATTATAATTGCTTATTTGTAGGTCTCTATTTTCAGAACTCCTGGTCCTGGACCGGGATGGATGTTTCAGTGTCAGATTCTATGGCAGGGTAGGTGCTGAATTACGGCTAGTTGGTTAATTAATCCATCACTGGATCACAGACAAGTAGAAAATTAGAGATAAGGAGAAGGAAGCAATAGAAAACACACCAAGTAGGGAGGGAAGAAGGAGAGAAGACTATTAAAGTAATACTCATATCCTGCTGACAATGAAAACTAAATATAAACAATGTTATGCAGAATGAATTGAAGTTAGTAGGGAAATAAAATGTGAAAAGCTGGAGAGTGATGAGAAGGTGAAGGGGGTACAAATATTTTCTGCACTTAGTTAGGATGGTGAAAGGAGTAGATAATAGGGATAAATTAGACCCATTAAAATGTAGAGAGAGCAGGGGATTAATGCTGTCTCCAAAAAGGTGGCAGCACAGGACTCATTCTTTAATTAGTGTTTAACAGAGAAAAGAAAATTGGACAATTAGAAAAATAATGAAGACTTGGCAAAAACATCTGGAAAAAGCTCAGGGAAAAAATGAATATACATTAACCACAGGATTGATACTGCAGTTTGGGATAGCGGGGGAATTGGCATGTTTGTTGAACACTCTCCTATGATTAGAAAAAGAAATCTTGTGGATCTGGTAAAACAAGTCCAAGTACTCTTTAACGCAAAGGTTCAATAAACCCATATTTGGGACAGAAATACCTCACTTCTTTTTCTTCTCTAGGAAAATAATTCTTATTATTCTATTCAGTATCATGGTTCTCCTCCAGGAGGATACTGGTAAAAGGAGGAAGGAAAGTCAAGGGTGGTAAAAACACTGCAATGTGTCCACATATAGGTGGGCAGGAAACATGTGCATACACATGCATACTCTTCTCATACAAAGTGCATTTAAATGTCATTTTTTTGTGAACTGCAAATATCAACGCAGCAGAGCATAATGATAATGGAGAAGAACACAACTTTAAGAATGAAATAGCTGAATTTTCATTCCGGTTCCACCTCTTTTGATTCTCACATTCTTTTGTTACTTATTATATACACGTTAGGAGTCTCAATTTCTCATCTGTAGAAAGGGAACACCAGAGCCAGTAGTGAGAATGTTTTGAGATATTGTAAATAAAGTGCCCGGCAGGTTGTCTGCCAAATGGCATATTGTTCAATAAATGTTTATTTCTTCTCTTTTTTCTCAAAGGTCATAATGGGATAGCAGTGCTGATTAAATTTCCTTCTGGAGCATTTCTACTACCCCAGAGGTAGCCAGGGATGGCAAATTGGCTGTCATGTTGCTTAAAATATTCAAAATGTCTTCAGGACAGGGGCATAGCTTTCTGGACACAGCAGGTCCTCCAATAACGTCATTTCATTTGATGTTGTTTCTTAATAATGTTAATGAGAAAAAAAGAAAACAACTCTGGCTGGCCAATGCTGAACCAAAGAACGTCAGTATATGAGGTTTTGCCTAAAGTTGCAGTTTCCAAGGTCCTTTCCATAACATTAAAGTGACATCCGTGGACTATTAGAAATAATAAGGCTCACTTGAATTAGTGCCTGGGAAAGGAATCAGGTGAACACCTGTGGGGCCTCTTGCTTGTCCTCTGCTCAGAGTAAGAGGATCTGTTCAGATCACATATATTTCCTAGTTTCACTTTAGTTACACTTTTTCTATGAAAGTAATGAGTCAACAGCCATCTTATCTTCTGATAACAGACCTACTTAGTGGAATCCTATCAAACCATATTCAACCTCTTTTTACCATCCTGAAGAGCTCATTGTTCTATAAAGGGCCAAAAGTAAATAAATCTCCAGCTTGAGATACCACAGACACAACCATGATAACCAAGATTAGCCAGGAAGGTTGTTTAAATTGGCATTCCACACTTCCATGTTTTCCTTTTCCTTCTCTTTGAAATTACTTGCTCATTCCCTCCCTTGGCCTTCCCAAGTACAGCTTCTGCTGATAGATTAATCTGGAAAACTGTTTATGAACACATATTTATTAACAAATTATCCCCTGAGGAATATTTGCATGTCTTGAAATGTTCCAGATAGAGATGATTTTAGAAATGGTAGTAAAATTGCTCTATTAGCAAGTATGTTTCATGGAGCAGACAACCATGAAGCCCTTTCAAATTCTAAGCATTAACTCTTGCAGAATCTTCATGGATCATCTCTCCAAGTAGTTGAGCACATGGCTAGATTTGACAGTTGAAAAAACATGAAAGCAGTGCCTTGACTTTTCCAATTAAAAAGCTTATTGCTGTTCTTGTGAACTTTGTAGTTCTAAAGGACAGATTCACTCAATGAAGAAAAAAAAAAAACTGATGTTGGACTTAAGAGAAATAAATCAGTAAACACAATAATGAGCAATGACATCATAGGCAATAAGCCTCATATAGTCAACATAAATTCATTTTCAAGTACTTTGGGACAGGGTCATAAAATTAGTGAATTCAACAATGAAAGATGTTTCATATTTCAACTTTCAGGAGCAAATACACTCGTGGCATTTCACTTGCAAATTTGGTTAAAAATTGTGGTATTTCAGTCTTGCGGCATTTCACTTGCAAATTTGGTTAAAAATTGTTTTGATTGGTTAAAAGCAGTTTCACAGATTGAAAATTGAAAACACAATGTTGAAAAAAATAGTATTAAATGACCATCTCATAAAGAGAGGTGAAAATTATGGCATATACAGTAAATGTTAGATCTGACCAACAAAGACATATTTTTCAGATAATAATATGTCTTATCAGCATTCAGCTCTCATTAATTTTACTTAGTTTCATTGATACTAAATTATTTTACCTCCTCATAGGTTATTGTCCAGACTTTAATCAGTCTGAAAGCCATCCCCTTTCTGAAGTTCCCATCTACCTATAAATCTGAAAGAACAAAGACCTCAAGTAAGGGTATGAGCAGAACACGGCCATGAGGTAAGTGGCGATCTCATTTCCTGAGGTGTCGTAGATGTTCTGGTGTCATGCTTGAATTTTAACAACTGTGTTTTTATCCTGGACTCACCAGCAGCTTCTCTTTCATTAACTTGTTTTTATATAGCTTCATCCATTTGTGAGAGGGGTTATAAGAAGGCAGACCAATTATCACTAGCAATCCCAAACTGTGCAGTAGAAAATATTACCCTTCTCTAAATATTTTCTCTCAGTATGAAATCTGCTAGAATTCACAGTGACAAATGCCACAGTCATCCACATTCACCGGATGGGATGCATGTGAGAGTGAGATGACCACAAACCCAAACACATTGTAGATATTAATTTCCCTCTGACTCTACACCAATTAATATAGCTTGTAGTTAACCTCAGATTAGGACAGGTCCAGGATCTGCCTCACTAAACAAAATGGTGTTGCTTTACTGGGTTACGAAAAGGAAGCATGCATTCTAGCTTCTGATTTAGATACTAAGACTCCCTAAGGTCCGATAATTCCATTTCAGAGGGAGAGACTAGAGATGGGGCAGACTGGACCAAGATGGAATGATGAAAACATGAAAAGTCAGGCAGTGGGTTTCAATTGCACACATCTGCTGACAGGATGAAGTCTGGGCAATAAATGATGGATGTTCTGAGGAACAGCCAGTTGTGATGGAAGAGCATCAGATTTGGAGGGACTCAGAGCAAATTTTTGCTTCATCATAACCAGCTTTATGACCTAGATCAAATTACTGAATGTTTCCAGGCTCAATTTTTGTTTCCTAATATGGCAACCATAATATCTACCTTGCAATGGAACTGGAAGCACTGAAGGTAGTGCCAGCTGATTTCTGGGTATGTAAGAATTGGCTGCAAAAAATATTAGAATAAGAGAGAAAGAAGCAATGAATTATGATCTGAGCAGATAATATTTTCATTTAATCATTTCAACATAAAGTGTACAAACTATAGTTGAGGCAACTTGCTAAGATTTGTGTATCACATTGAACAAAGTAATTTTGGCCCTTCACACTTACTATAACTTGAGAAGCCATTAAGCAAGAAGCGTATATAAAGAAACCTATATAAAGAAACACACATATAAATAATTAATTACAGGATGGACTAAGTGTTCTGAATAGAAACTTTTTAGAGAAAATAGCAGAGTATAACAAGGAAATAATGTATTCATAGAGACCTGAAAAATGAATAGGCATTAACTCTAAGAACTTAGAAGGAAAAGGACCTTCAGAGGCAGGAAATAGTATGTGTAAAGATCTAAAACAATACAAATTCCCTTGAATATGTGGATTGAAAGTAGTCAGGGAGTAAGAGACAGTCTGACCTGGGCGAATGAGGCACATGCAAAAACGGAGTATCTTAAAGATTATGTTAAAGACACTAGGAAATCATTGCAATGGTTTTGAGCAGAGAAGCCACATGATCCCGTTTACTTTTTAAAATACTTTTCCAGAAGCTGAAGAATGTATCTGGGTAAAAAAGAGAAAGCAGGGAGAGTTGATTGCAGGAGTTCAGAGAGATAATGGTGACTTGGCCTGAGGTGATGGCAAGTGACTTCTAAGAAGTATGCAAAGGAATGAGCACTGGCTGTTCAAGAAATTGGGTGGAACTTCAAAAGGAAACTAGAAGTCAGGCAATAAAAAAAAAAGAAAGCAAAGTAAGAGACAGTAGGCATTGGGGTTGGATAACTGGCAGTGGTCACAGCTGAGTTAGTGTGATTAAGAGCAAAGGAGAGTTCCCTATTCTACTAAATCTGTGTAGTGCAGAGAGCAAAATAGAGCCTTAGTTGTCAAATACAAATTCCTCTGATGGGATGTATGTGGGGCACAGTTATTTGTAGTTACTGGAGTAGAGGCCCAGGGTCAGAGGAAATAGCAAGACTTACTCTACATTGAAGTGTCTAAAAGGAAGGCCCTCATTTCCTTTCTGAAATGAAGGCATTCACTAAAATTCCTATAACTTAAGAAAAGGATTTAGATACCAGAAAGAGCTCAACAGCAAGTGAAAGCTATAAACTCAAATTCTGAGTATCAGATCACCAGCTGCCTCAAGGCAAACCTAAAGGCATATTATTATACTTTATTAATTTAATCTGAGTTTAACACTCTCACAGCTGAGGAAATTTGCTATTACACACATTTTACAGAAAGGATGCAAGATCAGATAAAGTATATGGAAAGACATATACATGGATATAGTTTCAGTATCCTAACACACACACACACTCACACACACACAAATAACCTATCTATTAATATTGAATGTAATGGTGTTCTTTCACTCACCATTTATAATGATGTAAATTCATGTTCCCAAAACCACAGACAGTGCTAGATATGAAAATGTCCGGACCTTGCATTCTACATGGTATCAAAGTGACTTGTGATTTGCACTTCCCAATGCAATGCTACTTCTAAGTAACTAGCAAAATAATGAGCAACATATTTCATGCCTCTGTACTAATAATGGGGGAAAAGAAAAACATCTAGGTTTCCTTGCTTGTTTGCTTATTTTCAAAAGCAAAGAATTTTTTCTTATCCGTTTCATACTTTTTATGTTCTAAATCATATTGTGTTCTGAGAGAGATGTTCTTGTTTTCCACTAAGAGTTTAAATGGACCATTACACTTGGTTATCTCTGGAAGTCACTAATGGTCTATCTAAGACTATAAACTCTAACTTGAGTTGTCAGAATAAACAGATTTCATCCTTTTTCAAATGGAATCTTTATGTTTATCTTTCAAATCTGTTAAATCAAGATTCCATACCTAAATATCACATAGATATATTTTATGCAGTTAGATTTATTTTTCCTAAGGCATGAAAGTCAAATTTACAATGTTAGCATTTTTCTTAAAAAGTTTGACGTGGTATACTTTTCTTCAAACAGGCAACAGATTTGTCAGTCTGTAAATATTCTTAAAGGCCAATTGCAGTGGAGAAAAGAAGATGATACCAAATTCAATATGGCGACTATAAAACCAGGAGAATATCCATATATCAAAAAGCTATTGTCAAGAACAATCAATTGTTCCTTTACATTATTGAGTTCAACAAACATTTACAAAGAGTCGGTAGTAAGTATGCCAGTTATTGCAAGGAATACAAACTAATAAAGCCCCTGTTCTCATGAAGTTAAAATATAAAAAGCAAGTAAAATATAGATTACATTCATTAAAACCATCAGTGGATACCAGAATAGAGAAATAGGTTTAAACTCATGTTTGAATTTGACTATAGTTCACTATTCAGAGTAGTCATCAGTAGTTAAATAATCCTATCCATAGATACATATATACACATACACACACACAAACCCCGATACCCCAATTATAAGCCTATATAATTAGTAATGCACACAACTAATATTAATAAAAGTGTATACATATATTAATTTATCAGATTAATCAATTTTATATTGACCTATGGGATTAATCTACTAAGTATATGATAATCTGTACATCTCTCTATTAATCTATAGGATTTTTCTTCGAATAAAAGAAAGATGACCTGCTATCTCCATAGTATAAACAAAACTTCAGCTCAAAGATTGCCTACTCTTTTTTTTGGGGGGGACTCTTGCTGGCAGCCGGCCTCGCAGCCCAGCGCTCAACTGCTGCACCACCAGGGGAGGCCCGATTTCCTACTCCTTTTTTAACCACGTGCAGATATCTGCCCGGCTCTAGTTTTCAGCTAGAATATAAACATACACAGATAGTCAGGTCCAGGACCTCACCCATCATGCTCCCCCTTCCCACCACCTGCATACCTTAGTGTAAAAAGAAATAAAATTTTAAAATATAACTTTAAATTAAGTTATGCTAAATGAACCTCCAATTAAGTCTACTGGAAAGCGTTGCTAAACTTAGCCGGTGTGCTATAAGAATAAAATCTCAAGTTAATTTCTTTCTAGATAAAAACAGTGCTATCCCATGCTAGTCAGCCATGGTGCCAATGCTCCCTTGGCATGATGATGCAGGGCCTCGTAAGCATCAGCATGTACAGGGAGTATCGGGTGATGTATGCCACCTTTAATAATTTAGTATGTTGACTTATACTTTCCACATGAGTAGTCTTGTCTTAACAGCGGTAAATACAGCTACAAAGCAGCGAGGAATGGCAATTGGCTGAGGGCACTAATTACACTGCCTTGACTTGAATTAAAATTGCTAAATAGCAAATGAGATTACCAGCCTAAAGATAAGCTTAATTTAAATGCAAGGCTGTATTTATCTCATCTACAACATAATTTTCTAGGGATATAGAAAAATACAATTTTAATGGAAATCTATTGTTTAAAAATATAATTAAAGCACTTTAGTTCCTTCCTCTGTCCCCCCTCTTTGATTTTGTTTTACAGGCAAGATGTGCAGACTGATTTAGAGGTCAAAATGAGCACATTCAGATCATGTCCTCATGGCCAGACATTACTTTGAGTACCATCTTCATTTTTAATGATTAAAATCTGGCAATGGGACAAATAAATGCCAAAGGAGTGAGGGGTTAGAAAAGAAAAAGAAACATGACCTTTTCCAATTGCTAGAGCTACAAGGAATCTTACAAATGATAAGCACTCAACCCCACCATTTGATGAATGAGGAAGGTCCAGGGAAGTCAAGTGATTTTTCTAAGAACACAAAACAAGACGACAGTACTAACCAGTGGGGAAGCTGGTCTGGTATTGAGAACCAGATAATCTGTTTGAACCCTCTCTTTTCCACTAGTAACGTGACGGGACATTTTTTTTTTAATCTGTGAGACTCAATTTTTGCATTTGTGTTATCACGATGGAAAGAAATCTGATTTGATAGGTCAGTGAGAATACACATGTGCCTGATTTATACAGGTGCTCAATGAGAGATATCTTTTATTACTAGAGATTTCCCAAGACCAAAATCCAAATGTGCAAATGCCCAGTTCAAGTTTGTTTCTACTGCACTTCTTTCCTGTTCTCTATGAGAGTATACATGTTGTCATGAATTATACCAGATATTCGGTGTACCTGTAAGTGGAACAGAATGGGCTAAATGAACAAGAAATACTTATAAATTAATATTTCTTAGTTGTTTATATGAATCAAAATGATTTGGTAATTATCAATGTAATATTATTATTAAACATTAAGATTTATAAGATGAAGGTCAAGAGGTTTTGTTTGTGAATACTATATAAAAAAGATTGATCACTGAGAATTGAGAAGTAAACATTTATTTCAAGATGGAGCTCCTCCTTATTGATGAATACATTCTGTGCATATATAATGATGAGTATATAGAAGTATACTTGTATACACTTTACACACACATATCACTGCATATACACCCCCTTATACATATATATTCATGGTAGTTTAATCATTCCCATCGTGCTGAACTGAGTAAATAGATGGCTAAACACTCAAAGGTACTTGCCAATTATATTTCTGAGAGAAACAAGAGGTAGAATTATAGAAAAGTGTTAAACATGAACTAATTTGTATTTTTTCCTATTCTCAAGACAGTAAGAAATAATTAACAATAGGAAAGACAGTAAAACAAAAAGGAAGGAAAAAAGGAATTAAATCATAATTATCAATCGATAGAGTCCTCTTTACAGACAAAATTAAGGTGAAATGGTTAAAGTAAGGATTGAGGTAGTGTGGAAACTCCTTGAATTAAAAGAAAGGAGTCCTAGTTTCTAACTTCAGTCTTGCTAGTAATTAGCTACATTGCCTATGGTAGACATTTAAAATTTCTGATACTTATATGTAAAATGAGAAAATTTCCTATCTGTGTGAAAATTAGATCACATTACCTGCAAAGTACCTTTTGAGATTACATGATTAGTGACAATCATGGGCAACAAAGAGAAATTCCCTTTGAAGATGAGAAATCCCATGTTATCAATGCACAAATTTAGGGAAGATTCACTAACCAAATTAAATTTAGAGTATTTCACAGGGTCCTAATATTCTGAGTAGCTCTACTTTCCTGAAGCAGTCTTAACTAGTCAATTGATATGTTTTCCTTGTGCCTTATACCTAGTCCTAGAGAAATAAAAAAGATATCCATGTTTGGTTATATTTAATCACATTCTAAACTCTGAGTTGTTCTCAAGAAACCACATTAGGTATAGTTTACAGATGAAATGCCCTACTCAGTGTCATCCAGTTACCTTACTGTACATTGGCATGGTAAAATGTACAGGTAATAATTCCTCCTTCCTCATACAGTAAGACATTTTTATCTCTAATTTTTGTTTACTATTCATATTTTTAAGTAACTTCAATGGTCCTTGGTGTTCTAGTCTCAACCCTAAAATGAATCAAGAAAGTATGTCTGAAGTTGAGAATGTAGTAGTATTACTAGTTTTCCTATTTGAAACCAATGAGGAGTGAAGGAAAAGTAAACATTGAAGAAGGGCAACAGAATTGGAGGAAAAACAATCACATCCTGATATGAGCTAAACTGGGTCCCTTACTAGGATTTGTACAGACCATAGTTCACCTTCCCATAGCACAATTTCTGGCACACAGCAACTGCTGAATAAGTGTTTAGGAAATGGAAGTTATTAAATCCAGAAATTTAATCAACGAGACAGAGAAGATCAATTAGTGCTGGAATTCATTGGAGTACTGATATGAAATATGAGTAAAATCTTATCAAATTTATTTTTTCATAAACCAGTGCCTATCTTCTACCTATCTCTTTTATGAATTTCTCTTCCCTTTAAAAATGTTGGCAATGTGTGTATTTCCTCAGATAAGAACAGTACTATAGTGCTCATTCCTGGCAGAGTCTCTAACACCATTTAACATCTTGGATGGGGTAAGTGATGACTACAAAAATGAGTTTTTCACTAGAGCAAATGTCAAGGTCACTGTGCATTTAAGAATCTAGTGTGGTCAATACACCAGAACAGCTGCAGCCTATATTAAAAGAGTTGGCACAACATGCATTTCAGGTCATGAAAACCAGCTTCCTCCTCTCTCTCCCTGGGTCAGCTCATGTACATAAGAACCATTGATGGCAACAATTTAATAACCACATTTCTTGGAGATGCACATTTCTCTTGAAAAAGGAATTTCTATAACTTTGAAATTAAGGAATCATAATGGACAGCATTCTAGAGGAAGACACTGCAAAAGAGTCAAAGAGATGCTTCCTATGAAGGTATATTTAGGCCAGAATCCATAATTGCTGGATATTAGTTTTGCCACTGATCTTACCAGTTAAACTAAGGATCTAATAGTAACTGAATCTCTGTGACTAGACCTTAAAAATATTAGTGCTGAGATTTTTTTCCCCAATGGATGTCCCCATTCATGATTCCTCTGACCTCAATGTCTTACGTATATGCTAAAAGGTGTATTCCAATTATAGCATCTTCTGATTAATGAAGGGATAATTAAAAGAAAAAGCCCTCCTGCTTTAGCTATTGTTAGTAGCACTGTTCCTTTTCTTAACATCATACTTTAACATCACACTTCCACCTGGAAAATCTGACTATGAGTAAAACTTTCTTTAATCATTGAGTCCCATTTTGAGTCACCTCTAGTTTGGTGTTGTGTGGTGGAACTATACCAAAGACACCAGAGTGGGCCCATGAGCCTGTCGATCTAGATTCTGTGTGATCTATGATAATTTATTTTCCCTCCCCAAATCCTAATTTGTGCCTCTAGGTAAAGGAGAGGCAGGGATAATTTGCTGCTGAATGTTTTGAAATTCTAACACTGGCACTGGATGGTAATCCTTGATGATTATTGCTGAAATCTAAGGATCTTGTACAGGGCGCAGTTATGTGAAAGAGTGGGATACAAGATTTTGATAACATCAGGAAGAAATTAAAGATCTGACTCATATTTCTCTTATAACCAGTGTAGATATAGTTTTGGAAGTGGAGGCTGACAAAGAAACTGATTCCAATTGGTCACAGTAGAGAAACAGTACTCAGTATTGGTAGGAATATCTGAGCAAACCCAGCAGGTCACATTAGGTTACACAGTGTTTTTTCAAGTTAGTACCTGAGGTAGACAGATCTTGCCTTCTCTCCTCCAAGGATAGCCATATTTTATTACCTGAAACCTGCAGATACGTCACCTGACATGGCAAAGAGGATTTCCTGATGTCATTGAAGATCTTGAGACTGGGAAATGACATGAATTAGCTAAATGGGTAAAATCTAAATCATATGAATCTCCCAGCTAAACAGAGTAAGAGAGATGACAGCATGAAAAAATTGGCCCATCTTTGTTGTCTCTGAAGATGGAGAAAGGGAGCCAAGCAATATGGGTGGCCTCATGGAGCAGGAAAAGGCAAAGAAATAGATTCTCCCCTAAAGACTCAGAAGCAATGCAGCCCTGCCTATACTTCGATATTGGCCCATTAAGACCTACTTTGGACAGAAATGAAATATACTAAATCTGTATTGTTTTGTGTCATTGTTTATGGCAGTTGGTTACAGAAATAATGGCATATTAATACAGGGCACTGACTAAAATTGGCCAGGGGAACTCAAGTCTAGTCTTAGAACACTATCAAAAACTGAGTGAAGATTTTTTTTCTTACTTGCAAATCTTCTCATTTTTCAACTTTTCTTCTGTGCTCATCAACATATTCTACATAACAAAGTTGAGATTTAGGATAGGGCCTAAAGTATTCTCACTATGTTATCAGTGACGAAGGATAACTTCAAATATGTGATTTGTATTTTACCATGGATCTAAGTCTTGGAATAACTGATGAACTTCCAACCTTTTGTCTCCAAAGAGCAATCAATGAAATAAGAATGGAGTGAAGACAGGGACTCTTCTGAAGATTTTGAAAGTATTTCCCAAGGATAGGTACAAACTTTAAATCCATAAGGGCTACCATTTGGACATCCTGCAAACTTTTGTTATTTTGTCATCTTGAGAACATACTCTGTCCAGCCTTAATATATCACATTTGTCAATGAAAACTTAGGGAAAGGAAAAAAAAATGCATTATTGATAGTAGTATGGAGAAAGGAAAAAGGAATGAAAAGGAAGGAAAAGACTTTTTTTTTTTTGTATTGAAACTTCTCAAAGATGTAGGCATTCAAGGTTTTAAAAAGCAAAGGCATCTGTGGTAACCATAAGCATCATCTTCTCTATCATTCCTACCATCTGCCTCCTTCTCTGTTCTTTCTCTGTGAATGCTGTCTTTTACTCCCGCTTTTCAGCCTTATGCACTGTCCCTTGCCTTGAAAAGTTTATTGGTAGCCAGAGGCCTTATTTAATTCTGTTACAGCCTTCGGATCCTTAGGTTGGACCACATACCACTTATAAATACCAAAATGTTTTCTGTAAGACAAAAGGGAAAGTCCCCATTTAGAAAAGTCCTCCATTTCCATGTGAAGTACAGATGAGCAACAGTCATAGTTGATTTATACACCAAAGCAGAAGTCTGTGACAGCACTTTTGTTATACGGTGTGAATAAAACTTAACAAATTACTATTTAGTCGACTATCTCCTACTGTGTACTATTTTTCATTGCCATATCTTTCTTCACCTCCCTCCTCCTACATTATAAATTAGCACCATTTCCTGGCACTTTTCAGACACAACAGATGTAGTGCTATCAACATTCTGATATTGCTGAAGTCACCACGAGCTCCAGGCATACTGTTCATACTGTTTGCTGCCAGCAATACGATGTTTTTATTATAAGATTCTCTCTTTCACAATGTATTGGACCATTATATATGTGTATGTATGTGTATGCATGTATGTATATCTGTATACATATGTGTATATATATACACACAACCACACGTGTCTACATATATATACATTCACATACTTATACATATAAATTAGAGACAGAAATACAGAAATATGCACACTACAATTCCAAAGTTTTTACTTTGTGTCTATGAACTAAAATGGGCCATGAGCTAAAATGAGCAAATGAAATACCGATTCACCTTCAAAAATCATTTGTGAATAATTTTAAACTAGCTGTAGCAATCATCATAATTTATTAAAGCTTTTAATATCTTATTCAGCAAAAGTTCTAGATGTCGCAACCACCCATAGATTAATACTAAAGCAATATTTCAACCAAGAACCATGCTTTTCCAGATTTCAGGTGGCTTTTTTGGTCTTGTCATGAGTTCCGTTTTTCTAAAAGAGTGGCTAATGTGATTGCAGGAGCCAAGAGGCGAAAAGAAGCATAGACATGTGGAGAAACATGTGCATACACACACCACACACCCCCCCAGATTTAACCTAATTCACAAGTACTAAAAAAGAAGCAGGTTCAGCATTATAAACTGTATAAATATCCTTTCCTAGCCCCTCTTGCCATCCCTGTGACATGATAAATATTTTTCACAAGTGGCAGAAAGTGAGAAAATAAATAGTTTTTTTTTTCAGGTTGAAATACAAAAGAACATTCAGAATGCATTCAGACATGGAACTAAAGCCTAATAATTAATAATTATGCTTCCGCCCCACCCTCCATTCTATGACATTCTATTCAACCCACCAACCGCCGAAACATACTTAGAAAGATGCATGAAACATTGCATAGTCCAGTGCAGGGGAGATATGCAGACACCCAGGGATAGCTCACAACGTCAAGGCCTCTGACTGAGAAGAACAAAGCACAGACTTGGTCAGCCTGATGAGTCATCTACCATATTAAAGGTCAAGACAAAAAGATAAACAATAACATAACCTGCCATAGATGAAGGACTGTAGTGTAGCAGAAGGTGGATTTTAAAGGAGGACACAGACACAAAGTAAAAACACTGACACAAAATAGTTCCAGCATCAGTTAACGCTGGTTTGAACATCTTCCTTTCCAGAGTAAAGGGGATACCCGTGACCCTTCAACTCCTACAGAGATGAGGGAGCGGAGCAAGGCACAGGAGGAGCAGAATTGGCCAGCCTGGTGTTGCTCATCACAATGGCTGAAGGGAGGGAACCCACTGGGGACTGAGAAGCTTGATGGTTGGTACATAGCAGTTCCTACAGAAGGCTCAATAGCAAGTCGCATGCTACTTCTCTTTCATAGCTTGTGCTGCAAGAAGCTGGTACAGAAAATGACCCAATCAAAGTCATAACAGTGATGGTAGAAATAAAGGTTTGACAGTTTCACAAGGTGCAGAGAACCTCAGAGTTGCAGGAGATCTGCACTGACCCTTGCTCTGCAGCTGATGCCAGGGCAACTTTGCAGTTCTCAGTTACTTCATGGGTCACGATGGTCTTTCTCCACAAGTTTTGAGGTGGGCAGTTTAAAATGCCACCTTCAACGATAAGATTCAGTGTTCAAGTAGGACTAAGAAATGCTACTACCATAGCCCTTGCCCGCCTTCCTTCCCATTGAAAGTTTAATAAAGCAACAAGCACACTCAAGATTCTGAACAGTCCTGTGACAGACTGGATCTAACCCTGAGATGTCCCCACCGTTTTTGATCATCAAACCTGCATCCTATTACTACCTGTGTTAGTTTTTTTTTTATTTATTTTTAAACAATATTTTCTTCCCCCCACCCTCTCAGGTTGAGTCTCCATAGAATTTCCTTCCCCAAGGCACCTGTACACCATCACCACAGTCCCCTGTTCTCTTCCCTTTCTGCCTCTGATCCCTCTGCCTCCTCCTCCCCCATAGTATGTCTCTGATTTGTAATTGTCTATTTTTGCTTTGCTGTGTTTTGTACTGTTATTATTTTTTTACACTGATGTCTTATTTGGTTCCCCTATATTCCTGCTATAAGTGAAACCATCCAATATTTTTCTTTTTCCTTCTGGCTTATTTCACTGAGCATAATTCCTTCTAGTTCCATCCATATTGCTGTGAATGACATGAGTTTATCTTTTTTGATTGCTGAATAATATTCCATTGTGTATATGTACCACATCTTCTTGATCCAGTCATCTATTTTTGGGCATTTGGGTTGTTTCCTGGTTTTACCTATTGTAAATAGTGCTGCAATAAACATAGGTGTACAGGTGCTCTTTTGAATTGATGTTTTTATGTCCTTTGGGTAGATCTCTAGTAATGGAATTGCCAGGTTGTATGGTAGTTCCATTTTTAGTAGACTGAGGAAACTCCAGACAACTTTCCATAGTGGTTGGACCAGTTTGCACTCCTACCAGCAATGTAGGAGAGTTCCTTTTTCACCACATCCTCGCCAACATTTGTTGTCCCTTGTTTTTTTGATATGTGCCATTCTTACTGGTGCAAGGTGTTATCTCAGTGTGGTTTTGATTTGCATTTCCCTGATTATAAGGGATGTTGAACATTTTTCATATGCCTGTTGGCCATTTGCATTTTCTCTTGGGAGAAATGTCTTTTAAATTCTTCTGCCCATTTCTTGACTGCATTGTTTATTTTGTTTTCATTGAGCTGTGTGAGTTCTCTGTATATCTTTGTGATCAGTCCCTTATCAGTTGGATGGAGTACAAAGATTTTTTCCCAATCAGTGGGGTGTCTCTCTGTTTTGGTTAATGTCTCTTTAGCTGTACAGAAGCTTTTCAGTTTGATGTAATCTGAGGTGTTTATGTTTGCCTTCACTATCACTGCTTTGGGTGTGTGTTAGCTTTTGAAATATCTCCCAATGATGTTTATGCCCATGTTCAGTCCTCTCCTTCAGTATGGGCTGGACACAGTGATTGGTTTCTAATGAACAGAATATGGCAAAGGTGGACAGGGTGTCACTTCCAAGATTGGATTATAAATCATATGACTTCCAACTTCTCAGCACTCTCTCTTGTTCCCTGACTTGGCCAGCCTGATGAGCCATGTACCATGTTGTGAGCTGACCTATGGAACAGTAGATTTGGCAAGGAACTGAGGCTGGTGGCCTGTGGCTAACAACCAGCAAGGGATTAAATCCTGCCAATAACTGCATAAATAAATTTGGAAACTGATTATCACCCAACCCTTCTTCCAAGCCTTGAGATGGCTAACCCAGGTTAACACCTTGATTCTAGCTTTTTGAAACACTTCACTCATTTGAGTCAGCTAAGTCATACCTGAATTCCTGACTCCCAGAAACTTTGAGAAAGTAAATGATGTCATTTAAACCTTAAATTTTAGGGTAATTTGTTTTTTATCAGTTACCAGTGCTAAGACACTAGCATATAAAACTAATCTATGGGATACTCACTTTGGAAAGTACTGGTAGGATTTTCATGATCATTTTTGTCATATCTTTAAAATGTACCAAAAAAAGGACATACTTGGAAAAAATGTATACACCTGTAACTGATATTAACTCTACTGTCACTAAATTAAGAGGACTAAGGTGAGATCCAAATTTTTACTATCAATGAGAAAGGATCTGCAAAACAAACGTGTGGGAAAGACAGGCACCATTTTCAACCTCAATCCATGGGGGTGCTCTTCACAAATAAAAATCTATACAGTAAGGCAGGTCAAAAGAAAATATCAAAAGATCTTTTCTTATCTACACATTTACAGACCAGTTTCAGTCTCAATACAAAATCTACAACATCAAATTTATATTTCATTAAGACTGTTGTTGTTTCTAATAGGCCCTTGATTCAAGCAAGCCTTACAAATCATCACAACCAATCTAACACTAGGAAATTGTGATCTCATATTTTATGCTTTCACCAGTGTAAAAAAAAGGTTAAAAAGCCTTTAAAGCACTGAGAATGTGGATGGGAGATAATACATGCTTAATGTTAGTATTATCATCATTATCTCTTTATTGCACTTAATGAATATATAAATGTATAAACAAAAATAAATATGCATCTGTCTGTCAATGACACACTAAAATTAATGAGGCTGATTTCCTAATAAATATACAGAATGTACAAATGCAGATGAGCACTTTCTCCTTCAAAGAAATTACACTGAAGGACTCTCTACTCTTTTTTTCATGAAGCTGTCACCACTAAATGTTTTCTTTATATAATTTCCTTTTGCATTTTTTTAAATAACCCTTTTGAGGCTATTGTTATTATTAAACTCTCTGATGGTAAAATTCAATTTTATTATCCATCTCATTCAACATAATTTACTTTCAATGAGTTTTGGTTGTTTCCGGAAATAAGGCACATTGAGGTGATTATGCTAATTGAAATATGTCAGAAAGTGAGAGACAGATATGGGATAGTTTCATTTATCTGCGGAATATAATAACTAAAAAACATATACTGTCAAAACACAGCAAAAACAATTCTTAGACTCTGTGAAAAATATATGGGTGATCAGAGGAAATGGGGGAGATTAAGGGGATTGGAAAGAGAAGAGAGAAGACAGGACATTGGCCAGGGAAGTTTGGCAGACGGTGAGTGAAGCATGTGCACATTATAGAGGAGTAAAAATATAACCGTAAATAGATATAGGCATATAAACACTGATAAACAAATTTTTAAAAAAGAAAACTTGTGGAAACTCCCTGATCATGCAAGGGATTAAATGTCAGCTCTGTGAAACTATCTGCAGCCACTGTAGCATAAGTTCGATCCCCAGCCAACTAACCCACATGGCTCAGCAGAACTCTTCTGTCTCAACTGCTATTCCCCTCAGCAGTGTATTTCAGTAGATCTACCTGTTCTGCTCCCTAATCTGTCTCTGGTGAATCTCTCACTGCCCACCCCCACCTCTGGCCTGCACCCCAGCTCCTGTATGCCTAAATAAACAAAATAAATCTTAAAAAAAGCTTGTATTTACATAAAGGAAAAAATAAAATTATCAATATAAAAATACAGTTTTTAATGTTATGAAGTCAAGAAAGAAGAAAAAAAAAATAAGGCACAAGCAAATGAACTGATGGTTTGTTATGATCTCGGATTTTCCCAAAAGTGTCCACACAGTAATTATGCACACACTATACAACAGCATATACCCTTCCATCACATATTTTTTAGTTGCAAGGTTAATCTAAAGCAAATATATCAAAGTTGTATTGACACTTAAAAAGTTAAGCGAAGTTAGACATTATACAACAATCATATTCTCTTATATCAAGTGATTTACTGATGTAAATGCACAGGGAGTTACAGCCATAAATTATTTTGCATCTGAATGATAATATACAATGTGTTTTGGCAGATTAAATATTACCAACAGCATCAGGCCCCAGTAAGCAACTGACGAATATTCACTGCAGTAAATTAAACTTATTTGTCTGAGCAGCACTGAACAGAAGGTACTATTTCCACTTTACCTTCTCTCAAAGGACAGGAAGGGCCATTAAAAGAAAGTGTCATCTACAGAAACACGAACTTATCAAAGAGGAAAATTAGGTAAAGATTTTTTTACACAGTATTATTATGGCTTTGATTTGCTTGCTTTTCATTTGCCAACAAACCAAAAACTAAAACAAAAAAAGCGAATACAACTGGAGGGAAGAGTTATATTGGGAAGGATGATTGTCCTGCCATTGTAAAGGAAGATGAGGCATGCAGACAGAAAAGTAGACCTAGTTCTGCCATTTATTTACTTCTCTTTATTGAATCTTGGCTTCCATATCTGTAATATGAGAAAGTTCCAGTCATTCTAATCAAGATTAATACTACCATTTTGTTGACAGGTGGAAGAGTGTGTAAATGAAAGGGTGATGAGCTTAGTATTTTTGGATGAACAGTGTCTGGGAATATCTACTGGCATTTAGTGGTAAGAAGCTAGAGGGGTCACCTTCCCAATGTCTGGTTACCATTCAAATTGTATTCTGTGTAAAGGTACACAGTAGAATTAGGAGAGGCTGCAGTAGTAGAGTCAGAAATGAGAAACATTTTTGTTCTACACAAAAAAATGACCCTGTTTGAAAAAAAATGATATTCTAAGATACCCTCTAATACTACATTCTATGGTTTAGACATATTGCCTTTGGCTCAAAGCCTTGCCTTTGCTAATCCTAGGAATGGTGACACACACACACACATACAAACACACACATGCGCACAAATATTCCTTATATTGTGCAATGTAACAAATCCTTTTCCTCCTTAGGGATTTTTACTTGCTGTTTTTCTTGCTTGGAACTCACTTCCTCCACCTTCATGGCAAGTTAATTCCTTCTTGCCATAAAAGTTCAGCCTACTTTGAAAGTTAGAAAGAAGTGCCTGTCCCTCCAAAGCAAAAGCTTTGAAGGCCAACTCAGCAGTGCTGAAAGGTGTCCACAGCCACAAAATAAAGAAGATCCATCTGTCACCCACTTTCTGATGGGCCAATCACCTTGACTCTGAAGGCAACTCTTAAAAGAGTACCTGCAGGAGAAGCAAGCTGAAACACTAAGCCATCGTCAAGTTCCACCTGACAACTGATCAGCCATGAAGAAGACATAGACAACGCACGATACACTTGTGTTCACTGGGGATGTCAAGGACAACAAACACCAGATCAAACAGGCTGTGAAGAAGCTCTATATTGATGTGGTCAAAAGTAACAGCCTGATCAGACCTGATGGAAGAAGATGGCGTGTATTTGACTGGCTCCTGACTATGATCTTTGCTTGTTTTCAACAAATCTGGGATCATTTAAACCAAGTGCAGTTGCCTAATTTTAAATATAAAATTTCACACAATGAGTGAATAAAAAGATCAGTCCAAATACACTTCCCTTGAGAGGTCTGCTTACTTTACCCAACAATTTCCCTGATGTTATCTAATCCTTATTTACTATCACTCCACTCTATTATAATTTATTCATATAATTTATTCATTGACCTTATTGTGATCTGCTATTTTATCATGTATGTGCTAATAAATTTTTTCTGTCCTCTCTTATGAGAATGATCCATGAAATTAGGGATTTTGCCTGTTTGTTCAGTTCTGTAAGCACAATCCCTAAACAATGATAAACACATGTAATTACTAAAATAATATTTGTTGAAGAATGAATGAGTGAAATTCAGCAAGTATTTTTAGCACATGAGTTCTATTATTTCAATTCACTAATTTGCCTAAATGAAAGGCACCGGACTAGGCACTAGGGATATAATAGTGAGGAAAAAAAAATATGTGTATCTTGCCACAGTCAATCTTACAGACACAATCAAGTAAACTAATGAATATAATACCTAGCCCTGAAAAGTGCTGTCAAGTAGCAGTTTCCAAGGTGACATGGAGACTGATTACAGAGGCGATTGAATGAGATAGAGTGATCAGGGAATGGTTGAGATAAGATCCAAAGAAATTCAAGGCACAAGGAGCAGTAGAGACAGAGGCTGATATCCTGAAAGAGTGGATTGAGACCTGGAAAAAAGGCAGGGTATATGATGCAGAGGGGCTAAGAGAAAACTAGAGATGAAGTCAGACTTGAGAGGGAAAGGAACCAGACTGTGCAGAACTCTAAAAGTCACATGAAGGAGTTTTTAATATAAGGACAATGGGAAGGCATTCACAAATTTTAAGTATGAGGATGGATGGTGGGGAAGTGTGTTGCGTGATGTAATCAGAATCATATTAGGAAAGTAGCCAGAAATGACTGCTAATAGAGTAGTTGGGAGGCTGTTACAGTGATCTAGGTTCACAGGGCTGGCAATTAAAGGGCAATGATTGGGTGGCCTAGGATTGTGTTGATAAACTTACTTATGGCACAAATTGTTCAGAGTTCAGGAAGAACACTCCAGGAAGACAATTCAGAGGAAGGGGTTCCATCTTAGGAAGGAACAGCACGAGTCCCTAGGAATACATGGCTCTCACATAACAAAGATTAGGAGAGGCGGGCACATCATCACCAATTTACAGTTTTGACAACTTTTTTCTTCAAAAATCAAGCCCTCTCTTCCAAAACAAAAAATCATGAGATAAACTAGGTAGAAAAATTAGTGCATAGGTTGGAATTAAATAGAGGCTGGAAGATAAGTCCTTATAAATTCAGTAAGGCAAAATGAATCCCTTATTTTCTGAAACCATATTTGTTCTGAGAAAAGATCTTATATTTGCATAGTGCATGTGCCAGGTATCAATATTTTGCCTCTCAGCTCCAAAATCCACCCTTCATTACTGGGTGTGCAAAAGTATGATGGGCCCTTTACCATTTCTCCTTTGCAAAAGGCATGATGTTGTGTCAGTAGAGGGTGCTGGAGAGACACTGCAGAATTAAGTCTTTTCTGCTTGGCTCTGAGGTGATTCTGTTTTTCTTCTTTTTGCTCCATCCTGCCACAGGGCTACCTACTGTAATGGCGGGAGGTGGGAAGGGGCATCCAGTGATCTCACATTCCCTGAGTGAGCTCAGGACTGGTTCCAGTTCAGTGAGCTCACCGCTGCAGTCCTCTAATGCAGGCACTAGCAGCAACCAATTCTCAGCGCCATGACGCCGGTGTTTCTACCCACCAGAGTCCATTTGCTGTATCCAGGGAGGAGATGTCCGCTCAGTGTCCATGGATCATCTCTGGCACAGGGCAAGCCATAACAGTCCTTTGCCATTTAATGGAGACAACATTCTTCACTGTGGTCTGAACTCAAGCTTTGATTTCAGGGGAGAAAGTCTATCCCTTTGAGTCTCTTTCTTACTTGCATACTTTCACTCCTATTCTTCAGAGCTCTCATATGCTTTGGCAGTTACTCCTCTCTTATAGATAATAATTCATTATATTAAACATTCCCTATTCAAATGAATGGCATTTTTGTCTCTAGACTGAGACAGTCATACTTTCACATTGTTTTAACTTATTTAATAGGTCATATGATCACTGATATTTATGAAGTATCTCCATTTTAGATCAATTTTGACCCAATTTTTCCATTAATTCAATAAATATTTACTGAGTGATGAATGTGGCCCTGATGAGTTGCTATGCACTAAAAGTAAAGTGGTTTAAGTAGAGACAGAAGCCAGGAATCCATGTCTAGAATGCTTTCCATTAAACATTTAGGGTGGCAGTAAGAATTCAGTGGCATACCCATTGGAGGAGATTTCATGGGCAATCTCAAATGTCAATGATCTTACAAAATACCTATTGAAGTACAGATTCTAACTCAATGGTTTTGATGGACTGGATTGTGATGACCCCTCCCCACCCCTTGGTACTCAGACCTTGTCTAGAAGGTAGGCTATGTTGAAGTATTGACCCTTGGTACTCAGACCTTGTCTAGAAGGTGGGCTACTGCTGGTGTAATTAGATAAATGAAGATGAAGTCATACTGGAACAGGGTGGGCCCCAATCCAATACGACTAGTGTCCTATGAAAAGAACACCATCTGAAGACACACCTGCAAACAGGGAGACTGCCAGGTGACCATGAAGGCAGAGATCATTGTGGCATACCTAACTTGCCAAGGTTAAGTTAAAGATGGCCAGTGAACCACCCAGAAACTGTGAGAGAAGAATGGGAGAGGTTCTTTCTCACAGACAACAGAGGAAACCAACACTGACAACACCTTGATCTCAAGCTTCCCCACTCTAGTAGTGTGAGACAACAGATTTCTGTTGTTTAAGTTCCCCAGCTCTTTTTAAATCAGCCCAAGGCAACTAATACAGATGGTCTAAGGCATAGTGATGATGATATTATAGGTCTTTGGGTAACATTTTGAGTAGGAAAGTGTTCATGTACAAAAGCTATCAGCAGACCTGATACCCACTTCTCTTTCCAGGGAACCCCTTTTTCTGCTTAGTACTCTCAGCAATGACCAGCAAGTCTAATCTCCCAATCTAGGGAGTGGCCCAGAACCTGTGTGAGCTGGCTTAAAACAACAAAAGAATTGGGCCTCCCCGGTGGCGCAACGGTTGAGCGCTGGGTTGTGAAGCTGCCCTCAGCCTCTGCAGCACCAGTTCGATCCCCGGCCACCGGGTAAGGGTCCCACATGGCACACAGTCCTCTCCTGCTGTCCGCTGCTCAGCATTGTACTTCGTCAGTCTGCCTGCTCTGCTCTCCGCTCTGGTGAGTTCTCTCACCCTCCCGTGCTTCTGACTGTGCCCAGTGCTTGTATAAATATATAAATAAATCTTAAAAAAAAAAGAAAAGAAAGAAAGTAAGAATTTTCCAGTTAGCAGTGAAGGAAGAAATTACAATGTTGTTAAAAGTAAGGCCCAGGCTTAAGGCAGTTCATCTACAAGTGAAAATAAAATTGAATAAGCAGAGAAAAACTAGTTAGCTGTTGGGCTGAAGAAAAACAAAACAAAACAAAACACACATGTGAGATGCAGTCAAGGTAATCCAGAGAAAAATGAAAAGACCTGCAGACTTAAAGAGCAGAGGTCCCTTGAGTAGCCTTAACATGGAAATGTATCCTGTCCCAATCGTCAGAGTCCAACCCTGCTATGCCTGTCTTTTAACTTCTAAGATAGATTTCTTTTGTTGTTGTTGCTGATGTTTCCTTTTTTATGTAGAACTGGGATATAGACCTGAGGTATGGGGGCGGGGGATTGAGAGGATTCACCAGAGACAGAGTGGGGAAGAGAACATGAAGATTGACTGAAATACACTGCTGAGGGGAGCAGCTGGCGAGCCAGGGGAGGTCTGCTGCGCCATGTGGGTCAGCTCACTGGCCAGGGATCGAACTCAGGCCGTAGTGCTGATAGCGCTGAGATTTAAATCACAGGCCACCAGGAAGTCCCCAACTTCTAAGATTTCTTCCTTGCTGCTTTACATATAATGTCCACAAAACCTCTTCTTTTCCTATTTTTTTTTGTTTTATTTATTCATGCATACAAGAACCAGGGTATAGTGCTGTTAAAAGTAAGGCCCAGATGTGAAGGAGGGTGAGGATTCACCAGAGACAGCTTGGGGAACAGAAACAGGCAGACTGACTGAAATACACTGCTGAGGGGAGCAGCGGGCAAGACAGGAGACGTCTGCCATGCCATGTGGGTATCTCCTTGGCTGGCTGGGATCAAACTGGTAATGCAGAAGCTGCAGACAGCTTCACAGCACTGCGCTCAACTGCCTGTGCCACCAGGGAGGCCCCTCTTTTCCTATTTGTAACCATCATTTTCTATCAGAACACACAGAATTGTTTAGTAAAATGGAAGACATCTTCCCTATCATTGATCCCCACTAGCAGATTGGTGAAATAGTCTCCAAATGACCATACTCTCCTTTGCTTTTTATGAATTTTACCAAGCATAGGCCTCCCAGATGGAGATAATGTTCCCCAGCTTGCTCTGCAGCAGCCAGGTATAGCCATATGGCCATGTTTGGGACAATAAAATAGGATTTGAGTGTCGTGTACAACTTATGAGCATGTCCCACAGAACTTCCCTTGACACCCTTTTTTTCCACTCCCAAAATCTGGAAGACAGCAGCAAGGGCAGTAGCCATTGAACTCAAGAATGGAAGCTACATGGAAGTAGCAGGCATTTCAGAGCTGGGAGCCTCAAACCCTGCAGTGTGAATGTCTCCCTGCCCTAGATCGCTCGCTCACCTTTGCACTATCACAAAGGGCATCTTTGTTATAATCTCCTAACATTTTAACTAATGCATTATTCTTCAAAAACCTGTTCACTGATGATTTACTTTCACAGGAATCTGCTCTCTACATCCGGTTCTAAGCCATGGCCTGCCAGGTCTGTTCTGTTTTAGTTGAGGTTGATGGGGCTTGGCAGTGATGAAGTGTCTGTGATCATGCCTAAGCCCGGGCATCAGCGGCCTCATTTTTCTTCAGGGCTATAGGGAAAATTCCAGACTCTGATCTGGTTTCCCATCAAGCACTATAGCACCTGAACTAAGATGGACCCATGTCCTAATTTAGAGGCAGTATTATTCCATCCATGTATATGCACAGACTGAATACTAAAATAGAGATATCCCTAGACAAAGAAAAACATAAGTGTTGGATGACTAAGGAGAATTTCAAATAATAAGAAAAAAATTCTCTCCTTTTTAAGAACAAGTATATTCAGAGTTGACTCTTCAGCTAATCAATAACTTAAATAGAAAACTCCATCCACCCAACAGATATTTCTTCACCATCAGTCATTGTTCATTCATTTATTTTTTGTACAGTTTATTCAAGTAATCATCAAGTATATATATATATATATATATATATATATATATATATGGCATGCTGTTAATGAATACAAAATGGGTGAACAAGTATAGGACTTCAACTTCTAGATGCATTATTTATCATTTATTTATCCTTTCATCTGATAAACATTTAATAAACACTATGTATGAACAAGGAGCTTATGGCCTTATTGTTGGGAAACAGTAGAAGTGATAATAGGGCATAGTTAACCCCGTTAGGCTGGAGCCAATCTTGCCTCGATTTGTAAGTATATACCGAGTATATATATATATATACACACATATATATATATTCCATATATATATGGAATATTAGATTTATTTATTTATTTATACAAGAACTGGGTATAGTCAGAAGCGTGGGAGGGTGAGAGAATCCACCAGAGCCAGAGCAGGGAGCAGAACAGGCAGAAGGAATGAAGTACACTGCTGAGGGGAGCAGCGGGCGCTGTAGGAGAGGTCTGTGCACTATGTGGGACCCTCGCCTGGTGGCCAGGGATTGAACCAGTGCTGCAGAAGCTGCGGGCAGCTTCGCAGCCCAGCTCTCAACCACTGCGCCACCAGGGGAGAACCTATATATACTCCATATTTATATCAGCTCTACCATTTTCATTGCGGTAAAACCAGACAAGGTAATGGTTGTGTAGGGAAGAAGAGATACTGGCAAAGGAAAAAATACGAATAGTCTTTCCTCATAAAAACTTGAAATATTCAGCATTCTAATGGCAGATGCCTTGTTATTTTGATATATCAAAGACACTCTCTTCACATACATACATACACACATACACAGAGGTAGGAATAAGAAAAGTTGCAAAATGCATCACAAGAAGAAAAATGGAAATAAATCAGTTATTTAATACAGAAAATGAAAATGAGGAAGGTAAAGGAGAACTGGTTTTTTAAAAAGATTTATTTATTTATACATACAAGAACTGGGTTATAGGCAAGATGTGCGAGAGGGTGAGAGGATTCATCAGAGACAGAGCAGGGAGCAGAACAGGCAGACTGACAAAATACACTGCTGAGGGGAGCAGCGGGAGAGACAGGAGAGGTCTGCCGTGCCATGTGGGTATCTCCCTGGCTAGCTGGGCTCAAACCTGCACTGAGAGGCTACGGACAGTTTTACAGCACTGTGCTCAACTGCCTGTGCCACCAGGGAGGCCCAAGAACAGTTATTTTTGTTTATTTATTTTTAATGACTTGGCTTTACTTGAGAAAAGAAGCAATGATTTACTCAATTCTTGCCATCTCTAGGCACTGTGCCAAGAGACTTTGCATGTTTCTTTGTTTCCTCATTTAGTCCTCTATGACCATGTAGGTGTTGCTAACTCTGATTTACAGATAAAGAAGCCAAGGTTGGGAAAGGTCAAGAATGTCATGTAAAGAAATGTAAGCACCAAGTGGCAGAGTCAAAATGAGAAATCATATCTATCTGTCACCAAAACCCATGTTTCTATATACTGTACTACACCGCTGGATACAAGGCCATGTACAAACAGAAACAGCTCACGACTCAATTCACAGGAAGCTAGGGAGAGAAATCAAGGGGATAAACCACAGGATGGGAGGGACTGTAGGGGAGACGGAGGAGAGTACTAGAGGGTCAGGAAGCACCCAGACTATTGTCTTCCAATGCTAGGATGCAGGTCCACAGAAACTGACCCCTGTGCTTGCTCTTGGCTATAAAAGGGACAGAGCCTGACCAGACCATAACATTCACAAGATCCTGCAAAGACCGAATGTAGGAATATGAAAACCGTATTTTAAAATATTATAAATCAATCAAACAAAAGAAACCCCACCTGTTACATAGGACACATTCCGTCCTCCTTTCTTAACAGTTGTAGCTTTATAATAATTGTGAAGACCAGGATCTGCTATGATTTTCGCTGATTTCTCAAAGAATTAGTCTATCACTTGACCACACTCAACACCCATGGCTTGTCCCCCTTCTTTTCCTACTCACAACTCCAGAACATAGTTCCCTATGAGGGACTTTGAGTGCATGTTTATGAACACATAACCCCAGTGTTCAACTCAATATGTTCAACACATATCCCAATGATTTCCCCTAAAACTGGCCACATTTTGGGCAACCCTGGAGGTACACAGCACTGCTGCCTGTTTGTGTCCAAGCTCTGTGGAGAGCTGGATAGAGCTCAGAAATAGGATCAGAAGCATTCAGTCAAGTCAAAGGTCTCTGTACCTAGAATAGGCATAGGATGTGGGTGTGGACCTGCACAAATCAGATCTCCTGACTCTGGATTCCTTATTCCATAGAGAGAAGCACAGCCAGAGGATAAAAGAAGGGCCTCAGATGGCTTAGGATAGAGACCCTTCTTGACTGGGAGGTATGCGGGTAAAAGGGTTCATATCTTGGAAAGCCATATATTTCTCTGCAGGAGGAGGATTAAATTTGGTTTGTGGGAATCAGCTGGGTTGGAAATATTATGGTTCATTAGTTCTCATCTCTACTATAAATTCAAACCACCTAAGAAAATATAAAAATACATATGCCTAGACCCTATCATAGAGAATCTAATTAAACTTGTATGGAGAAGGGCCTACGCACCAGGAATTTTAGAGTGGCCCAAGTAATTTCAATAAGAAACTAGGGTTGTTCACCCCTATTAATTAGATACAAGAATATGTTCTGCAGCATGGAGATAGCACACCTATTCCCATGATATATGTGTTGACAAAATGTTGGTGGTTACTAAGGGATGAGGGCGAGAATGGGAGAAAGGTAATCAGGAGGATGAGGAGAAGAGAAGGCCCAGCTAGAGCAAGACACTGGGGCAAGGCTTGGCCCACTCACCTGATGCCACAGTCACTTCTCCAGTAGCAAAGATCCTTAGCGGTCAAGAACTGAATAAGTTTATTTCATTTTCATGATTTTTTTTTTCTAACTGCCCTCATACACTTACATCTCCATGCTTATGACCAGTTTCAAATAATTGGCTTGATAAAAATCTTGTTCCCAGTTCATGGCACATTCTTCACCTTTCTTGAAGACTGGGTCTACAGTGAGAGAGTAAGTTGGAGTAAAAAAAGGTAGACACCCCAGCCCACTTCCTCCCATACAGTGTCATGTATCTCCCCAAAGCTCCTACTGTAAAACCTAATCCCCCTGGGCCTCCTTGGTGGCACAGGGGTTACAGACAGTATTATCAAGCTATCACCAGCCACTGCAGCACAAGCTCAATCAGGCTGGCCAGGGAGCAACCCACATGGGGCAGTAGACCTCTCCTGCCTCGCCTGCTGCTCCCCTCAGCCACTGTATTTCAGTAGATCTGCCTGTTCTGCTCCCCATTCTCTCTGGTGAATCCTCTCACCCCCCGCACCTCTGGCTTACACCACAGTTCTTGTATGCATAAATAAATAAATCTTTAAAAAAAATCTAATCCCTAATGTGCTGGTATTTGGCGGTAGGGACTTTATGGAGGTGATTAGATACATGAGGGTGAAGGCCGTGTGAATTGGAGCAATGTCTTTATGATAAGGGCCCCAGAGAGACCTCCTGCCCCTTTTCACCATGTGAGGGCACAGCAAAAAGATGGGTGAATATGAACCAGGAAGCAGACCCGCTCCAGTCACTGAATCTTCTTTCACCTTAATCTGTTACTTCCCAGCCTTCAGAATTTTGAGAAATACATTTATGCTGTTTATAAGGCACCTAGTCTGTGGTGTTCAGTTATAGCAGCACAAATGGATTAAGACTCCTCCCTGATGTCTTCCTAGGAGATGGGATAAATGGGCTTACATCCATTCTCTGTTGCCCCCCCCCCCCACAAGGAACTGAGCTCATGTCATCAGGGATAGAGTGATTATTTATAAAGAATAAAAAAGTGGGGAAAGGTGTTTTTGCAGTATGAACACATAATGCACACTGATTAAATGTTTCCCTTACAAATGGCTACAGACTCCGTAATTTATCTCTGCTGATGTTATCAAAGCATGCCTTTCCTAAGAGTCTACTGGCAATTTCAGTTACAATCATTTTTTAACTATGTTTTTCCTGCATTTTTTTTCCTTTTCATAGCTGTATTAAAGTGAGTTGGCAGAAGTCAAGCTGTACACATAAATGAAACTATAAGAAAATATTCAAGCATTACAAGTGATTTCTGAACACCACTTAAGACATATCTAAATATGGTCAGAGAAAGATACTTAGGTTTAGTTAATCTCTAGGTGAAAGCCAAGAAAATTGTCTGCTCACGGAAACTTTGCTTAAAAAGTTCTTCAAACATATGTGTATACATATATAGATACACATATGTGTGTGTATAAATCTATGCACACACACACATACTCCTCTGATCCACAGTCAAAGACAATTGAAAGAAAATTTATTCTACATGGTCATAATTCATATGTACTCTTTCTCAAAATTGATTAATCTAAGAATATATAATCTTACTCTTCACAGTAGTTCCACCAAATTACAAAGAATGACACACCTTTCAGTCAGCCTAAATATCATCACTTCTTTGCCCTGAGACTAGAAATACCTTCAGGCACCAAAGGCATAGATCTAAATATTGTTTTCCAGGAAGTCTCCAAAGCTTCCGTTAGTAAATAATCAAGATATAGGTTTTCTTTTTCTGCCATCCAAATATTTCCTTGAAGCATGCAACTTGATATCACAAAAGGTTATTCCATCCAATGCTCTAAAGGCCAAGATCATTAGGTTGCTATATATGTTCTTTTAAATGTAATGGATGCTTGTAGTACTACCCGATGTATTCATATATTTTTTACATTTGATGAAACCTATAGATAAAAATTTTACATGACTGCTTTCAGATTTAGTGGATTATATCTCAAGATGTAATTAAAAATCTACAGATCAGGGCCTCCCCGGTGGCACAGCGGTTGAGTGCTGGGTAGCGAAGCTGCCCGCAGCCTCTGCAGCGCCAGTTAGATCCCCGGCCATGGGGGAGGGTCCCACATGGTGCGCAAACCTCTCCTGCAGCACCCGCTGCTCCCCTCAGCAGTGTACGTCAGTCCTTCTGCCTGTTCTGCTCCCTGCTCTGGCTCTGGTGAATTCTCTCACCCTCCTGCGCTTCTGACTGTACCCAGTGCTTGTATGTATAAATAAATAAATAAATCTTTAAAAAAAAAAAAAAACTACAGATCAAATAACATTGAATATTTATTTCAATTGCAATAATTCCTTTTTACACTATAAGATGCTTCATATTTTCAAGTGTCTAATAACAAGAAAAATGTATTTAAGTTTTGATTAACATGTCTAGATATTAACTTTTAAAATATAGGAGATAGACTACATCTCCAATAATCTATCTAGTCTATCTATATAGTCTTCCAGGAAGACACAATGCATATTTTCCCTACTGTTCCTGCAAAGCACACCTTAAATCAATGAACTTTATCTATAAAATATATGACAGAAGACTGAAAGTTAGAAAAAGGCAGACTGGCTAAGGACTACTGGGATAGAAGAAATACAGTGGTAATTTCATTTGGTTTTCTTTTGGCTTATGTTTCAGACTTGAACCTGAAAGGGCTGGCAAATGAGAAACACTAATGGTGCAGACAAATTTTTTTAAAAAAATTTATAGCAAATATGTGTTTTCTCTAGACAAAAGACAAAAAATAAGAAGACAAGTAATACAGAAAAATTTAGACAAAAACCACTTACTCTTGGTAAACTGATATAGGTAGATAGATAGATATATACACATATATAATTTATGGTATATATGTAAACAACCTGTGGTTCGCCCTTTACCTAAACTAACAAAGGTAAGGGGAGCTGAGACTTACCCTCATGAGGGTGTAATAAATACCCCCTATACCCATATTAGAGTAGTGTCAGAGAAGGTCAAATAGGAAACCAGATTTTGATCCACACAGTATTGAGACCCCATGCACTCCCAGTGGTCTTAGTGGGGTGTTTGAACTATCACTCTACTGACAATAATGAGGTCCTCATCCTCTCAGCTGAGGCAGTATTGGGGAGGCCTATGAAGAGTCAAGTCGTCAAGTCTTTCCCCCTCACTAGTGACAATGAGACTATCTCCATTAAAGTGTTGGTGCAGACCACATGGGGAGTCAGAATTCCCCAGCAGTTACGAGGAGAAAGTTAAAACAGCACTTAAAACAAAAAATTTCAACAAGATCTAGAGTCTCATAGTATAATAATAAGTCCAGTTTCAATAGTAACTCACTTATCATACCAAGAGCAAGGAAAGATCATGAATTGAATGAAAAAAATAATAGCAGATGTGACAATGAGGTGAGAGAAAAAATAGAATTATCTGACATTTTAAAGCAGCCATGATAAAAATGTTCCAAGAAGCAATTATAAACATACTTGAAACAAATGGAAAGGGATGGGGACTGTTTATTTAAAAAGAAAAATAAAAAGTCCCAGCAAAAAGACAGAACATATGAAGTAGAGCAAAATGCAAATTTGAAACTGAAAGAAATATATAAACCAAGGTGTATCTCCCAGTGGATGGTCTCAATAGCAGATTGAAAAGGATAGAAGAGATAATTTGTGGAATGGAAGATAGCTGAAAAAAAAGGAATTAGTCCATTTGAATAAGGTAAATGAATGGAGACTTGGGAATTTGTGGGGTTATATAAATAAATATAAATAATCTCATATTCATTTCATCAGAGTTTCTGAAAGAGAAAAGAAAGAGAGTAAGATGAAAGTACTCAGGGCTAATAGTTGATAACTACCAAAATTTGCCCAGAGATATAAACCTACAGGTTGAAGAAGATGAAAAATGCCAAACATGATAGATTCAAAAAAATCCATACTAAGATACATCATTATTTCACTTTTCAAAAATTAAGGTAAAATTAAAAAATGTTAAAAGCAGTCTGAAGAAACCAATATTTTAACACTAGGTAAACATGTATTCAAATAACAGTAAATTTCTTATCTGAAACCCTGGATGGCAGAAAGAGTGTCATAATATGTTTCAAGTGGTAAAGAAAGAACTGCCAACTAGACTCCTATACACAATGAAAGAAGAAAACAAGACAAGTTCAGTTGGAACTAAAATAAGAGTCGGTCATCAGTAGATCTAACCTAAAGGATCTATCATGCTAAAATAAAAGAGGGACTAAAGATCCCTCTTGAGGAAGAAAAAATATGGTAAGTAACAATGCAGATAAATATAGATAGGCTTTCCTTTTCCTCTTGCATACTCTAAATTGCCTTTGATAGTTGAAACAAAAAGTATAACCTTGTCTTATATGGTTCTAAATGTATGCATAGGAAATACTGAAGGTAATTGTATTATAATGGTGGCTATTTAGGAGACGTAAAGAAGGTAAGATTTGAGCAATTCATTTCAACTGGTAAAATGACAATATTAATAGATGTTATATAATAATATATGTGAAAATAATGTTATGCTTAAATCAATTTCTAAAATGGTATACAAGGAGATAGGCCATAAATAAATAAAAACAAAATTCTAAAAATAAGTTTAACACACAGGAAAGCAGTGGAGAAGAAATGAAACAAAATACATAAAACAAGCAGAAATTAAAAAAAATAAAAAGGCAGACTAATATATCAAGATTACATTAAACATAAATGATCTAAATATATCAATTAGCAGATTAAAATTTTACTCTATTGTATGCTATCTGTAGAAATCCATTTCAAATGTAACCATACATACATATGCTGTTTTAAAGTAAAAGGATGGAAAATATATATCGTGTAAATATTAAAGAAAACAGAAGTGGCTATAATAGTATTACTTAATAATACAAATTAAAGAAGAAAAATGTTTTATATCAACTGATGCGTAAAAAGCAATTTACATTATTTAACACTCGTTCAAGATAAAAACCGCAGAAAAATAGGAATAGAGGGAACTTCCTCAATCTAATACAGAGTACCTACCAAAAAAAAAAAACCCTAGCAACTCTATTAATAACATATTTTATGGGAAAAAACTGAATACTTTTCTCATAAGATTGGGAAACAAGAATGTCTATTCTCTCCACTCTTAGACTTCAAAGAAAGGAACTAATTACCAAAGACAAAGAGAGGAAAACAGTATGTAAAAGGACTAATCCACCAAAAGAATATAATAAACATAACTACATATGCATTTTAAAATGAGGCTGAAAAATAGTACAAGCAAAACCTAAAAAAGTGAAAGAACCCAACATATTCATAATTATTGCTAAAGATTTCAACACTCTTTTACTCTTTTCTCAATAAGTGTCAGAAAATAAGTAAGAATGTACAAAAACTAAACAATGCCAACAATTAACAGCATGACATCAACATTTCTAGAACACTGCTCAAAAACAGCACAATACACATTTTTTTCAAGTGAGCACAGAACATATCCCAAGATACCTGAGTTAGGAAACAAACCTTAACAAATATAAAAGAATTGTAATCATACAAAGTATGTTCTCTGACCACAACAGAACTAAACTAAAAATCAATAACAACAGCAATAAAAGGAAAATCTCCGAATACTCAGAAATTCAACAACATACTTCTTAATCTAATAGATCAAGGAGAAAACCTTAAGGGGAATCTCTTTTCTCAGATAGTGATGGAGATGGATAATTCTACTAAACTTAAAGAACACTGAAGGAAGAATTAAAACCAATTTTATACAGTTTTGTCCAAAAAAAGAGAAAACACTTTACAAGTCATTTTATGAAGATAGTTATACTCTGATGCAAAAATCAGACAAAGCAGTAGAAGAAAACTAAAAATCCAGATCTTTCCACAATACACGCAAAAATCATCGACACATTATTAGCAAATTAAATTCAGCAGTATATTAAAATTATATACTATCACTATCATCAAATGGAATTTATTTCTGGTTTAATATTTACAAATCAATGTAATAACCCTAATAACAAATTAAAGAAGAAAAACGTTTTATATCAACTGATGCAGAAAAAGCAATTTACATTATTCAACACTCATTCAAGATAAAAGCCACAGAAACATAGGAATAGAGGGAACTTCTCAATCTAATACAGAGTACCTACCAAAAAAACCCTAGCAACTCTATTAATAACATATTTTATGGGAAAAGACTGAATACTTTTCTCATAAGATTGGGAAACATCCGGACGCGGGTCCTCGCAGGGCGCCCGGGCCGCTCGGTGCCTGTCGGTCCCTCTGCCAGGTGGAGACAGCCATACACCTGTCTTGGGTAATGGCGAGGACTGAGATGCGCTGAGCAGGGATGGTATGCACAGTTGCTCCGTAAATGTGCGGGCCTTACTAAGAGGGAGACCGCTTTCAACATTTTCAGTCTTTAAAAGTGGAACTTTAAAAAATACAAAACCAGGAGGGGCGGAGCAACATGGCGGCGAGGAGACGCTGCGAGTAAGATCTCCCATTAAAAAAAGTGAATAGGGAGGAAAAGCGGCAGGTCCCAGTGAGAACTGGGACACGGAAGATAAACGGGTGACTCCAGCAAACTACCCGAAGAAGAAAGTGGCCATAAAAGAGGACTAGAAGGGAGGGAAGCGCAGAACCCTGCTCCCCTCCCCCGCCCACAGAGGCAGCACTCTCCGACCGGCAGAGAGGAGGAAACAACAAACCAAAACGGCCCACAAGAACAAAGGACACAGCAAGCGGGACTGTGAGTGGAAAGGAACTATTGCAGCCACCACACTCCGTTAACGGGAGCTGAGGCGAACCCTGCAGGATCCGCCGCAGCGGCGGTGAGCGACGGCTCCGGGCGCCATTAGAGAAGAACAAAGACCCCGGGAGACACACACAGCCCAGGCTGCCGGTAAGCCTGCGCGGGAAAGCAGCGCACTCGGCGCGCTTGAAAAGCAAGTGCAGACCTGGATCGCGGCTGCCCAGGTCCCCGCGCCTGCGACCTAGGCTTGCGGGGAGACGACCTAGGCTTGCGGGGAGACGCACGGAGGTCCTCACTGAGGTGAAGGTCCCTCCCTGAGTGAGCAGGAACCAGGCGCCCAGGCACGGGAGCGGGGTGCAAAAGGCGCCATTCCCGCGCCACTGAACTGGGCTACAGCCCGCGTCCTGGAACTGAGGGCTTTGAACTGAGACCCGGGGCACGAAAATTCGGGGCGTGGTTTCTCCACTACGGTGGGGCACAAGGCAGACACAGCACCCCAAAGCTGTTGAGGTGTACCCTACCATTCCCGCTCTGTTCTCTGTCCCACGGGGTGGGGGGAGGTGAAAAACAGCCCCCCAAGGACAATAGGAGAGATCTCTGGCGCCACCTAGCGACCAGGAAAAAAAAAAGTCACTAACACCCTATAAAACAGGACATTTCTTAAGACTGCTTGAAAAGGGCAGAAGGTTTCTGGAGGACCCAGTGGCCAGCCGGGAAGTTATTCCACGCCAGGCCCCTTCCGACCAGCAGTCTGAGCCCACAGAGGGAGCAGGCACCCACGTCCGGGGCAGACCAGGTGCGCAGAAGAGTGTGCCTGAAACCGGAGGCGCAGGGACTGCATCCCGCTTCGCCATTTGAGAACAGGGATATTTCTTCAGTAAAAACTGCCTAAAACCAGCAGAAATCTCCCCCAGAAGACAGAGATGGCTCCTGGAAGAGCCAGAGGGGAGCGGAGAAGTTCACCCAAGATGTCAGTCAGTCCGAGCAACACAGTGTCCCAACGCATACGACAAATTAGAAAACAGACAGTAGGGAGTAGAAGAACCACACGCAACCTAAAAACTCCTCAGGAAAGAAGCACACCACAAAAAGAAAACCACTCCCCAGATTGCAACGACAGCAACTTGGAAGAACTTCTGAGCCTTCCAGAAAGAGAATTTAAAATTGCCATGATTAAAAAAGTGATAGATCAGAAGAAGGAAATTGAGTCCCTAAAGAGGGAAGTAAGAGAAATGCAGGAGATCAAAGAATTAATGGAGGAACTAAAGAACTCTGGGAAAAGCAATGAAAGCAGAATAGATGAAATGGAAGAACGAATAAGTAATCTTGAAGACACAGAAATAAAAAGAACCAAAACAGAAAAGGAAAGAGAAGTACGAAGGAAAAAGAATGAAGAAAGACTTCGGGAACTATCTGACTCCATGAGGAAAGGAAATATAAGAGTTATAGGAATTCCAGAAGGAGAGGAGAGAGATGTAGGAACAGAGAAAATATTCATGGATATAATTGAAGAGAACTTCCCAAATGAGAAGAAGGAGCTGAAAATTGATATACAAGAAGCAAGAAGAACACCAAACTTCCACGACGAAAGGAAAAACACAGCAAGACACATAATAGTAAAGCTCCCAAGAATCCAGGACAAGGAAAAAATAATGAAGCTGACAAGAGGGAAGAAACAGATAACATTCAAAGGAAAGCCAATCAGGCTGACATCAGACTTCTCTGAAGAAACACTACGGGCAAGGAGAGAGTGGAGGGACATAGTCAACAGACTCCAAGAAAACAGATGCCAACCAAGAATACTCTATCCCGCAAAGCTCTCTTTCCTCCATGAAGAAAGAATATGGACCTTCCCAGACAAAGAGAAACTCCGGAATTTCATTGCGACTAAACCCCCACTCCAAAAAATACTACAAGGAATCCTAAAGCCAGAACCTCAGAGGGACGAATAACAACGAAAGAAGACCAAAAAAAAAAAAAAAGTTATTAAAAGAATAAATAAATAAAATCAAAGGAAAGACAAACATAATGGCAAATACAGATGCTAACATATCAATATTAACTCTAAATGTAAATGGACTAAACTCTTCAATAAAAAGACACAGAGTTGCAGCCTGGATTAAGAAACAAAACCCAACCTTCTGCTGTCTCCAGGAAACACATTTAGCTTCAAAAGATAAAAATAGGCTCAAAGTCAAAGGATGGAAAACAATCCTACAAGCAATTGGGCCAAAAAAGAAAGCAGGAACAGCTATACTTATATCAGATAAAACAGACTTCAAACTCAAAAAAATAAAAAGAGACCCCAATGGTCACTACATTATGATTAAGGGGACAATACTTCAAGAAGAAATAACACTCATTAACATATACTCACCAAACGAAAGAGCACCAAAATATATCAGACAACTGTTGTCCTCTCTGAAAACAGACATCAGAGAAAACACATATGTAGTGGGAGACTTCAACACACCACTATCAACAATGGATAGATCAACAAGACAAAAAATAAGTAAAGAAACTAAAGCTCTAAATAAGGACCTAGAGCATTTGGGCTTAACAGACATCTATAGAACACTAAACCCAAAAAAAACGGAGTACACATTTTTCTCAAGCGCACACGGATCATTCTCCAGGATCGATCACATACTGGGGCACAAGACAAACATCAACAGATACACCAAGATTGAAATCATACCAACCATCTTTTCTGACCACGAAGGCATCAAACTAGAAATAAATCATAAAAAGAAGGCAAGGAACTATCCTACCTCATGGAGATTAAAAGCCACACTACTGGAAGACCACTGGACTAACGAGGAGATCAAAGAAGAAATTAAAAAATTCTTTGAATTGAATGACAAGGAGGACACCAATATCCTAAATGTATGGGATGCAGCAAAAGCAGTAATAAGAGGAAAATATATAGCAATAGAAGCTCACATCAAAAAACAAGAAAGAACTCAAAGAAACAACCTAATCTCGAAGCTCAAAGATCTAGAAAAAGAACAACAAAAAAACCCCAGAACCAGTAGAAGAAAAGAAATAATAAAAACCAAAGCAGAAATAAATGAAATTGAAACTAAAAAAACAATCCAAAAGATCAATGAAACCAAGAGCTGGTTCTTTGAAAAAATAAATAAAATAGACAAACCCCTAGCCAGGCTCACAAAGGAAAAAAGGGAGAAAACACAAATACACAGAATCATAAATGAAAGAGGAGAAATCACAACGGACACAGCAGAAATCAAAAGAATAATCAGTAACTACTATGAACAGTTATATGGAAACAAGTTCAACAATCTAGAGGAGATGGACAAATTCCTACAACTCTACAATCACCCAAAGCTAGATAAAGAAGAAATAGAACACCTAAACAGACCAATTACAAGCAGCGAAATTGAAATGGTAATTAAAAACCTCCCCAAAAACAAAAGCCCAGGACCTGATGGATTTACAAATGAATTCTACCAAACATTCAGAGACGAATTAGTGCCTATCCTTCACAAACTCTTCCAAAAAATTGAGAAGGAAGGGACAATACCAAACACGTTCTATGAAGCCAATATTACACTAATACCAAAACCGAATAAGGACAACACAAAAAAGGAAAACTATAGGCCAATCTCCCTAATGAACACTGATGCAAAAATCCTCAATAAAATTTTAGCTATCAGAATCCAACAATGTATCCATAAGATAATTCACCACGACCAAGTTGGATTCATTCCAGGGGCACAAGGATGGTTTAACATCCGAAAATCAATCAACGTTATCCAACACATCAACAAAAAGAAATATAAAAACCATATGATAATATCAATAGATGCTGAGAAAGCTTTCGACAAAGTGCAACACCCATTCATGATAAAAGCCCTTGAAATTCTTGGGATACAAGGAACATACCTCAACATCATAAAGGCCATCTATGACAAGCCAACAGCCAGTATCATTCTCAATGGTGAAAAGCTGAAAGCAATTCCATTAAGATCTGGAACAAGACAAGGATGTCCACTCTCACCACTGCTTTTCAATATAATACTGGAAGTCCTAGCCAGAGCAATAAGACAAGAGAAAGACATCCAAGGAATCCAAATAGGAAAAGAAGAAGTCAAACTATCACTATTTGCAGATGATATGATAATATACATAGAGAACCCCAAAATCTCCACAGAAAAACTAATTCAACTCATCAATCAATTCAGTAAAGTGGCAGGATACAAAATCAACACGCAAAAGTCAGTAGCCTTCCTATACACAAACAATAAATCTGAAGAAGAAGAAATCAAAAAAACCACCCCTTTTATTATCGAAACAAAAAAAATCAAATATTTGGGAATAAATCTAACAAAAGAGGTAAAGGACCTATACAAAGAAAACTATAAAACACTGTTAAAAGAAATAGAAGAAGACACAAAGAAATGGAAAGACATCCCCTGCTCATGGATTGGAAGAATAAACATTATTAAAATGGCCATCCTACCAAAAGCAATATACAGATTCAATGCTATTCCAATCAAAATCTCAATGGCATTCTTCAAAGAAATAGAACAATTATTGATGAAATTCATATGGAATCACCAAAAACCCCGAATAGCCAAAGCTCTACTGAAAAAAAAAGAAGGAAATGGAGGCATCACACTCCCAGACTTCAAACTATACTACAAAGCCATAATCATCAAAACTGCATGGTATTGGAACAAGAACAGACATACAGACCAATGGAATCGAATAGAAAATCCAGAAATAAACCCACAGATTTATGGTCAACTAATCTTTGACAAAGGAGCAAAGACTATGCATTGGAGCAAAGAAAGTTTGTTCAATAAATGGTGCTGGGAAAACTGGGTCGCTACATGCAAAAGAATGAAGCTTGACCACTACCTCACACCATACACAAAAATCAACTCAAAATGGATTAAAGAACTAGACATAAGACCTGAAACCATAAAATACATAGAAGGAAATATAGGCGAAACACTACGGGATTTGCACATCAAAGACATCTTTACAGACACATCACCCAAAGCAGTGATAGTGAAGAGAAAGATAAACAGCTGGGACTACATCAAATTAAAGAGCTTCTGCACAGCAAAAGAGACAATAACAAAAACAAAGAGAAACCCCACCAACTGGGAGAACATTTTTGCACCCAACACTAATGATAAAGGACTGATCACAAAAATCTGCAAAGAGCTGATGAGACTCAGCAACAACAAAGAAAATAATCCAGTCAAAAAATGGGCAGAAGAGCTAAAAAGAAACTTCTCTGAAGAGGACATGCAAATGGCCAACAGACATATGAAAAAATGTTCAACATCACTTGTAATCAGGGAAATGCAAATCAAAACTACCATGAGATACCATCTCACACCAGTGAGAATGGCACATATTAAAAAAACTAGCAACAACAAATGTTGGCGAGGATGTGGAGAAAAAGGAACTCTTGTGCACTGTTGGTGGGAGTGCAAACTGGTCCAACCACTATGGAGAGCTGTGTGGAGATTTCTGGACCTACTAAACATAGAGCTTCCATATGATCCAGCAATTCCACTCCTAGGTATTTACCCAAAGGACACAGAAACATCAATTCCAAAGAGCACCTGCACTCCTATGTTTATAGCAGCACTGTTTACAATAGCTAAGCTTTGGAAACAACCCAAATGCCCAAAAATAGATGACTGGATCAAGAAGATGTGGTACATATATACCATGGAATATTACTCAGCATTCAAAAAAGATAAACACATGCAATTTGCAGCAACATGGATGGCACTGGAAGGGATCATGCTCAGCGAAATAAGCCAAAAGAAAAAGAAAAATACCGGATGGTCTCACTCATAGCAGGAATCTAGAAAACTTAAATAAGGGACCAGGAAAATGAATATAAGAAAGTGAAAATCAAAATCAACAAAAAACTATGAACCAGAGACACTTTTTGGGGGGTGGGGGCCGGGAGGGGAAGGATTGGGGTCAGAATGGGGCGTTTGCAATTGTATGGGGGAATATAAAAATAAAATTTAATATTTAAAAAAAAAATAAATAAAAATACAAAACCAAAAAAAAAAAAAAAAAAAGATTGGGAAACAAGAATGTCTATTCTCTCCACTCTTAGACAACATAATATTGAAACTTCTAGTAATTGCATGAAGGCAAGAAGTGGAAAAAAAAAGGTTTACAGATCAGAAAGGAAGAAATAAACATTTGTTTGTAAACATTTATCTTTGTCTATATAGAATATACAAAGGTATCTACAAAAGAACTCCTACACCTGAAAAGTAAGAAGTTATCAGCAGGACTGCGATATATAAGATAAACAAATGAATTCAATTTGCTATACTAGTTATAAATATCTGACACAAAAAATTAAAACTATAGAACCATTTCAATTACTCATAGTACTCTTATATGTAACTATCAAAACATATACAGGATGTATATGCTGAAAATTACACAATGCTGAGGGAAAAAAAAAATTATGTTGGACTAGGGAGACATACTGTGTTCCTGGGTTAGGAAAGTCAACACAATTAAGACCTCAATTCTGTCCAAATTAATACAGTGGTTAACACAATTCCTATTCAAAAATCAGCAAAATTTTTGACAGATACAGATAAGATTATTCTGCAATATATATGAGATGGCAAAGGAATTCGTACAGCTAAAATAATTTTGGAAAAAAAAGAAAATGGGAGAAATCTGACTACTCGTTATCAAGACTTATTGTACAATTAAGTTATCAGGATTATGTGGAATTGATTGACCACACACATAGATTTGTGGAGCATAACCAAATTCAAAATTTACATACACAATTGTGTCCATTTGATTTTTGACAAACAATACAAAAGCACTTTTGTGGGTGAAGTAGAAGGATAGCTTTTCGACAAATGGTGCCGGCATAATTGTACATTCATAAGCAGAACTGTGACACTGACCTAAGTCTCAAACCTTATACCAAAAATTAACATGAAATGTATCACAGACTAAATGGGAAATGAAAACTTTTAGAGAAAACTTCAGGGTCTATGACTGCAAAAAATACTTAGATTTCACACTAATAGCATGATACATAAAAGGAAAAAAAAATCAGAATGTTACAAAAAACTTTTTCTGGGAAAGGAACTATTAGAAGATTAAAAGAGAAACTATAAGTAATAGAAAATATTCAAAACTATATACTAAAAAGGAGTAATATTTAGAATATAGACACCTCTCAAATCTCAGTAGTTAAAAAGAGCAACTTATAGTAAAATATATAGTATAAAAATATATAGCAAAAAATAAAATATATAGCATACTCTATAGGATATATAACATATAACTATACAACTATAAGAAATATATAGTATATATTTATGCTATATAAAGATATCGAATGTGTATTATAAATATATAGTATAGAAAATATATAGTATGCCACAGTAGCATAGCAAAAAATAGTAAACACCAATTAGAAATGGACAAAACATATGAGACATTTCAATTTATAGGATATTCAGATAGAAATAAGCACCTGAAAACATGAAAAGATAGCACCAGTAATGATTATGAAAGTAAAAAGTAAAACCACATTTAGATATCACTATATACCTAATGAAATATAATGTGGGTGTTTTATTTTTAGACAATATGAAATTCTGGTGAGGATGAGAGGAAAGTGGATCATTTTACATTGTGATGAGAATATAAAATATGGCAGCCAATCTGGGAAGTGTGGCAATATCTTTAAAAAAAAAAAAAATCAAGCATGCAAATTGCATTCCTGGGCATTTATCCCAGAGAAATGAAGTCTTGTGTTCACAAAAACCTGGACATATTTTCAGTTATTTTATTCACAGTAGCCAGAACTAGAACAACCTGCATGTTCTTCAGGTACTGAATGGTCACGTGAGTGATACACATTAACACCTGAATGAGTGTTCAGAGACTTAACGCTAAGTGAAAAACACCAACCCCCAAATGTTACACATTGTATGACTTCATGATATAAATTTCCTGAAATGACAAGATTATAAACATGGAAAACATATTAGAGGTTGTCAGGGTTTAAGGAAAGAGTTGGGCTGGGAAGTGAGTGGGTGTAGCTTTAAAAGGCCAATGTGAGGTCTCTTTGTGTATCTTGACTGTGTCAATGTGAACATCTTGGTTGTAACAGCGTAGGATAGTTTTGTTCAGATGCTACTATTGGGGGAAAGTAGGTAAAAGGTATACAGGATCTCCCTGCATTATGTTTTACATATGAATCTACCATTAACTCAAAATTTAAAAAAAGTTAAATTGTGTGACATAGAATATAATATTCTAAAAACTCTCCAAAAGTAATTTTTGAATGCCATTTGTGGTAGCATGTAATGAGCTGGAAGGGATTAGGCTAAGCAAAATACGTGAGAAGGAGAAAGAAAAATATTTGATAGTGTCATTTATATTTGGAATATTGAGAAACTGAAGACAAATTTTAAGGCTAACCCTTGAAAACCTACTAAAGATCTAAAGCATGGGGGGGAGGGGTGAGAACAGGGTGAAGAGAGAGCACACCTGTGGTGGGTGCTTTGGTGGTGCATATATTGCAGTTCTGAACCTGAGGGGGAAATCCTATACTGTTAGAATATTAACAGGGATGTACACCGCCACAGATACAGAAAATTGGTGGATGGAGGCATAGAAGGTGCTTGGACCTAGTATCAACTGTGGATTTCTGACGATTTCTCTGGTTTAAAATGAAGTAGGTGAAAGGAGTTATTTCTGACATTTGTATTCAAAAGCACATCAGCTGAAGAGATGCCAGATGAAGTGGTTGAGTTAAAAGAAATTAAGTTGCTTTTTTACTTAATTGATTGATGGGTCAATTTCATATTTGAGATCTCATGAGAGGCTCAGTAAACTACATAGCATAGAAAGAAAAAAAAAAAAACGATTGTAATGGAGCTTGAATTCCAATGAATGCAAGAGGATTGCTGAACTTTCTGCCCTGTCTCTATGCCTGACTTTCAACTAGGAAATACTGCCCCCAGTGGAGGCAGCACAGCCTCTACACTTGTCTGTTTATGCAGCTGCAGAACTGAGATGTAGGGTATCAGAAAATTGTGGGGCTCTGCATCTGCAAATACAAATGTACAAATAAGAGCAGACATCACAGACATGACAATTTTTTCCCTATATTGAATCACACATTCTCAGACACAGCAGGTGTTAGCAAATTAGAATAACTACCTTCCTTTGGCTGATTCTGGCAGTGTGTGCAGTCGAGGTAGCTGAGACTAAAATAGCAATCTTTCATTCATCCAAGATTTGGTTGGACAATTCGGTTTTGAGAAAAGAAAAAACAATGGTCACAAATCTTTACTTGACTAATGATCAGCTTTGATGCAATACATGTCTACACATATCTAGCTGGTAGTCAGCTGGGATTTTTCCAGTTGTCACACAGTTGTGTTTAAGGCCCACTGTTGAGAATCAAGGAATCAATGTCCTCAAGACTAATGTTCAAAGATCCACCACCTATGGATTGTCACATTGGTTCAATATGAGTAAAGTGAGAAGAAAATAGGAGTGATTTTGCAAATTTCAGTTTTCATTAAAACTGTTTGCTTCACTCATGCTCTCTTGTGGAGAATGGGAAACTATGCTCTCCTATCCTGAGTCCAAGAAGTTAACCTAGAAATATTGGGAGAATTGGCAATAAAGAAGGATTTACAATCTACCCCTCTTGGAGATATATAGTAGGTTTTCAAACAATGTTGTTTTGTCCATTGTCATTTTGCTATAAAGCCGATGAGGAAAAAAAAAAAATCTTGGTCAGCATTGAACAAAACCAAGTTATTAGACAACTTGGTTGATTATAGGTTGCAGTTGCCAAGAACTCATTGATAATGTTAACTGAGGATTTACTGACTGACTTGTGTGTATATATGTACTGGGGTCGATGACCTCAGGAAGTATATATTTAGAAATGCCTATCATCTCTCTCCCTTTCCTCTAAGTTACTGATTCCAGAGAAACAGTTACACTGGATCTTTCCTAGATGCAAAGGTCTGAGAATGTAAATTTGGGAACCTTACCATTTCCAATAAAGCTCCAGTATAATGGTGAAGAGGTCTGCTACTCAATGGAGGAAGTGACCATAGGGTTCATATTTAAGTAGCTGTTCAATTACATAGCTGCTCAAGAAGCACTCTCATCAGCAACTCATGTGGTGCTGACCACCTACCTGGCTGTGCTCTCTGTATACCATCAGGCTGAAAAGCGGCAAGACCAGCCAAAAAGGAGGGAAGCTCAGCCATGTCAAGGGAGGAGACTCTGGCCAAGTCCTCTGTTTTCTAACCAACTAGCACCAGAATTAAAAGGTGACATGCTATGTAAAAGTTGTCCTTTTTCCCTTTCTCCTTAAGCCTCGATTTTCATTGGAGAAATGACCAGTTCTGAAGGGAATATTGAAACTTAGATCCTCAGACCAAAGTTTTTCATTAAAAATGGAATGAAAGACACTCAAAAATGAGATTCCAGACATACATTGTTAAGAGATTACTGCAAAGTAGGAAAGGGTATTCATCACATCCAGTTCTAGGTAGCTAAAAGAAAAACTGAAAACTCATATATTTATATCTTAAATTACTGGGTTTCTTCAACTAGGTTGTTGATACAGAGTTGCGGTGGGTGGGACTCATGGTGGGCTTTATACAGGTGACTGGAGGTCGAAGAGTAGCGAAAGACTCTTCTGGAGTAAGAAACAAACCATTATGGGGAATGCCCCTGTCGGCTAGATGGCTTGTATGCAAACTATGTTAAAGCCTTGCAATCAGAAGTGTGGTTTCAGTTCTACATCATGTTAGAGCTTCTTAGAAATGCAGAATCTCACCATCACAGACCTACTAAATCAGAATCTACATTTATAGCAATCCCAGGTGATTACTATGAACAACAAAATATTGGCAGTACAGACCAAAAATATTGTATAGAAGACTGGTAGGGAGGTCCCTAGGCAGATACGAATACTGAAAATTCATTAACTCTCCTTGAAAACTAAGAAGACCTTTGAAGAAATTGGTAATTTGAATGGAAAGACTGGAAAATCTTGAACTTTGCATCTGAGTGAGATACCCAGTACTGATAATCTTCTAATTTTAAGAGGATCAAGCATCCCAGCAGGACACTGCTCTAGCAGAGGGATCGATGAAAAGATACACATAAACAAGAGCGGTGACACGTAACACCTTTAAGAAAAGCTCAAGTCTGGTCCATTCTCCACAGGTCTCCCTGATATCCCATTTTCTGAGCAAACTTTCATTGAATTTGATTTTCCATATTCTCGAGGTCAGTATTTAAGGAAAGCAAAAAAGCAACAAGTCATTTGCAAGCAAGTAATCTTGGGGGACAGAACCTCCAAAAAATATATCAAGTGGACAAATGTGTGTCAGAAGCAAGAAACAATGGCTTTCATAAAATATCCTTTCTATTTCCTCCTATTTCTCAGCCCTCCTTGCAACTGAGTATGATCCTGTTATGAGTTCTACTCAATGGTTGATGAGTACGAGAGACTTATGTTCTTTCTGAGCTGAGGCATGCAAGGGCTGGAGGACAACTTGATCTATCTTGCACTCAGCCACAAAGAATAGAAATTCCTAAACCAATAGATCTCAAAGTATAATCTGAGGGCCCCAGGGATTGAGGACCAAGGGGATCTAGGTGGTCCTCTCCTTTCTAAATAGATATATGTGAGAGAGCATTTTTTTGCATAAACTTAAAGCAAATACATACTGCAATAGAGTGAAAGTAGAACTAGATGTGAGAATACAGCTGTCACTATTAAGTTACAAATGAAAGAGATTTGTAGAAATATAAAACAAAGCCAGCTACAATATTTTTGTTTTGGAAAATATGGTCATCTCCCATAAGAATGTCATTTATAATAAATAACATACAATAGTACAGTGGAAGGGAAATGGAAGCCCAAGTTTATATGCTACATTGGCATTTGAGAGAAATTGAGAGGTCTCAAATCTGATCACTAGTTTTCTTTCCACACCGCTTTCCAGAAATAAGGTCCCCTTCCCAAACAGCCCTCCTCAACAAGGGACTCGTGCAGTTCTTGCTCATTTTTTTAAAGATTTATCTATTCATGCATACAAGAGCTGGGGTGTAGGCCAGAGATGTGGGGGGGCTGGTGAGAGGATTCACCAGAGATACAGTGGGGAGCAGAACAGGCATATCTACGAAATATACTGCCAAGAGAAGCAGAGGGCGAGACAAGAGAGGTCTGCTATGCCATGTGGGTTGCTCCCTGGCTGGGGATTGAATTCATGCTGCAGTGGCTGCAGATAGATTCATAGTGCTGAGACTGAACCCCTTACACCACCAGGGAGCCCCAGTTCTTGCTCATTTCTGATTAGTGGTTCAGGTCTCTGGATTACTCAGCTCTTGAATCATTGAAACCAGCCCATCATATCCTCCCACAGAAATCTGTGGTCACACAATAAACTCCTGACACTCTAGAACTGGCCTCTCACAGTCCCTGGCTGTTCATTCTGTTCCAGAACACAGCTCTCAAGTGAGTGACCCCAGGTGGTGTGTGGTGTCCTCCTCCCAGGCTATGAGTTTATGTGATGATAAAGTGCTGTCAACTGCAGGTTTAACTACCCCAGAATCCAGAACAAGAGGAACCCTCCAACACCAATGGGAAGAATGGACGGTGATCAGGAGACAAAAACTTATCATTATTTTTAAAAGAACTTCTATATTGACAAATCTCAGCTTGAACTTATAATGCAGTACCTCTAAAATTAACAAACATAAATGAAAGCTTCTCACAGTGGGCCTCCTCTGGGGCACAGGCGGTTGAGCGCAAGTGCTGTGAAGCTGTCCCACAGCCTCTGCCGGCGAGGGTCCCTCATGGCAAAACAGACCTCTCCTTTCTCACCCACTGCTCCCCTCCGCAGTGTATTTTGTCAGTCTGCCTGTTCTGTTCCCGCTCTGTCTCCGGCACATCTGGCCAGTACCCCAATTCTTGTATAAAAATAAAATCTGTAAAAAAATTAAAAAAGAAAGCTTCTCACAGTCCTCAATCTTTGAAGAATGTGAAGAAACCAGAAATTTTCAGAAATCTGAGAATGATCCCTGTTAAAGGCCAGGCAACATCAGCCTTGACAGCTGAGCTGATACATTGAAGAAAGGTTCATAACTCGCCCCCAGCTGCTTCCCACTCCAAAGGTTTCTGGAATAGAAATAGCTCTATGTTGTTGTCACTGGGACTGGAGGTTAGCAGGTTTCTCAGTATAATCTGGTCTATCCTTATAAATCCACTAAACACCCATGAAGGCCAAAATAATTTACACGATCAGAGAAGCTAACAGAATAAGACTTTCTGTCCCTAAGAAAATTGCTTTAATGTCACATGCTTTCAGGATCCCGTCCCTCATAATCACATTTGATGCTCAGAATATATTCCTGAGTTGGGTTTATCCTGGAACTTGGCTCCAGGCATTGCAGAAACCCACACCTTGATAAGATATCTCCCCATTAGCAGTGACTCTTCAAAAACATCATCTCATTCTTCAGGCACTGCCTGAAAATACCTCTTCTAATTAAAACAAGGGGCAATTCACCTTTCCAATAGCTAAAGCCTTCTGAGATGCCATTTCCTATCTTTCTAAAATACCACCGGAAAAAAAAAAAATGCTTCATAGCCAAAAAGCCGCAGGCTTTCTCTATGGAACAATAATCAAACCAAATAAAACTGCAGAACTAAGTGTAGGAGGCAGTGTCTAAATAATAATGATTATAATAGCAAATTTCAGAGTCATAGCTAATATTTATCAAGCACTAATTATATGCCCAACACAATTTAGGCCTCCTTTCATTTGAGTTTCCTAATGATCTATGAGACACTAATATTATTGCCATGTTATAGAGGAGAAAACTAAGACACAGAGGAGCTGAGTAACTTGTTCAAGGTTGCACAGTTGGGAAGAGGAAATTCAGGTGGGAAATTGTGCTCTTATCATTATGGTATATTTATGCTTATATTTCAGTGAGAACTATGCAAACCGAATGCAATCATACAGTACTTATTCCTCAGTGCTTCCAGGATCTCAAACAACTTTACATTAAAGTTTTCTCTCCCGAAGAAAGGTTTCTCTTTCTTCTTTTAAATTACCTATACCACTCTTCATGTTTCCCACTGTAACTGACCCTTTCACCCTCGGGATAAGCCTCATTCACAGCGTATATGCTAATTCCCTAGAAGAGGAAATCAGAGAAAGAGGCAGCAGAGAAGAGGAAGGTGCAGAGAAGAAATAGGCACCTTTCCTCTTACACTAGGCTACCTGCTGCCACAACCATACTGCTTTTTAAGGATCACTGGGCACATTTTAGTCAGTGTGCGCACTCGTCCCACTTGGGAGGAGCGGAGTCCAGGAGGACTAGTTTAATCTAATTAAAACCACTGATCATCTTTAGACTTAGCTCTGAAGAAACGGCCCTCAGGAGGAGCTGGAATACTGAGAAAGGAAAAGAACAGTGGCTGCTCTCAGGAAGGAAAGCACTTTCAACAAGCCCCTGAGGACACAGGCAGGTTGAGACCACAGCACAGTCAGTCGTGGGCATCAGGACCTTCCGCACTGACACTGAAACGGGGAGGTGGCTGGCTGTAGTGCCAGCAAGGCACAGTGCAGGTTCTCTATGATCCGGGCAGGTGGGTAAAGGAGAATCCTGGAGCCCTCAGTGGCTTTCTCAGGCTTATATTGAGCTTTTTACATCACATATAGTGCAACAATCAGGGACACGGCAGGCAGCGGGGCCAGGGCAGTGGAGGCCTTCCTGGCAGGCCTCCCAGCCCTGGCGAGTCTTCACTCTTTCTGGGCTCTCTAACATTCTCTTGTGGGCTTTCTCTGCTGTCTCTGCTTCTATGCTGCTGCTTCTGCTGCCGTTGCTGTTCTGGCGACCCCGTGGTGATGCTGCCCTTATATGCCCAGTCTCTTAGGCCAGGTGCTCCCATTTACACATGCCCACACCCTACGCTGGGTGTCCACCATAGGGGCACACGTGTAAGAACACATGGGGATCTTAGATGCCAATGGCAGAAGAGTGGAAAGTCCTGACAATTTCCATTTACTCTACAGTGGCACCTTCCTGGGCACGCAAGGCAGAGCCGGTGCTGTCAGTGGTCAGCACATCCTAGTTGCCAATGTTGGCACTGGGTGTTGCTGGAGATTTCACCACTGTGATATGAGAGAGCAGGAAGAACTCAGACTCATGTAGTGTCACAACGGCTGGTGTGAGCTACATGGATCAGGTCCTCTTCTACCATAATTTGGAAAGAAAACAAGGGGCTGGAGTTCTTAAAGGAAAGGCTCAGGAAAAACAAAGCAAATGCTATCATTTTGGGTTTATTGTACTCAATTCTTGATAGTCATGTCCAAGAATTTTGAATTCTAGAGAGAGAAAGAAGCTAAGGTCTGAGCCGGGATTTAAAGACCCGGTGTCCTTCCCATATCACCAGTATTTTGAGAACAAAATACACTTGTGTGCATGGGAAAGTTTTTCTCTATTTTTTTTAAATAACAATAAAGGCCAGGTAGTCACTTCACATCCATATGCATTTTTTTATTTCTCTTATCATTTTTGGTAATTTTGATTTGCTGATTAGATGGAGTTGTAGAATATTAAACAATGTGTTCTTAATCATTTGATGCTTTTAATAATGAAAATTGTTCTGAATGAGAAACTTAAATTCTTTACCAAACATAAAATTCCACACAGCTTTGCATCAGGGTACATGCTTGGGGGTTAATGGAATTGTAGTGGTACTCTCCCCTACTTTGAAAAACCTATACTACTAATATGAAACAGAAACACATGCATGCACACAGAGCTATGTGTACATAACATGTATGTTCATGCCAGTGTG